>NC_084549.2:10512500-10517500 GCF_033978685.3 Nerophis lumbriciformis
TCTAAAAAGTACCGGTCCCCCAAAAACATGTTGAATAAGACCAGTAAAGTAGTTATTTTCATACTTGCCAACAGTGACGTGCGGTGAGGTTGATGGCTGGTGAGGCACTGACTTCATCACAGTCAGATTTACAAACATATGAACCCTAAAGAGTATCTTATTCACCATTTGATTGGCAGCAGTTAACGGGTTATGTTTAAAAGCTCATACCAGCATTCTTCCCTGCTTGGCACTCAGCATCAAGGGTTGGAATTGGGGGTTAAATCACCAAAAATGATTCCCGGGCGCGGCGCCGCTGCTGCCCACTGCTCCCCCATACCTGCCAACTTTTGAAATCAGAAAAATCTAGTAGCCAGGGTCCAGGGGCCGCAGGCCCCGGTAGGTCCAGGACAAAGTCCTGGTGGGGGGTTCAGGCTTCGCCCCCCGACGCAAAATGATTATTAGCATTCAGACAGGTTAAAATGTTGCTAAAACCATCACTTTTCTATCAGTCACAGTGACTTTTCAAAACAAAAATATTACAGCGAAAATCATATGGGTTGATTGACATGTTTATTCTGTAAGCTAACTTCAATAGTTTGAAATTATTTTGACAGTTAATGCCAGTTATCCTGTCAACCTTTCACAAGACTTCAATTTGTTAATTGAAAGTATAAACAGTATAAACACTTTTTACAGTAAACAAATGGTAAAACAGTACTAAACAATTCCATTAAAAAAAAAATTGGTGTCATTATTAACTTTCTGTCCAAGCTTGTATAATCTACTGCCTTGTTCAATTGTAAAAAATATTCTGTGCCTAAAATTCACATTTCTATCACAATTATCATACTGTAAACATGGTAAGCTAACTTCATTAAAATTAATAGTCCTGTCAATAGCATGGAAATACAATTCAAATGTAGTTTTTTTGTAAGCCTTTCAAAAGAATTCAAAATATGAAAAATTAATGAAAATTAATTTAAGCCATCAGACACTTGAAAAGTGGCACATCACATCTCTAATGTAATCATTTTAACTTTTCAACAGAAATAGCACTGCAAAAATATTAAGGACATACTTCTGTATTTTGGTAGTTATGCTGTCAACATTTAACAAGATTTCTTCAACTTGGACTTGAAAGCATAAATAGTACAAACACTTTTAACAGTATAACAGTACTAAACAATTCCAATAGATAACATTGGTGTCATTACCTTTTTGTGGCTAAAATCCGAAAAACGTTGAAAGTTTTCCACTTGTATCGCTAGCAACGGCATTAGACTTGTGTTTTTTTGTCCCAACGTGGTCTTTTACATCGCTAATTCCTCCGTGTCCGATCGAAAAATCTTGTCTGCACAAGGTGCAATTCGCGTAGTTTTCACCCTTTTTGGAACGGATAATTATTCCCGGGTAGGCTTTTGAATATTCTTCACGGAATGACTGCAGTTTTCTTTTCGGTTTAAGACTCGTTTGCGATTTTTCTCCGGCTGATTCCATGATCGTTCGCTCGTTTGGAAACAATGGCAACAGGTGCCTCGTGCTTGGCAGCGGTGCTATAAATAGCCTCGCGCATTTAAAAAAAAAAAAAAATTTTAATTAATGAAAAAACGTATTTTTTATCACTGCAACCGTAACCCGGAATAGGTTGATGAAAACCGTACTAATTACGGGAAAACCGGAGTAGTTGGCAGGTATGCTCCCCTCACCTCCCAGGGGGTGAACAAGGGGATGGCTCATATGCAGACGACAAATTTCATTACACCTAGTGTGTGTGTGACAATCATTGCTACTTTAACTTAACTTTAACTTTACACATACAAACTGTAGCACACAAAAAAGCACATTTAATTAAAAAAAACGTTATTATGGTCTTACCTTTACTTAGAAATTAAGTCCATGCGCCGCAACTAAAGCCCTCACTTAAACTTTCCACGTGCAAGATTGAATCTATTTAAAAAAGTGTAACCGAGGGTTTATAAATGTCGCCTATACTGTATGAAACTACAAAATAACAAACACGGAGGCTCCAGTTTACACGAGGACCACTTTATTTACCTTCTTTCAAAAACCTCCGCAACGTGACATCACTTCCGCTCTTAGCGCCTTCAAAATAAGAGCTCAAGGCATATACTGTATAACAGCGCATAACAGGAACTTAACATCACAAAGAGGAAAGCCCATGAAAATAGGTTACAAAAGTTATTTAATAAGAAGCCAAAAAGTGCAAAAACAATAATGTTCGTGTTGGAGGAGTTGTGAATTAGATACACCTGCAGTCTGCAGGTGTACCTAATGTTGTGGCCCTGCGGTCATTCACAACTCCTCCAACACCAACATTATTGTTTTTGCACTTTTTGGCTTCTTATGAAATAATTTTTTTAAATAGATTCAATCTTGCACGTGGAAAGTTTAAGTGTGGGCTTTAGTTGATATAACAATTCTACGGCGGGGGTGAAGAAGGCGGGATTACTGGAGCCTCAGCCAGTGCGTCTTTTGCAGCCGTTTTATGATCGCTCAGCACAAGAAATACGTTACACACATACAGTTGTTGACAAAATACACTGTACATTATATACCTCAGCTAACTAAACTATGGAAATGTATAATATAATTCATATAGCAATACGGTCTCACTGCACAGCAGGCCAGCAGTTAGCCGAGTCCGGTATCCATGTTGAGGCACTGAGTGACGTGCCTCAACTGGCTGCTGTTCACCGCACCGTCTCTTCTCAGTATTTGAACGGCAAATGTGAAAATTCAGCGATTTTGAATACAAATAATTTAAAACTGGTGAAGTTAAATGGAAAATAACTTTATAGTATAATCACTGGAAACATATAACAATTTAATTTTTTTTTTTTCTTTTTACAATTTTTTTCTTTCCATGATGGCAGGTGAGGCCCCGCCTCACCTGCCTCTAGTGACTGCACGTCACTGCTTGCCAACCCTCCTTAATTTTCCGCGAGACTCCCGAATTTCAGTGCCTCTCCCGAAAATTTCCCGGGACAACCATTCTCCCGAATTTCTCCCGATTTCCAGTCGGACAACTATATTGGGGGGGTGCCTTAAAGGCACTGCCTTTAGCGTCGTCTCTAACCTGAAAAGGAGACTATTATATACCGTCTTTTTCGGAGTATAAGTCGCTCCGGAGTATAAGTCGCACCGGCCGAAAATGCATAGTAAAGAAGGAAAAAAACATATATAAGTCGCATTTTTGGGGGACATTTATTTGATAAAAGCCAACACCAAGGATAGACATTTGAAAGGCAATTTAAAATAAATAAAGAATAGTGAACAACAGGCTGAATAAGTGTATGTTATATGAGGCATAAATAACCAACTGGTATGTTAACGTAACATATTATGGTAAGAGTCATTCAAATAACTATAACATATAGAACATGCTATACGTTTACCAAACAATCTGTCACTCCTAATCGCTAAATCCCATGAAATCTTATACGTCTAGTCTCTTACGTGAATGAGCTAAATAATATTATTTGATATTTTACGCTAATGTGTTAATAATTTCACACATAAGTCGCTCCTGAGTATAAGTCGCACCCCCGGCCAAACTATGAAAAAAACTGCGACTTATAGTCCGAAAAATACGGTATGTCTCCGTTACACATAGATTTATCTATAACCCATAAAGTAGGCAGGCACAGAGCTATTTCTCAGCGTGTGTTTATACCAGCCGGCACGTTAATACACTGACACACAACATCCGGATTCTCATCATGCATTGCTTCAAAACTACGGCAAGTAGTAATGTCCAAAATTTCCAGCCGGACAAACAATATTGGGGGCGTGCCTTAAAGGCACTGCCTTTAGCGTTCTCTCACCTGAAAAGGAGACTAGTATACATGTCTCCGTTATCCATAGGTTTATCTATAACCCGTAACACGGTGGCCGAATGGATATAGTCACTCATGAACGGTCAGAGAAGCACAAGGCGGCGGCAACGCAGTATTATGGGCCACCTTGCAAGCAACATCCCGTTCTCATTTGCGGATGTTTTCAACAAATCCGTGAAGGATATGTTCCCGGATTCAGAGATCGCTCGCCAGTACTCAAACGGCAGAACAAAGGCTACTCAAATAGTGAAAGGTAAATGTTATTTTTTTTAAAGTAAGCAGCAAGTACAGTACAGTTAGTAGAACAACTGTTTTCATTACTGTGTAATATATATATATATAAGAAAGTATGGCAAGTATGGTTATTTTACTACTTAAGAAGTAATACAGTTGTACACCAATATTAGGAAAATATCTCGTAACTTAGTATGTAAGTTGATACAGTATTTAATTAGGTCTAAACATGTCGTAAAATTGTCAGTGTAAAAAAAAACAAAAAAACAATTGTAATAGGATGCAAAAAAGTCACAATATTGAGAAAAGGAAGCTGTAAATATCAATTTAAATACTCAACATAATTAAATGTTTAAGTTTTTGTTTTTTTATCAAATACAAGTTCAATCTTGTAATTACATCATTCTGGTAACATTACTTGAATTAAAAAAATGCCACTTTATTAGTGTGTTTGTATGCATCTGCGTACTTAAAAAGTGGAATACAACATGTGTGAGAAAAAAAGAATATTCAGTCTAAGCCTGGGCCCCTGGAGAGGGGGTCCAAAATGAGGCCAAGGAAGAAAAAAAACTCATAGCCATAGCACACATAAACATGTGTGTAAGAGGGAAACGTCAAAGAACACCAAGGACATTAAAGACATAAAAAAAAAACAGAGCTGATGCAACCAGCCACTTCTACACACAGCCACAAAAGTAAAACAACAACAACAAAAACATATACACTGTGGTGGCCTCTGCCGTGTTCCACGTCATCGTCTGCTGGATGGGGGAGTATGGTCAGAGACAGGAGCAGACCCAACAAAGCAACCAAGAGTGTCCAGTCCGCATGGATGAGCGAGGATGCGTCCAAGAAGACCGAGGTGTCCGATACCTGCTCATTCAGTGAAGCTTGTCCGTCCCGGCGCTCAGCGTATGTGTGACTGCC
>NC_084549.2:10522500-10537500 GCF_033978685.3 Nerophis lumbriciformis
TACACCTTTTGAATGCAATTACTGAAATAAATCAAGTTTTTCAAAATATTCTAATTTACTGGCTTTTACCTGTATGTATATATATATATATATATATATATATATATATATATATATATATATATATATATATATATATATATATATATATATATATATATATATATATATATATATATATATATACATATACACACACATACATATATACACATACATACATACATATATATGTATACATACATATATATATATATATATATATATATATACATACTTATATTCACATACATACATACATACATATGTATATATACATATATATACACATACATACATATATACATGTGTATATATATACATATATATACACATATATATACACACATATATACATACTTATGAGTATATATATACACATACATACATACATATATACATACATTTATATATATATATATATATACATATATATATACATATATACACACACACATATACATACATATGTATATATACACATACATATACCTGTATACATATGCACACATATACATATATATATATATATATATATATATGTATATATATATATATATATATATATATATATATATATATACATATACACATATATACATACATATACACATATATATATATATACATACATATACACATATATACATATACATATACATACATATATATACATATATATATATATGTATATATATACACATACATACATATACATATGTATATATGCATGTATATATATGTATATCTATAGATACATACATATATATATATACATAATTACATATATATACATACATATATATATATACATACATATATGCATACACACAAACATATATGTATATATATATATATATATATATATATATATATATATATATATATATATATATATATATATATATATATATATATATATACACACATATATATATATATATATACATATATATATATATATATATATATATATATATATATATATATATATATATATATATATATATACATACACATATCGCAATCATACATGCATATATACATGTATATACCCTATAAATCCTATAAATCTACATAAATACACACACATATATATATATATATACATACACATATACAGTATCTATACACATATAAACAGACATATATATACACATATATACATATATACATACACATATACTGTATGTATACATATTTATTTTTAATTAATTGTTGTTGTCTTGTCCCCACAATTTTCCTCTCTGTCTTATGTTTGTTTTTACTTATTTCTATCTTCTCCTGCTCCGGTCCGGCTGCACCAGACACTAAATATATCCAAATGTTTAATAAAGTCAAATACAAATAAGTATCCCACACAGAAAATCCGCACAGCAGATATGATCATCTACATCAACAATACAATTTGCCTGAGTGGCTGGACAGGACAGATTTTGGAACTTGAGACATCCCGCGGGCCAGATAACGGTTGCTGGCGGGCCGCATCAGGCCAGCGGGCCTCAGTTAGGGGACCCCTGCATTAGATAATGACAAATGAGATCCAACCCCATGGTGGTGCCTGTTGCAGGTACTGTCCTAACTCACTTCTCAGGTGTCGTAGTGACGTTAGCGTATCCACACACTGACCCAGATTCCACGAGGAATGTGCGCCGGGGGCCGCAGGGGTTCAAAGGTCATCTGAGGCCCGGCCTTAACTTGGATATAACGTTACATGTCAGTGCCTAAGTTTCAAGAGAGCGTGGGGTGACGCCTTCAGCAAAGACCACCGTTGTTTACCATGTTGTTTACGGTCCTCGATTATTTGCAGCCACTAAACATTCCCTGGGTTCAGAAGTCGAAACAGTGAGGCTTTGATTGCCTCAAGGGCCACCGTAGTTCATACAGGAATAAGGAAGCAGGCCAAATGATATTGGTTTGTTTACATACAGTACAACAACAACAAAGTAACCAACCTTTAACGCAGGCCGACCATATACAGTATGTGTGGCCCTAACTTCATATCCATCCATCCATTTTCTACCGCTTGTCCCTTTCTGGGTCGCGGGGGGTGCTGGAGCCTATCTCAGTCGCCACCTCATCGCAGGGCCAACCTAACTTCATAGTTAAGTGTCATTTTGGCCCACATGGCTGATCATTAGGGATGATGTTTGATAAGAAATTATCGAGTTCGAGCCCATTATCGAATCCTCTTATCGAACCGATTCCTTATCGATTCTTTTATCGAGTCCAGATAGGTTGTTGTATGTGGGAAAAAAAACCAATATTTGGTTTAACAAAAGCTCAGTTTTATTTTATAAGAAAAAAATAAAATAAAATAAATAAATAAATATTGACTGTTACCCCCCCCCCCCAGACTGTAGTTACCCAAAGTATATTAAGTGGGATTTTTCAGAAAAACAAATATATACAGTAACACTAAAACAACCTGTCTCTGTGATCACTATAGGTGTATAAATAATAATATAGTGTTAAATAAAATCAGTCCCTTGGGCACAAAACTGAAAATAATACAGCTCTCCAAAAAGTGCACTTCTGCTGCTATTGGAACATACTAACTAAACACACTATGACACTAAGAACACCACAGTCATCAATCAACAATTCTTCCCCCCTTACATGAGAGCGAAGCCTGGCAATAATTGCATATTGCCTGTTCTGCCCTCACTATACGTGTTGAGGTTATACAGCTTGGCAGACAGCTAACAAACAATCCAAAGCAGATTAATCCATTTAGGCTCTTTATTGTTGTTGATCTTGCTTTGTCTTTTCCTATCTTTACTTTTGTCTTGCACTGGACTATTATTTTTATTTTTTTTAAACTGAAATACACACGATGACAAATGTATAAGCTATGTGATTCAATTAACATACTGAAATTTAATACACAATACGTAAATATTAGCTTCACACAAATATACAGTACTATCATCAAACAAATACTTCTGAGTGTTGAAACTATTTTGATGGTGGAAATATACGACTGGCAGCCATTTTAAGTCCTCAAAACATCCATTGAAACAGTGCACAAAAATCGTTTCAATAAACATCTTACTATTAAATGTAACCACTTTCCACCTTAATATTGAGTTACATAAACAAGTTAAACAGTTTACTTACAGACTTATCTTTTCCAAGGCTTGTAAGAACTAACACAACTTGTCTACTTCTCAATTGTCTCGCCAACCCGGAAGTGCCCAAACTAATGACGCGTATTATTTTCATATCGCCACAAGGTGTCAGTAAGAGTCTACAATCAAATGGGCATAACATTGCAGTCCCACAGGGCATTTTCTGTATGTGGGAAGGGATTCGTTCCCAGGGATTTGAATAAAGAACCAACTCTTTTTCTTTACTATAGTGGCCTCGATAACGGGAACCGGTTCTCAAAAAGGGATTCAAGTCCATGGAATCGGTTCTTTTCTTATCGAACAACCGGGAGAACCGATTTCGAACATCATCCCTACTGATCATTAAACCTACTATGGTAATCTTGAATCCCAGTAGACATGAACTACAATACAAATTACAGCACGACAAACATAACTTGCGTTAAGCAAGCTAAAGTGAACCTACCACCATGGAGTTTGAGACCCCCGCTTTAACATGTAGATATTGAGGGGGTAACAAAAGTGGGCAACAACAATAAATCACCTTAATGCTAAAATAATTACTGTATGTACAGTGGTATTCCGTTTTTTTTTTTACTACTTTACTATATCTCTTAATCTTCTTTGGCATTGCTGGTTTTACGAGCAGGGGAGCATGTTCGGCAGCGCACATTCATGGAGTACTTACAAGCAGACACGGTGTGTCGACAGAAAAGGGAGAATGGATGCATATTGGCCTAAAAACTAATGATAAAAGGTGAAATTATAACACTGAAAAGCCGTTAGGAAATATGGCTAATGTCCATCCGCAATCGGCAGTGTTTTAGCTACTTCCATGGCGACAAATAAAGTAAGTTTCTTAAAAGTATCATTCCTGCAGGACGAGGAATAGCTAAACATGCTTCACTACACACCGTAGAACGATACAATAGCTCACCGGTGTCACAATGTAAACAAACGCCATGGGTGGATCTACACCTGACATTCACTGTAATGATACCAAGTACAATAGCGTATCTAGTCGATACTAGTATAAATACATCAATATTTTTTTATTGTCACAAAATATTTTCTTTCTTTTTAAAAAAAAAATCATATTATATTCATAGTCTCAGGAAATACATCTCTGGAGACTTGAAGACTTTGAATATGACCAATGTATGATCCTGTAACTACTTGGTATCGGATCGATACCTAAATGTGTGGAATCATCCAAAACTAATGTAAAGTATCAAACAAGAAAATAATAAGTGATTATCACATTTTAACAGAAGTGTAGATAGAACATGTTGAAACAGAAAATAAGCAGACATTAACAGTAAATGAACAAGTGGATTAATAATCAATTTTTACAGTTCGTCCCTCATAATGTTGACAAAATGATAAATGACACAATATGTTACTGCATATGTCAGCAGACTAATTAGGAGCCTTTGTTTGTTTACGTACTACTAAAAAACAAGTTGTCTAGTATGTTCACTATTTTATGTAAGGACTAAATTGTCCTTCGATTGCAATAAGAAACATATTTTTAATGTACCCTAAGATTTTTTTGTTAAAATAAAGCCAATAATGTCTTTTTTTTTGTGGTCCCCTTTTTTTTTTTTTTAATTATCAAAATATTGGTATTGTGACAACCCTAATCCTGACTATTAAGAATAAAATAATTTCCGTTGCAGCAGTTTAACAGAATTATTGTAATGACCTGCACTGAGTGACATAGCAAGGGAGACCGACAAGCATTTATTCAATAAATGACCCACCGAGCGATTACACTAATGTAATAATCACGTTTGCTTCTGTTATGAACCCTTCCTGCTCCTTTGAGAGACAACAAAATCCGCCACAGCCATCATCAATGTGAGCAGTGAAACATAAACATATCTGATGGATGCTAAATGATGCGTCACTAAGTCTGTCAGCACAACACCTGAGGATGAAGACGAGGGCAGACGAGGAGGACAGCGTCTCAGAATGTTGAATAAGCTATTGTGTTTGTGAGCGTGTGTCCGCGTGGGACTGTTTTTCTTCCTCAAACCCACACCCTCGCCCACTCCCGCCACATTTTGACTGGCTGTTCAAAATACACCGCTGCTGTTCTTGAGATCTCTTTGGAACGCGCCTGCCAACCAAATGGTCTCTGCAGGAAAGCTGTCTGCCTTTTGTCGAAACTCCTGAGCTGCCGTGACGTTTTTAAGTCAGAAAGAAAGAAAGAAATGCGTATTTACAATGACAGTCTGAGATCGACAAACAATAAAATGCTGATCTGCTACATATTAAAAAAGGAAATCTCAAAAAAATGTGTGAGCCTAAAAAACTAAGTGAATTAAAGGATTAAATTAAAATAAAGACAGTATTCATACAAAATTAGGATATTATCATTAAGAATTTTTTTTTACTAATTGTATTATATAATTAAAACTGCATCTGAAATCTGAAAAATGTACAAAAAACCTCAGAAACATTAAAACATAAAAAAATATTTCTTTATTAATAATTTTGTCACTATTAAAAAAAGCTCGGTATAAATTAAACATTTTAAATAACAAATTAAACTATTTACTCTAAAAAAAAAATAGACATATATATACATATATATAAATAAAGAAAAAATATAACAAACACTCATGTATTTCAAATCAATTTTGTTATTTAATTTTAAGTATTTTTTTAAACACTAGCTATAACAATATAAATAAATCTTAATACATCTAAAATACAATTTATGTGAATTATTTTTAATAAACAAAAGAAAATGTATACATCAAAAATGGAAAAAAAAAGTCAAAAAATGTATAACAAATAAAATTAGAATTTATAACCTACAGCAAAGAATTATATATATATATATATATATATATATATATATGTTAGGTCAGGATAAAACACAAGAGGCCATACCATCCCTACAAGCCTGTTTTGCAGGTTTCCCTTTATAAAATCTCCTGACGAGCAGGGAAACCTGCGAAACAGGCTTGTCGGGATGAATATAACCTCTTATGTTTTTTCCTGACCTAACGTATATTCTGCTCCACCCCGGTATTGAGCACTGTATAATGGATAAACCACAGAAACCTTGACTAATATATATATATATACACACATATATATATATATATATATATATATACACACACACATATATATATATATATATATATATATATATATATATATATATATATATATATATATATATATATATATATATAAAAATCAAAAATACATGTATTTCAAATCAATTGTATTATTTAATTTTTTAACATATAGAACATGCTATACGTTTGTATTTTTTAAAACACTAGTTATGACATTATAAAAAATTAAAAAAAATACATTTAAAATACAATCAATGTATGTGAATTGCTTTTAATAAACAAAGGAAAATGTATCCATCAAAAATGGAAAAAAAATGTGTCAAAAAGTGTAAAAACAAATAAAATGATAATTTATAGCCTACAGCAATTAATAATAAACACAAAATAAAATACAAATACATTTGAACTCAAATATTCATTAACCAAGCTAATTTCAAGAAAATCAATCCCCCTGCAGTTGACAGACAAATTATTGTTTAGGCAACAGCATAATTGTATTTGGAAGTTCTTAAAATGAAAGTGTATATAGCCATAATTACAACTGTGTAAATTAAGTCATATTAAAGTGTCTTTACCATTCCATTAAAATGCGATTAATGGCATACACCGATTGGCCACTTCATCCGGAACACACGTTCGATCCAAATGTACAGGAAACTATGCCCTAAAAAGATAATAATGCTTATTTGAGACTGACATAGGCCAGGTGCAGTACTTTAAATACTAACACTTAAGAGCCTGAAACCAACTGTTCAATTAATGCCATACTTTGCTTTTGTGTCTCTTCAAACCATCAACTAAAAGGTTGAGACAAAGACACAAGATGACAACCCAGCACTTTATCATACTAAACAGCAGCCAAAGAGCCACTCTGGTCTACTTTAGTAGTCCCTCCCGGAGCTCTCCATGGTGCTGAACAATTCCAGGCCTTTCTGTTTAAAAGGAGCTGCCAAATCACAGAGGTGCTGCACAAAAGCCTGGCCAACGGATTCCACCTCGAACTCGGGCAGCGTGGCTGCCGCCGTCTTGTCGGAATATTAGAAATAATCCCTCCCGCAATCCGTGTCCACATGATGATTGAAGTATCAGATTTCATTTTTAGAGAAGACTGGCAAACAGAGATAACAACATATTTCATCGTTACCTCTTTCACATGCACACATAAGCCTTCGAAGAATACAGAATATTATATGAATTGTATATACAATAATATTGTCATTCACGCTTCAGAATACATGGAAGCATACGCAGATACGCATATTCCAGCCACAACATACTATATACTAGTTATTTTCTATACATATATATATATATATATACATATACATATACATATATATATATATATATATATATATATATATATATATATATATACATATATATACATATATATATATATATACACATACATACACATACATTATTTATGTATATATATAGATACATACATATATACATGTATATACATACATACATATATATATATACATTTATATATACATACATATATACACATATATACATTTATATATACATACATACATATATATATATTTATACATATACATAAACACATATACTGTATATATAAAATATACACATATATATACATATACATAAATATTATATATATATATGTATATATGTATACACATATATACATATATACAGTACATACATACATATATGCAGTACATATATACATAAATACATATATATACACACATATATACATACATACATACATGCATAGATATATACACACATACATACATATATATATATATATATACATACATATATATATATATATATATACACATATATATACATATATATATATATATATACATATACATACATACATACATATACATATATATATATATATAGATATATATAGATAGATATAAACACACATATACACGTGTATATAAACACACATATACACGTGTATATACACACATATACACATATGTATACTGTATGTGTATATACAAAAAGAAAAAATAATTTCAAATGAACAATGAAAGCAAACATAACTTACACAAAAGTATTAAATACATGAAAAAGTGAAAAATCTAGATAGAGGTCCTTAAAGGGGAACTGCACTTCTTTTTTTTTTAATTTTGCCTATCAATCACAATCATTACGAGCGACAAGATTAGGATTTTAAAAGATGTTCAAAACTTCTTGAAAGATCCGGCTAATAGGAGTCACCGTTGTTGCCTTCAAAGTCCTCTAAGACAACTTCAAAACCCTCCATCAACGTTTTAATGTACACACTGCAAGTCTATATATAATGTAGTAACAGACATGTTCATAACAATATGTAATATGTTTTATATACACACTGCAAGTATATATAATGCTGTAACAGACACCTTCATAACAATATGCAATGTGTACAATATACACACTGCAATATATATATAATGTAGTAACAGACACCTTCATAACAATATGTAATATGTACAATATACACACTGCAAGTATATATATAATGTAGTAACAGACACTTTCATAACAATATGTAATATGTACAATATACACACTGCAAGTATATATATAATGTAGTAACAGACACCTTCATAACAATATGTAATATGTACAATATACACACACTACCAGTACAGTATATATATAATGTAGTAACACCTTCATAACAATATGTAATATGTACAATATACACACTACAAGTCAATATATAATGTAATACCGGGAGATGGGGATGAAAGCGATTCTGGCGCTATAAATATGGAACTTGGAGACAAGCTATTTCGACATAAATGGATTGCTTACCCAAAATCAACAGGAATGCAATAACTTAATGATCCTATATCAGTAAAGAAACATAAAAATAAAATTGACTCTTAATCACTGTTTGAAAAAATTGCACTTGAATAATTATTAAATATCTTGAAGTGCAGTATTTTCTCCAATTGTTGTCTTTTTTGTTGCCAATGCCATCACGTTGGCGATGACCGTGTATTGTGTGTGCAAAGATTGTGGATGATGGACATGAGGCTTCACTCTGTTCATTTAATTATACCGTCATATAAAAGTGCTCAGGTGCTGAGAGCGATGCGCAGAGTGAGAGCTCCTGTATCCATTTTGAAAGCCAGAGACGAGGACGAAAAGAAATACTGTGGCAATTTACCGGCAAAGTTGTCAAGTACTTCTTTATTTATTGTTCAGTTAATTGACTTATTGACTAACGGCCCAGGCCTACAATTGTATGACATGTTTAATGCCATTTAGGGCCGTAATTTGAGCAAAATCCATTTAATGACTTTTAATGCTTTTTAATGACCTGCAATAACACTGTGTGAAGCTAAGAACAATAGGAAACAGGTGGAACAAAAATCAGCATAATTATAAATACTATTTTGATAATCACAAATTGGGGACTTTGGGATACGGGCGCTTATTCGCCTTATTTGGTATTCTTAATAATAATAGATTGTAGTTGTATAAAGCACTCTACATTGAGCAAACAACCTCAAAGTGCTACAGTGTATTAAAAAAATAAATAAAAAGATAATACAAATAAATACAAATAAAAACAACAAAAGCCTAATAGCTAGAACTAGTATGCATATATCTAAAAAAAGCTTCTTTTTTTTTAAAAAGAAGGGTTTTTAAGCCTTTTTTAAAAGCATCCACAGTCTGTGGTGCCCTCAGGTGGTCAGGAAGAGCATTCCACAGACTGGGAGCGGCGTAGCTTTGTCCTCGGAGGTTGGAGGAGGTTGGCCTGTCCTAAGCGGAGGTGTTTTTGAGGTAGAGGGGGGCATTTCCATGGAGGCACTGGTGGGTTAAATTTACAAGCAAAAATGTGGGTTACGAGCCTCCCCACCGGTCTTGGTTGCTAGCATTGGCGAATAGCTACAGACGGACATAACTTTGTCTTTCCAACCATGGGAATGAAGAAAAAGAGTGTGATTTAGAGCAGTGGTCCCCAACCTTTTTTGCACCAGGGACCGGTTCAATGCAGGCATTCATTTCGGGGTCCGGCTTTCCACTTGTGCCACATAAATACAGTAAAAATAAGTGCATGAAAAATACAACTCACTATAGCGCTGAATTAGTGGGAGCCCTGGGCTTGTTTCCTTGCAATGAGATGCAGATGGAAATCAGCCTTTGGCTACAATCTCTCACATTTATATTTTATATGTTCATTATTGTACGTTGTATCATGTCACAAAGTTGTAACAAATACAATATAAGGATTTTTATTATACATCTACAAACAAGCTTATTGATGATGTTAAGTAGGAGGAAATGCAGTCATTTTTAAATTATTACATTTTTCTCTGCGGCCCGGTAGCAAATGTGTCACGGACCGGTACCGGTCCCCGGACCGGTGGTTGGGGACCAATGATTTAGAGCGCTGAGACGAAAGAGCGGATGCCATTCATCGAAGTAAGTAAGAAATCATCACAAAACATGACTTGGCGAAGCAGTTGGAGCCGAGCACTGCTCGTCCGCACCACACTGAAGCAAAATGTGTGGTTAAAATTGTACCTTTATCCATGAAAATATGGAGAAGCTGCAGGAGAAAGCATAAAAGTCTGCTCTCCTCGGTAAATGATTATCACGTTACTTCTCAAAACTACAGTAATTGTATGAAAACAATACAATAGAATGTAGTACAAACAATATTTCTTATCTAAAAATGTGTTTTTGTTTTTTAAACGCATGTTACATGATAGAATGATGGTGTGTTTAGGGCAGACCTGGGCAAATTAAGGCCCGGGGGTCACATGCGGCCCGTTAAGCGTTTCAATCTGGCCCGCCGGACATTCCCAAATAATTTTTTTTAGATCTTTAAGATGGAAAGTGTAGCTGCCATTATGATGTGCAGTCATGTTTTCTAATGACTTGTCTTGAACTATACAAAGTATTTCAATGTTTGGAATCTGCGCTTATGGATGATAAACCAGTTATTATGGTAATCTAATTAGTTACTATGGTCATCTAATTAGTTACTATGGTCATCTACGTCACAGCAGCTCAGACGAGGCACCAAGCAGTGTGGGCGGGGAGCGTTTCCACAGACGCGGAAGGAGATTTTCACAACAAAGTCCTAAAGCTTAGTGATGTATCAGATATATCAGATTGTAGGTGGGTTAATTTTGTACCCTTCGCGTTCATATTTCAGTGTTTGATTCATTTTTGTTGCGTTTCTCTTGATTGTAAAATGTGCCGATCGAAAGGTTCATATTTTGTCAATATTCAGTGTTTTATCCTTCATAGAAAAATTTAAAATTCCATTATGTTTTTTAGGGAGGTCTGTCATAACGTTTTTAGCATTCAATCAGACATTATTGTGAGGTTTTGTATTAGTGTTCCTAAAAATAGATATACTGGCCCCCCAGACATATTTTTTTCTCTAAAAATGGCCCCCCGAGTCATAATAACATTTGGTATTCTTAATAATAATAATAATAATAATAGATTGTATTTGTATAAAGCACTTTACATTGAGCAAACAACCTCAAAGTGCTACAGTGTATTAAAAAATGTAAATAAAAAGATAATAAAAATAAATACAAATAAAAACTACAAAAGCCTAATAGCTAGAAATAGTGTGCATGTATCTAAAAAAGGCTTTTTTTAAAAAGAAGGGTTTTTATTTAATAAAGTCAAATACAAATAAGGTGGCGACTTGTCCAGGGTGTACCCCGCCTTCCGCCCGATTGTAGCTGAGATAGGCTCCAGCGCCCCCCGCGACCCCAAAAGGGAATAAGCGGTAGAAATGGATGGATGGATGGAAATACAAATAAGGCAACAAGAGAAGTATCCTACACTTCTCTTTTGTAAAGTAAATCTGAACAGCCGACATGGGCATCTACATCAACTATATGATTTGCCTGAGAAGCTGGACAGGACACACAAAAAAAGAAAGAAAAAAAAAAAAAGAAAAAAAAAAGAAGGGTTTTTAAGCCTTTTTCAAAAGCATCCACAGTCTGTGGTGCCCTCAGGTGGTCAGGGAGAGTGTTCCACAGACTGGGAGCGGCGGAGCTTTGTTCTCTGAGGTTGGAGGAGGTCGGCCTGTCCGGAGCGGAGGTGTCGTGTTTTGTATTAGTGTTCTTAAAATAGATATACTGGCCCCTAGACATATTTTTTTCTTTAAATGTGGCCCCCGAGTCAAAATAATTGCCCAGGCCTGGTTAAGGGGGTAATCAGAGATTAAATTGATTTTGATCAATTTCAATGGAACACTGATTTGAAAGACAAGGTAACAAGCTGTATCATAGAACCAATTAAAGTTGTATCCCGTAGTACCGCTGTATTGTAGATGGGTATAGACTTGCGTCCCTAACAAGACAATGTAACGTGACTCGAGCATTCGGCGCGCAGGCGTCACGTCAGTCGTACATCATCCGTCCATAACGACGACTGCGTGTGCATCATCTGCCGCATGATGCCTACACGCTAGGCGCATGGCCGCGTCATCGTGCACAGCTCGCGTCACTCTCGAGTCGGCCCACCCGCTTCCCGCTTTGAAGGATTTCACAGCTTTCGGAGAGAACCTGAGCGAGATGCGAGAGCTTCCCCCTTCGGCGGGCATCAACGAGGCTGTAATTGACAGCCGGGTTCGTGGCGCCGTGCAAGCGTTCTGCTAAATGTCAGGAGAAGGAGTCAGGAGGTAATGTCAATGTGTAGCGGGCCGACTAACTTTGCCTCCATGGCGTTGGCTGCCGCTCACAATCGACTTGTTCTCTGCTGTCAAAGGAACAACGAGATGGGATATTAATATTATTTATTGGTTATGTGTGCATTTTTTTGTTTCTGTTACAGACTGAACACGGGGGATGAACATTTGTTAGCAATTGAAGCGAAAAAAGGGCTAGGTTTAAATATATACAGGTAAAAGCCAGTAATTTAGAATATTTTGAAAAACTTGATTTCTTTCAGTAATTGCATTCAAAAGGTGTAACTTGTACATTATATTTATTCATTGCACACAGACTGATGCATTCAAATGTTTATTTCATTTAATTTTGATGATTTGAAGTGGCAACAAATGAAAATCCAAAATTCCGTGTGTCACAAAATTAGAATATTGTGTAAGGGTTCAATTTTGAAGACAAACTAATCAGCTGATTAACTCAAAACACCTGCAAAGGGCTTTAAATGGTCTCTCAGTCCAGTTCTGAAGCCTACACAAACATGGGGAAGACTTCAGATTTGACAGCTGTCCAAAAGGCAACCATCGACACATTGCACAAGGAGGGAAAGACACAAAAGGTTATTGCTGAAGAGGCTGGCTGTTCTCAGAGCTCTGTGTCCAAACACATTAATGGAGAGGCAAAGGGAAGGAAAAACTGTGGTCAGAAAAAGTGTACAAGCGATAGGGATCACCGCGCCCTGGTCAAGATTGTGAAAAAAAAAACATTCAAAAATGTGGGGGAGATTCGGAAGGAGTGGACAGCTGCTGGAGTCAGTGCTTCAAGATCCACCACCAAGAGACGCTTGAAAGACATGGGTTTCAACTGCCGCATACCTCGTGTCAAGCCACTGTTGACCAAGAAACAGCGCGAAAAGCGTCTCACCTGGGCTAAGGAAAAAAAGAGCTGGACTGCTGCTGAGTGGTCCAAAGTCATGTTTTCTGACAAAAGCAAATTTTGCATTTCCTTTGGAAATCGAGGTCCCAGAGTCTGGAGGAAGACAGGAGAGGCACAGGATCCACGTTGCCTGAAGTCTAGTGTAAAGTTTCCACCATCAGTGATGGTTTGGGGTGCCATGTCATCTGCTGGTGTCGGTCCACTCTGTTTCCTGAGATCCAGGGTCAACTGGCTTTTACCTGTATATACATCAGCACATTTGCATTTTTGTATAATCATATATTATGTCTAACTGAAGCTGTCGAGATTAACCCCATTTCCTCAGCGACAGCTTCAGTGATGTAAACAGGGACCTCCCAAATAAATAGAGGAAGCACGTGGGCTGGACTTTTAGAACGTAGTTTGGATCTGTAACTAGAGTACAGCCTAAAAAACGTGTCTCGTCAATTGAGCCGAATTTAACTCTGTCTCTGCATGATTCCTTGCTTCTCGTCTGTTTAATAGATGTCATCAGTGTTTGAACATGACAAACAGTAATATGACATAGGCCCAAAAACATGCAACTCGAGATATTTCAAGTCTTCTTTTGGTATGATTTTGATGATTATAGCCTTACTTGCCAACTCTCCCGAATTTTCCGGGAGACTCACGAATTTCAGTGCCTCTCCCGAAAATCTCCCGGGACAACCATTCTCCCGAATTTCTCCCGATTTCCAACTAGACAACAGTATTGGGGGCGTGCCTTAAAGGCGGACCTGAGTGAGGACAGCCTGTCGTCACGTCCGCTTTTCCTCCATATATACAGCGTGCCGGCCCAGTCACGTTATAACATCTACGGCTTTTGGAGAGTGCACAACTGCACACACAACAAGAAGGAGACGAAGCAGAAGAACGAAGAAGAGACAGTCATGGCGACGACGAGTGATGAAGGCACTTTTGTGCGTGCCACACAGCAATGCATCATCAGAGAGAGTGTTCAGCATGGTTAGAAAGATAGTGACAGAGAATAGAACGAAGATGGACAATTCAACACTAAACTCACTCCTTTCTTGCAAATTAAATTTCACAGATGTTTCCCATACCTATGCTCCTTCAAAGGCTGTGCTACTAGCTGCAAAGCATTGCACTTTCAAATACAACAATGAGTAGAGGAGTGTTATGTGTGTGTATAACTGTAAA
>NC_084549.2:10540000-10577500 GCF_033978685.3 Nerophis lumbriciformis
CCCAACCCTCTAAAGTTTATAAGTCAACATATACATTACAAACGTGCACACATTTTCAATAAAGAAAGAAATATGATACATTTATTTTTAGGGATTTTTTTTTACAAAACCCAAAACCAGTGAAGTTGGCACGTTGTGTAAATGATAAATAAAAACAGAATACAATGATAAACAAATCCTTTTCAACCTATATTCAATTGAATAGACTGCAAAGACAAGATACTTAACGTTCAAACTGGAAAACTTTATTTTAAAACCTCTAAAGGTTTAGTGGCCACATGCGTGGACAGCACCTTTTAGCTCTTATTTCCAAACTTGTGTACCCTACTGAATTGGGGTCGTATGGCCACTTATGTGGACACTTATGCTGCCATCTGGTGGTGTCAGGAGAGTACAACATACAATGAAATTTGGAGAGAAAAAAAAGTGTAAAAATAAGAATTAGCATGTCACTAAACATGAAGTACACGTTTGTGTACTTATGGACTAAGTACATCATATCAAAGACGAGTTTTTATTCTAATTAGGGTCCAATAAGCCCAAATAGCAAAGAGAAATTTAAAAAAAGCATGTAAATAAAACAGCTTGGGCCTTAAGAGCTTAAGCAAATATTAGCTAATTTGGAATTTGATGCCTTCAACATGTTTCAAAAAAGCTGGCAACAGTGGCAAAAAAGACGGGGAAAGTTGAGGAATGCTCATCAAACACTTGAACACGCTAATTGGGAACAGGTGGGTGCCATGATTGCGTAGAAAAGCAGCTTCCATGAAATGCTCAAACATTCACAAACAAGGATGGGGGCGAGGGTCGCCACTTTGTGAACAAATGCGTGAGCAAATTGTCGAACAGTTTAAGAACAACATTTCTAAATGAGCTATTGCAAGGAATTCAGGGATTTCACCATCTACGCTCCGTAATATCATCAAAAGGTTCAGAGAATCTGGAGAAATCATTGCACGTAAGCGACGATATGGCGGTACAGCATCAAAAAGTGACATCAGTGTGTAAAGGATATCACCACATGGGGTCAGGAGCACTTCAGAAAACCGCTGTCAGTAACTACAGTTCGTTGCTACATCAGTAAGTGCAAGTTAAAGCTCTACTATAAAAAGCGAAAGCCATTTATCAACAACACCCAGAAACGCTTCGCTGGGCCCGAGCTCATCTAAGATGGACTGATGGAAAGTGGAAAAGTGTTCAGTGGTCTGACGAGTCCACATTTCAAATTGTTTTCGGAAACTGTGGACGTCGTGTCCTCCGAACCAAAGAGGAAAAGAACCATCCGGATGGTTCTAGGCGCAAAGTTGAAAAGCCAGCATCTGTGATGGTATGGGGGTGTATTAGTGCCCAAGGCATGGGTAAGTTACACATCTGTGAAGGCACCATTCATGCTGAAAGGTACATACAGGTTTTGGAGCAACATATGTTGCCATCCAAGCAACGTCTTTTACATGGACGCCCCTGCTTATTTCAGCAAGACAATGCCAAGCCACGTGTTACAACAGAGTGGCTTCATAGTAAAAGAGTGCAGGTACTCGACTGGCCTGCCTGTAGTCCAGACCTGTCTCCCATTGAAAATGTGTGGCGCATTATGAAGCCTAAAATACCACAACGGAGACCCCTGGACTGTTGAAAAACTTAAGCTGTACATCAAGCAAGAATGGGAAAGAATTCCACCTGAAAAGCTGAGTGTTGTTAAAAGGAAAGGCCATGTAACGCAGTGGTATCTCATTACACAGAATTTTAACGCGATTTTCCCAAAATTCCAGGAATTCGATAATACCATTTCTCAATTCAAAATGTTACTACTTCAACATTTCTTGACCGATTTGAAAAATTGGAACACCAACCATTTCAACTCATTAAAACCATTTAAGTGTTTTACCATTTAAAAAAAGAAAAATCCCGCTTTTCCCGAAATTCCCAAATTTTGGGGAAATTCCCATTTATATCAATAGGACATTCTTCTTATCCAGATTTTGGCGCACTCTACCTTCCACATTTTGGATCCGATTCAAACCGTTCCAACTTCAAACTGTTTAGCCTATTCAGGAATTTGGGGCTTTCTCTTGACGAATTCCAAAAATTACCAGATTTCCCAGAATTCCATGTTGTCCGTGACGTTTTTCCCCATTCAAAATGAATTGGCCATTTTCCAAACTTTCACCATTTCCACATTTTTCAACCGATTCAAACCATTCCACCTTCAACACATTCCACCATTCTGAAAATAAATTCAAACTACCCTTTTTCCAAGTTTAAAAAAATTCCAGGATTTTCCAGAATTCCTGGTTTTCCCAAGCCCTATTTCCACCCTTTTTTCTGGCAACTACTCCTCCCACATTTTTCAACCCACTTCAACCGTTCCACCGTCAAAACATTCCTCTTAATTAGGACAAAAAACAAAGTTGTTTTTTTTTAACTGGAAAAATTTCCCGTTTTCCCGAAATTCCAGAAATTCGATAATACCATTTCTCAATTCAAAATGTTACTACTTTAACATTTCTCGACCGATTTGAAAAATTGTAACACCAACCATTTCAACTCATTCCAACCATTGAAGTGTTTTACCCTTAAAAAAAAAATCCCGCTTTTCCCAAAATTCCCAAATTTTGGGGAAATTCCCATTTAAATCAATGGGACATTCTTCTTATCCAGATTTTGGCGCACTCTACCTTCCACATTTTTCATCCAATTCAAACCGTTCCATTCAACCAAAAATTCCCAGATTTCCCAGAATTTCAGATTTTCCGGGACGTTTTTCCCATTCAAAATGAATTGGCAATTTTTTAAACTTCCACCATTTCCACATTTTTCAACCGATTCAAACCATTCCACCTTCAACACATTCCACCAGTCTGAAAATTCATAATACTTTTTTCAAAGTTCAGAAAAATTCCAGGATTTTTCAGAATTCCTGGTTTTCCCAAGCCCTATTTCCACCCTTTTTTCTGGCAACTACTCCTCCCACATTTTTCAACCCACTTCAACCGTTCTACCGTCAAAACATTCCTCTTAATTAGGACAAAAAACAAAGGTTGTTTTTTTTAACTGGAAAAATTTCCCGTTTTCCCGAAATTCCAGGAATTCGATAATACCATTTCTCAATTCAAAATGTTACTACTTCAACATTTCTCGACCGATTTGAAAAATTGTAACACCAACCATTTCAACTCATTCCAACCATTGAAGTGTTTTACCCTTAAAAAAAAAAATCTCGCTTTTCCCGAAATTCTCAAATTTTGGGGAAATTCCCATTTAAATCAATGGGACATTCTTCTTATCCAGATTTTGGCGCACTCTACCTTCCACATTTTTCATCCGATTCAAACCGTTCCATTCAACCAAAAATTCCCAGATTTCCCAGAATTTCAGGTTTTCCGGGACATTTTTCCCATTCAAAATGAATTGGCCATTTTTCAAACTTCCACCATTTCCACATTTTTCAACCGATTCAAACCATTCCACCTTCAACACATTCCACCAGTCTGAAAATTCATACTACTTTTTTCAAAGTTTAAAAAAATTCCAGGATTTTCCAGAATTCCTGGTTTTCCGAAGCCCTATTTCCACCCTTTTTTCTGGCGACTACTCCTCCCACATTTTTCAACGCACTTCAACCATTCCACCCTCAAAACATTCCTCTTAATTAGGATTAAAAAACTTTTTTTTTTAACTGGAAAAATTCCCGGTTTTACCCAAATTCCAGGAATTCGATAATACCATTTCTCAATTCAAAATATTACTGCTACAACATTTTTTAACCAATTCAAACCATTCCACCTTCAACACATTCCACCAGTCTGAAAATTCAAACTACTCTTTTCCAAGCTAAAAAAAATTCCAGAATTTTCCAGAATTCCTAGTTTTCCGAAGCCCTATTTCCACCCTTTTTTCTGGTGACTACTCCTCCCACATTTTTCAATCCACTTCAACCGTTCCACCGTCAAAACATTCGTCTTAATTAGGATTAAAAACTGAGGGGGTTTTTTTAACTGGAAAAATTACTGGTTTTCCCGAAATTCCAGGAATTCGATAATACCATTTCTCAATTCAAAATGTTACTACTTCAACATTTTTCAACCGATTCAAACCATTCCACCTTCAACACATTCCACCAGTCTGAAAATTCAAACTACTCTTTTCCAAGCTAAAAAAAATTCCAGAATTTTCCAGAATTCCTGGTTTTCCAAAGCCCTATTTCCATCCTTTTTTCTGGCGACTACTCCTCCCACATTATTCAATCCACTTCAACCTTCAATCACCGTCAAAACATTCGTCTTAATTAGGACAAAAAACCGAGGTTTTTTTTTAACTGGAAAAATTACCGGTTTTCCCGAAATTCCAGGAATTCGATAATACCATTTCTCAATTAAAAATGTTACTACTTCAACATTTCTTGACCGATTTGAAAAATTGTAACACCAACCATTTCAACTCATTCAAACCATTTAAGTGTTTTACCACTTAAATGGGTCCCGTTTTCATTTTTTATTAAAAGAAAAATGATACAATTAATTCATTTTTTAAACTGAGACACACTGACTTTGGCTCATTTTCTGTGAAGAACATATATCAGAATACATATTTAATGACCACACACCATACACACCCCCCACACATTTCTATTGCATATAAGATGTCCGGGTCCACTGGACCCGGGGCTAATAGAAGTGTGGAAATTGATGTTCTGTGTACCACACACACACACACACACACAGCAGGCCTAGACAGGAGGAGGACAGAGCGTAGGTACACAGAACATCAGAGGGTCAAATGTGCGAGAAAATGAGAGCAGACAGTGTTGACAAACAATGTTGCAACCTTGTGTGGGAACCGCAGGTGCAGAAACACAAAAGAAGAATCCCTGCGGGATGCAGAAACTGGCAGAGAAAGTTTCCGTGCAACGTTCATATTGTTGTTACTCAGCCAGCGTTTGTGGGTCTGATGGACCCGTTGCATTTTGTGGCTTTTAATCCCTCACAATCAAACACTTTTATGTTAAAATACTGAACAGATGATTATTGGGATAAGGTAAACATCTGTTCAGTATTTTAACATAAAAGTGTTGCATTTTGTGGCTTTTAATCCCTCACAATCAAACACTTTTATGTTAAAATACTGAACAGATGTTTATTGGGATAAGGTAAACATCTGTTCAGTATTTTAACATAAAAGTGTTGCATTTTGTGGCTTTTAATCCCTCACAATCAAACACTTTTATGTTAAAATACTGAACAGATGATTATTGGGATAAGGTAAACATCTGTTCAGTATTTTAACATAAAAGGGTTTGATTGTGAGGCATTAAAAGCCACAAAATGCAACGGGTCCATCAGACCCACAAACGCTGGCTGAGTAACAACACTATGAACATTACACAAGGGTATAAAAAAAAAAATCCCGCTTTTCCCGAAATTCCCAAATTTTGGGGGAAATCCCCATTTAAATCAATGGGACATTCTTCAAAGTCCCACAATTCCCACATTTTTCATCTGATTCAAACTATTCCAAAGTGTAAATATTCAGCCTGTTCGGGAATTGTGTACTCTACTTCAACAATTCTAAAAAAAAAATTCCAGGATTTCAGTTCAACTTCAGCATTGGAGCATTCACACGCAATTCCTTATTTGTACCATGAATAGTTAGTTAAAAACCATATATTTGTACCATGAATTGATTAACGTGGACCCCGACTTAAACAAGTTGAAAAACTTATTCGGGTGTTACCATTTAGTGGTCAATTGTACGGAATATGTACTTACTTCACTGTGCAATCTACTAATACAAGTTTCAATCAATCAATCAATCAATCCTTCAGGAATTGCCTCATCTAGGTTTACTGATAACCCCTCTCTCTGTTTAAAGGGGAACATTATCACCAGACCTATGTAAGCGTCAATATATACCTTGATGTTGCAGAAAAAAGACCATATATTTTTTTAACCGATTTCCGAACTCTAAATGGGTGAATTTTGGTGAATTAAACGCCTTTCTAATATTCGCTCTCGTCACATCGGGAAGCAATCCGCCATTTTCTCAAACACCGAGTCAAATCAGCTCTGTTATTTTCCGTTTTTTCGACTGTTTTCCGTACCTTGGAGACATCATGCCTCGTCGGTGTGTTGTCGGAGGGTGTAACAACACGAACAGGGACGGATTCAAGTTGCACCAGTGGCCCAAAGATGCGAAAGTGGCAAGAAATTGGACGTTTGTTCCGCACACTTTACCGACGAAAGCTATGCTACGACAGAGATGGCAAGAATGTGTGGATATCCTGCGACACTCAAAGCAGATGCATTTCCAACGATAAAGTCAAAGAAATCTGCCGCCAGACCCCCATTGAATCTGCCGGAGTGTGTGAGCAATTCAGGGACAAAGGACCTCGCTAGCACGGCAAGCAATGACGGCAGTTTGTTCCCGCAGACGAGCGAGCTAAACCCCCTGGATGTCTTGGCTCACACCGTCCCTTATGCCACCGAAGATGATCAAGAGAAGAATATCGACCCTAGCTTCCCTGGCCTGCTGACATGAGGGTATGTCTACAGAATATATTAATTGATGAAAATTGGGCTGTCTGCACTCTCAAAGTGCATGTTGTTGCCAAATGTATTTCATATGCTGTAAACCTAGTTCATAGTTGTTAGTTTCCTTTAATGCCAAACAAACACATACCAAATCGTTGGTTAGAAGGCGATCGCCGAATTCGTCCTCGCTTTCTCCCGTGTCGCTGGCTGTCGTGTCCGTCGGTTTCGCTTGCATACGGTTCAAACCGATATGGCTCAATAGCTTCAGTTTCTTCTTCAATTTCGTTTTCGCTACCTGCCTCCACACTACAACCATCCGTTTCAATACATGCGTAATCTGTTGAATCGCTTAAACCGCTGAAATCCGAGTCTGAATCTGAGCTAATGTCGCTATAGCTTGCTGTTCTTTCCGCCATGTTTGTTTGTGTTGGCTTCACTATGTGACGTCACAGGAAAATGAACGGGTGTTTATAACGATGGTTAAAATCAGGCACTTTGAAGCTTTTTTTAGGGATATTGCGTGATGGGTAAAATTTTGAAAAACCTTTGAATAATATAATAAGCCACTGGGAACTGATTTTTAATGGTTTTAACCATTCTGAAATTGTGATAATGTCCCCCTTTAAGGACAAGAAAAAATCAAGCATAATAAATTCGAAGTATCATCTCTCCTCCCTGGTGGAGCCAGGTATACCCTTCCTGTCTAACCTCCGACCTCTGAATACTTCCTGGGGTGTGGACGTCCTTTTAATAGCACGCTGACGGGCCAAAGAAGACATAACAGCATGACAGAAGGCTAGCGGGGCTACGAGCGCGCGTCCGCCCTCATGATATACATAGTCCGGCCTTGATATATGGCCTTCTCCTTGTCCGCGGATTAACATACATCAGCGTGGCGCACTAAACTTGTCCCTAGATGGCCATCAAATCACCGCCCGCTGAATTAAGGATTATAGGGCCTAGAAAAGCGTGGCTGGCCAAAGGAGAATAACGCATGAGTCACACATTCCAGCATTAAGGAGTGCGAGGGAAGAAAGTGAATAGTTAAGAGTCCATTAAGGATGTTTAAAGCAGGCCAACACAGCTGTGGCTGCAGTTAAAAACTAAACAGGGACTAGCCTACAACATACACATTTGACTGTGTGTCACCGCATTGAATACACACATTTTTTTTTTTAAAAGACAAGGTTTTATTATGGCTCAAATGGCAAAAAGGAAATAACTTAAGAGTGGGGGGGAATATTGTGGACTGTCCTATGTTATAAGAACATCATCTTCTCATCCGTGGCTCACTAGTGCAATAACAAGGCCGGAAATCTGTCCCGTGAAAAAAAACGTCCGACCGGAACTCTCTAATAACTAAAGTTCCTTGGGTGAATAATGTAAACTCACTACACCGGTAGTTTTTAGCGCTTCCATAGCGAGTTTACTGACAGATATAAGTAAGAACTTCACACTACTTTATATTAGAAATGGCAACAGCGGAAGATGAGTGCCACGTAAGAAGATAGAGAAAAAGAAGAATCTTATCGACTACGGTATCGGCACGGACTACAGTGGCGGAAGTGGGAACATTTTCAGGATTTATGCTCAGACTTAGACCTTGCTTGCTGATGCTATGGTTGCATTCTAAGGGCTGGTCTCCTGAAGCTTCAGTAAAACTTGGTATTGTGCCATTCTGTCTCTGGGGTCCTTTTTACTCAACATACAGTCGTGGTCAAGAGTTTACATATGTAGAAATATCATCTGAGACCACATGGACAAAGATAAGACCTTCTGGAGGAATGTTCTGTGGTCAGATGAAACAAAAATTGAGCTGTTTGGCCACAATACCCAGCAATATGTTTGGAGGAGAAAAGGTGAGGCCTTTAATCCCAGGAACACCATTCCTACCGTCAAGCATGGTGGTGGTAGTATTATGCTCTGGGCCTGTTTTGCTGCCAATGGAACTGGTGCTTTACAGAGAGTAAATGGGACAATGAAAAAGGAGGATTACCTCCAAATTCTTCAGGACAACCTGAAAATCATTAGCCCGGAGGTTGGGTCTTGGGCGCAGTTGGGTGTTCCAAAAGGACAATGACCCCAAACACATGTCAAAAGTGGTAAAGGAATGGCTAAATCAGGCTAGAATTAAGGTTTTAGAATGGCCTTCCCAAAGTCCTGACGTGTGGACAATACTGAAGAAACAAGTTAATGTCAGAAAACCAACAAATTTATCTGAATTGCACCGAATTTTGTCAAGAGGAGTGGTCAAAAATTCAAGCAGAAGCTTGTGGATGGCTACCAAAAGCGCCTTATTGCAGTGAAACTTGCCAAGGGACATGTAAGCAAATATTAACATTGCTGTATGTATACTTTTGACCCAGCACATTTGCTCACATTTTCAGTAGACCCATAATAAATTCATAAAAGAACCAAACTTCATGAATGTTTTTTGTGACCAACAAGTATGTGCTCCAATCACTCTAACACAAAAAAATAAGGGTTGTAGAAATTATTGGAAACTCAAGACAGCCATGACATTATGTTCTTTGACCACGACTGTATAAGGCGTTTAATTTTTTGCGGCTCCAGAGACATGCGTTTTTTGTATTTTTGGGTCCAAAATGGCCTTTTAGGTTGCCGACCCCTGGTATAAACCAATGGCACAGGAAAAACGCCATTTATATAAAACACTTTTATCACAGAAGGCAAAGTGTTGCCTACGTTTTGACTCTTTGACCATTTGTCAAGGCAGCAGTTGACTGACTTTTCTCCAGACATGAAGCTATGTCTACTATGGCGTAACAATTTTTTATAAGGCTAAATTTACCACCGATAAGACTGCTGACACCTTTATTCCCGTGCGGCGGTCGGTCAAAGGCGCGTGGGACCGTCGTGCACTGCAAAAACTGAAATCTAAGTAAGATTAAATATCTCAAATAAGGGTGATATTTGCTTATTTTCTGTCTGATAAGAGAATTATTCTCACTAAGCAGATTTTAAGTTAAAGTGTTTTACTTGTTTTAAGGGTTTTGGTCCTAAATTATCTCCGTAAGATATTACAGCTTGTTGGTGAGATGTTATGACCTATATTGAGTAAAACATGCTTGAAACTAGAATATCAAGTGTTGCAAAGCTGTGTCATCAACACTCACAAGTATAAAACTACTTTTTTAAAGTAATCATTTCTTCAAGCATGAAAAACAAAAATCATGACTTTGACACAATTGTGTCTCATAACTAAAACAGATGACAGCCAAATGGACTTTGCTGTTTTATTTTCAATGAAACAATAGAAAACACGTACTCATATAGTAGTACAGTTGGCACAGTACAGTAAACTGACAGTTAATATTTAAACATTTAACATTTCTAACAATTTTGAACAGAAATAGTTCATGCACATTCAGATAAATTCTTCAAAATTACAATTAAAAAAATGTTGGCGGGGGGCCGGGCTGTATATATGCGCACTAATTGACTGAAAGAGCACGCACTTGGCGCGATGATGTCATGTTATCGATGGAAAAATGCATTTTTAGACAATATGATTTGCCTGAGCGGCTAGGAGACCCCGAGAGTAACAAGCGGTTGCCTTGTTGCCCTTCCATTAAGAACAATAAATTAGTTTTTAGTAGAGATGTCCGATAATATCGGCAGGCCGATAAATGCGTTAAAATGTAATATCGGAAATTATCGGTATCGTTTTTTTTATTATCGGTATCAGGTTTTTTTTTTTTATTTATTTTTTTTTTTATTAAATCAACACAAAAAACACAAGATACACTTACAATTAGTGCACCAACCCAAAAAACCTCCCTCCCCCATTTACACTCATTCACACTCATTCACACAAAAGGGTTGTTTCTTTCTGTTATTAATATTCTGGTTCCTACATTATATATCAATATATATCAATACAGTCTGCAAGGGATACAGTCCGTAAGCACACATGATTGTGCGTGCTGCTGGTCCACTAATAGCACTAACCTTTAACTGTTAATTTTACTCATTTTCATTAATTACTAGTTTTTATGTAACTGTTTTTATATTGTTTTACTTTATTTTTTATTCAAGAAAATGTTTTTAATTTATTTATCTTATTTTATTTTATTAATTTTTTAATAAAGGACCTTATCTTCACCATACCTGGTTGTCCAAATTAGGCATAATAATGTGTTAATTCCACGACTGTATATATCGGTTGATATCGGTATCGGTAATTAAAGCGTTGGACAATATCGGCATACTTGCCAACCTTGAGACCTCCAATTTCGGGAGGTGGGGCGTGGGGTGTATATATATATATATATATATATATATATATATATATATATATATATATATATATATAATAAATACTTGAATTTCAGTGTTCATTTATTTACACATATACACACACATAACACTCATCTACTCATTGTTGAGTTAAGGGTTGAATTGTCCATCCTTTTTCTATTCTCTGTCACTATCTTTCTAACCATGCTGAACACCCTCTCTGATGATGCATTGCTGTGTGGCACGCACAAAAGTGCTTTCATCAAATGCACTAGATGGCAGTATTGTCCTGTTTAAGAGTGTCACAACATTGCTGTTTACGGCAGACGGACTGCTTTACTGTAGACGTTCTTTATATTGTGGGAAAGCGGACTCAGGTCCGCATGGAGCTGGAGGGGGCGTGGCCTCCAGCTCCGCCTGAATTTCAGGAGATTTTCGGGACAAAATCCGGGAAGGTTGGCAAGTATGCAATATCGGAATATCGGATATCGGCAAAAAGCCATTATCAGACATCCCTAGTTTTTAGTATAAGTTTACTGGTTTCAAGAAGTGTAATGCCGAGCGCATATCATTATGTCAAGATAATGGCACTAGCATTTACTTCATTTAAGAATATTTTTCAACATATTGAGCAAAAAGGTCTCTTTTTTTTTTTCTACCAAGAAAAGTGCACTTGTTATTAGTGAGAATATACTTATTTTAAGGTATTTTTGGGTTCATTGAAGTTAGCTAATTTGCAGTGACGTGCAGTCACTAGAGGCAGGCCTCACCTGCCATCAGGGAAAGAAAAAAAATGTAAAAAGAAAAAAAAATTATTAAATTGTTATATGTATCCAGTGATTATACTATAACGTTATTTTCCATTTAACTTCAACAGTTTTAGATTATTTTTATTCAAAATCGCTGAATTTTCACATTTGCCGTTCAAATACTGAGAAGAGACGGTGCGGTGATCAGCAGCCAGTTGAGGCACGTCACTCAATTGTGCCGCAACATGGATTGCGCAATGACTCGGCTAACTGCTGGCCTGCTGTGCAGTGAGACCGTATTGCTATATGAACTATATTATACATTTCCATAGTTTAGTTAGCTGAGGTATATAATGTACAGTGTATTTTGTCAACAACTGGATGTGTGTGACGTATTTCTTGTGCTGAGCAATAATAAAACTGCTGAGAAGACGCACTGTGTGAGGCTCGCCGTAATCCCGCCTCCTGGTGCCGGTTAATGCACCCCCGCGCAGAATGCACCCCCGACGGGAGCGCCACACCAACCGAAGCCCACACCCAAACCCTCCACGTGCAAGACCGAATCCACCCAAAAAAAGTCACTTAACAAGAAGCCAAATAGTGCAAAAACAACAATGCTCGCGCCGAAGGAGCTGTGAACGACTGCAGGGACACAACATTAGGTACACCTGCAGACTGCAGCACGGATTTCATATTTCATTCATTCACAACTCCTCCAACACGAACACCACTGTTCCCGCACTTATAAGTAAAGGTAAGACCATAACGTTTTTTTTATTAAATGTGCTTTTTTGTGTGCTACAGTTTGTATGTGTAAAGTTAAAGTTAAGTTAAAGTACCAATGATTGTCACACACACACTAGGTGTGGTGAAATTTGTTCTCTGCATTTGACCCATCCCCTTGATCACCCCCTGGGAGGTGAGGGGAGCAGTGGGCAGCAGCGGCGCCGCGCCCGGGAATAATTTTTGGTGATTTAACCCCCAATTCCAACCCTTGATGCTGAGTGCCAAGCAGGGAAGAATGCTGGTATGAGCTTTTAAACATAACCCGTTAACTGCTGCCAATCAAATGGTGAATAAGATACTCTTTAGGGTTCATATGTTTGTAAATCTGACTGTGATGAAGTCAGTGCCTCACCAGTCATCAACCTCACCGCACGTCACTGCTAATTTGACTTGTTTTGGAAAGTCTTGACAAGCCAAATGTTCTTGTTCTATTGGCAGATAATTTTGCTTAGTTCAAATAAAATACCCCTCATTTTTGTATTTTTTTTTTCTTGTTTTTGAACACTGACTTTTTGCAGTGTGGAAACCGGTCACGCTTTTGCCTTCTGCTTAAGGAGGCGCGCTCGCCGCACGCCGGCCTCGCCTCTAAGTGTCAACAACACATGACGACCACTGACCACAAGAACATGCCGGGCACACACATTCCTGACATGTCGGTAGGACATGGAGGAGCCAGACTGTAGGCATTTCTAGTCAAAAGTTGGGAGACACCACACTACATATAAGTCTTCTCAAAAAAAAATGGTCATGTTATCGGTTTGTTTGAGTCCGACATGAACAAAAGGTTTATAGGAATTCGCCATTCAAACATTTTATGTGGTGGAGCCAAGTTAGGGCCGCGGTTAGTGAGAGCGACAGCTGACGGCCGGGGTGAGCGCCACTCTGCGACAGAAACGCAGCTGGTGTGTTGCCGAGCGCACGAGGACACACAACAGACACCTACGCGGAGCCATTAGCGTGGAAAGGCACGAGAGAGCAGAGCGCCCCCTTTGCTTTATTGAGGCGCGCAAACACGACGGAGGGATTTGAGGCTTTCAATTAACGGCGGGCCGCAGTGGAAGCCGAGCTTCGGTGCACAAAAAAATCAATAGCAACATTCACTTATGGAAATGAGTCGTTGTGATGTCAAAGTCCCAGAGGCGGCCATATATTCTAACAACAACAATAACCGTTGAGTTATTGAATGAAGTCGGTGGTCTTGCAAGAAGTGCGAAGGAAACCAGGCTAAATATTGCAGTCAACTTCCCTGTAACATGACCATACCCCCCCCAATGAGGCTAAAACTGCTACAAAGATTCTGTACTGTACTCAGTCAGGCCATGAAAACACTAAAATTTTAACATAATTTTAAAGCACTTCCTTATCTCCATTAGTAAAATTACTAGGGATGTTCGACAATACCGGACTGCCGATATTATCGGCCGATAAATGCTTAAAAATGTAATATCGGAAATTAACGGTATCGGTTTCAAAAAGTAAAATGTATGACTTTTTAAAACGCCGCTGTGTACACGGACATAAGTAGAAGTACAGAGCGCCAATAAACCTTAGAGGCACTGCCTTTGCGTGCCGGTCCAATCACATAATATCTACGGCTTTTCACGCACACACACAAGTGAATGTATGCATACTTTGTCAACAGCCATACAGGTCACACTGAGAGCGGCCGTATAAACAACTTTAACACTGTTACAAATATGCGCCACACTCATACTTGCCAACCCTCCCGAATTTTCCGGGAGACTCCCGAAATTCAGCGTCTCTCCCGTAAACCTCCCGGGGACAAATATTCTCCCGAAAATCTCCCGATTTCCAGCCGGAGCTGGAGGCCACGCCCCCTCCAGCTCCATGCGGACCTGAGTGAGGACAGCCTTTTTTTCCACAACGGGAGGACAACAGGGTGACAAGAAATAAATCATTCAGATGAGAGATACATTTTATTATTATGTTTATCTTACCTAAAAATAAATATATTTATTAATTAAAAAAAAGAAAAAACGAAATACAAGTTTACTATATTTTGCTAAAAACATCAAAATTAATTGTATTTTTATTTGTATTTTTTCTGACTCCTTATTACATCCAGGCATTAGAATTATACATTAAAATAAACATATTTGAAATAATTAATTTTTAAATTATCATAATAATTCATTTAAAATGATCATATTTAATTATTAAAATAATTGCTTGTTTATCAACAACTTTAGCATTTTATTCATTACATTTTGAAGCTCTCAGAAGCCAAGTTATGTTATATTCCTTAATATTTATTTATGCAAGTTTGAAGTATCAATTATCTAAACACAGTTTTGTTTGCATATTTTCAGGATAGATATATATATATATATATATATACATATATATATATATATATACATATATATATATATACATATATACATATATATATATATATATACATATATACATATATACATACATACATATATATATATATATATACATATATACATATATACATACATACATATATATATATATACATATATACATATATATATATATATATATATATGTATGAAATACTTGACTTGGTGAATTCTAGCTGTCAATATACTCCTCCCCTCTTAACCACGCCCCCAACCACGCCCTGCCCACCCCCGACCACGCCCCCACCCCCCACCTCCCGAAATCGGAGGTCTCAAGGTTGGCAAGTATGGCCACACTGTGAACCTGTCAAGACTTGGACTATGGCGTGGTTTGTTCTCCCGTGGTGCAAATGAACATTTGGACCAGACATGGCGTGAAGGTGAAGACATGATTTATTTAAACACTATAACTACAAAAAGAACAAACTAAAGGCGCGCACAAGGCGGAAGTACAAACTTGACAAATGAAACCAATACTTGCACGTGGGCAAAAAAAAAACTAAGGACATGAACAAAAGTCGCTAACTGTGGCATGAATAGAAACAACTTACTTGGACATGGCATGAAGTGAGAGTCAGGGGTATGATGTCGCCAGGGAGACTTCCTGGCAACAATGGGTTTAAATAATAGCGACATGATTAAAGACAGGTGCGTGAGTCGTGAGGGCAGGTGAAAACTAATGGGTTGCTATGGTGACAAACAAGAGTGCACGATGAGTCCAAACGTGGAACAGGTGAAACTAATAGGTAACCATGGAAACAAGACAAGGGAGTGAAAAGCCAGAAACTAAAGAGTCCAATAACTAAACAAAACAAAACATGATTACACAGACATGACAGAACCCACACCAAACAAGAATGACAAAACACATTTCGGGAGAACATCCGCACCGTAACACAACATAAACACAACAGAACAAATACCCAGAAACCCTTGCAGCACTAACTCTTCCGGGACGCTACAATATACACCCCACGCCACCCCCAACCCCGCCCACCACAACCTCCTCATAATCTCTCAGGGAGAGCATGTCCCAAATTCCAAACTGCTATTTTGAGGCATGTTAAAAACAATAACGCACTTTGTGACTTCAATAATAAATATGGCAGTGCCATGTTGGCATTTTTTTTTGCATAACTTGAGTTGATTTATTTTGGAAAACCTTGTTACATTGTTTAATGCATCACAACAAAATTAGGCATAATAATGTGTTCATTCCACGACCGTATATATCGGTATCGGTTGATATCAGAATCGGTAATTAAGAGTTGGACAATATCGGAATATCGGCAAAAAAGCCATTATCGGACATCTCTAGTTATTACGATTAATGTTAAGGTGGTTTTCCAGGAGTTTCTCATAGAGAAGAAAGTATGGTATGGTCACAAATAAAAAGTAATGTAAAAAAAAATTGTTTTAAATGCAGCATTACATTATTGTACCCATTTGTGCCAATCACCATAGAAACCACTCACATCTCCTGCAGTGACATAACATGTAGATGCCACAAACAATTAAATCGGGCAACACAATTTGAGGAAAAAAACAGAGACAAAAGCTAAATGCCAGTGTCAGAGGTGAGGTACACTGCAAAAACTGAAATCTAAGTAAGATGAAATATCTCAAATAAGGGTGATATTTGCTTATTTTCTGTCTGATAAGATAATTCTTCTTACTAAGCAGATTTCATGTTTGAGTGTTTTACTTGTTTTAAGGGTTTTGGTCCTAAATGATCTTAGTAAGATATTACAGCTTGTTGCTGAGATTTGATGACCTATATTGAGTAAAACATGCTTGAAACTAGAATATCAACTGTTGCAAAGCTGTGTCATCAACACTCACTAGTATAAAACTACTTTTTTAAAGTAATAATTTCTTATTTCAAGCATGAAAAAAAAATGCCGAGCGCATATCATTATGTCAAGATAATGACACTAGCATTTACTTAATTTAAGAATATTTTTCAACATATTGAGCAACATTTTTCTACCAAGAAAAGTGCACTTGTTATTAGTGAGAATATACTTATTTTAAGGTATTGTTGGGTTCATTGAGGTTAGCTAATTTTACTTGTTTTGGAAAGTCTTGACAAACCGAATGTTCTTGTTCTATTGGCAGATAATTTTTGTTTAGTTCAAATAAAATACCCCTAATTTTTGTATTTTTTTTTCTTGTTTTTGAATACTGACTTTTTGCAGTGTACGTACGTCAACCTTCTCCTTTGAGCTGTTTGGACAGAAACAATTGTACAATCCTGGCAGCTGTCAGCTTTACAGTGAACGTTAACACTCTCGTGTTGCACCTTAGGGGGATTTAAGGCGCTCGGTACAGTAGCTGCATCAGCTGCTTCTCACCAAAACACGCTGATGTTTGACTGCTGGCTACACGGCAGCCTGCTTCAGCTGTGTGTGTTCACGTTGTCCTCTGTGGGGAGACCCATGCAACCTTCCCTGGTTGCATGCTGCATAAATAAAATGTACAACTAAAACCCTATTAAGGTGTGTCTAAAGCAGGTTATACCATAGGGAGGCATAAGACTGTTGCGTGTCCTCGGCTGAACTGCACGAAGTCGAGAAACGTGATCGACAGCCGAAGCGCGGTGGGTTTTCTCGATAATGTGGAGCCAATGTCTTGAACTTATTGGATACAAGCGAGAATGGTGTCACGGTAATCAATGAGGGACGTGACCTGGACGTTAAGCACTGCCGCACACAGTGAAGGAAAAGGTCTGCAAGTGTGGACAAGTCATACTTGCCAACCCTCAGACTCCCGAAATTCAGCGCCTCTCTCGAAAAACTCCCGGGACAAATTTTCTCCCGAAAATCTCCCGAAATTCAGGCGGACTCAGCGTACCTGCCCAATCACGTTATAACTGTAGAATGATGGAGGGCGAGTTCTTAGGTTTCTTATGTGGGTTTATTGTTAGGCAGTTTCATTAACGTCCTCCCAGCACGGCAACAACACACAACAACAGCAGTCACGTTTTTGTCTACCGTAAAGCAGTTCGTCTGCCGTAAACAGCAATGTTGTGACACTCTTAAACGGGACAATACTGCCATCTAGTGCATTTGATGAAAGCACTTTTGTGCGTGCCACACAGCAATGCATCATCAGAGAGGGTGTTCAGCATGGTTCGAAAAATAGTGACATAGAATAGAACAAGGATGGACAATTCAACCCTTAACTCAACAATGAGTAGATGAGTGTTATGTGTGTGTATGTGTGTAAATAAATGAACACTGAAATTCAAGTATTTATTATATATATATATATATATATATATAAAAATATATATAATAAAATAAATATACATTTATAGCTAGAATTCACTGAAAGTCAAGTATTTCTTATATATATATATATATATATATATATATATATATATATATATATATATATGTAATAAAATAAATATATATTTATAGCTAGAATTCACTGAAAGTCAAGTATTTCTTATATATATATATATATATATATATATATATATATATATATATATGTATGTATGTATGTATGTGTGTATGTATGTATATATATATATATATATATAAATGAATAAATGATAAATGAACACTGAAATTCAAGTATTTATTTTATATATATATATATATATATATATATATATATATATATATATATATATATATAATAAAATAAATATATATTTATAGCTAGAATTCACTGAAAGTCAAGTATTTATTTTATATATATATATATATATATATATATATATATATATATATATATATATATATATATATGAAATCCTTGACTTGGTGAATTCTAGCTGTAAATATACTTCTCCCCTCTTAACCACGCCCCCAACCACTTAACATTGCAACACATGCCAATACGGCCAGGCTAGTTTACTAAAGTGCAATTTTAAATTCCGCGCGAAATATCCTGCTGAAAACGTCTCGGTATGATGACGTCAGCGCGTGACGTCCCGGATTGTAGAGGACATTTTGAGACAGCATGGTGGCCAGTTATTAAGTCGTCTGTTTCATCGCAAAATTCCACAGTATTCTGGACATCTGTGTTGGTGAATCTTTTGCAATTTGTTCAATGAACAATGGAGACAGCAAAGAAGAAAGCTGTAGGTGGGAAGCGGTGTATTGCGGCCGACTTCAGCAACACAAACACAGCCGGTGTTTCATTGTTTACATTCCCGAAAGATGACAGTCAAGCTTTACCATTGGCCTGTGGAGAACTGGGACAACAGAGACTCTTACCAGGAGGACTTTGAGTTGGATACGCAGACACGGTACCGTGAGTACGCTTCCAAACATTTGATCGCTTGCCCGTACGTGCATGCCACTATGTGCATGTCACGTACGTAACTTTGGGGACTTTGGGGAAATATATGTGCTGTATGAACTTTGGGGAGGTGAACGGTACTTTGGGCTGTGGGATTGAGTGTGTTGTGCAGGTGTTTGAGTTGTATTGGCGGGTTATATGGACGGGAGGGGGGAGGTGTTTGTTATGCGGGATTAATTTGGGGCATATTAAATATAAACCTGGTTGTGTTGTGGCTGATAGAGTATATATATGTCTTGTGTTTATTTACTGTTTTAGTCATTCTCACCCGCCTCTCACAGCATCTTCCCTATCTGAATCGCTCCCACTGCCCTCTAGTCTTTCACTCTCACTTTCCTCATCCACAAATCTTTCATCCTCGCTCAAATTAATGGGAAAATGGTCGCTTTCTCGGTCCGAATCGCTCTCGCTGCTGGTGGCCATGATTGTAAACAATGTGCAGATGTGAGGAGCTCCACAACCTGTGACGTCACGCTACTCGTCTGCTACTTCCGGTACAGGCAAGGCTTTTTTATCAGCGACCAAAAGTTGCGAACTTTATCGTCGATGTTCTCTACTAAATCCTTTCAGCAAAAATATGGCAATATCGCGAAATGATCAAGTATGACACATAGAATGCTATCCCCGTTTAAATAAGAAAATCGCATTTCAGTACGCCTTTAAGGTGCCGGCAGCGACTGCAGATGTCTGTGTGAATCACGGACGTGAGGAGCTCGTCGCAAAGAGAGAGAGGGAGGGTTGAAGGAGAGAGGCAGCGTCTACAGGTGCAGCGCATGCTGCATGGCATGGGGGAATTCCGCCCTCAATGAAGAATCCCAGGTTTGATGGCAAGGCGAACTGGGAGGCATTTCATCCCACTTCTGACACCAATTGTAGCGTCCAGAAGAAGTGCACACCCAGTCTGACGCTCTTTTTAAACTTTTATTGAGCAACCTATACTAACACAGCTCAACTTATCGCATTCCTTCCACACGCACGTCTATCCTCACTCCTCATTTTTACGCAACAGCAACGCTTCCTACTTCTTCGCCAATCACCTTACAGGCGTGCTACGTTCACAACAAAGAGGATGCAGGATAAAGTGACAGAAATTGAAATTTTTGCATTGTATTATACATCAAGTGTTGTGTAAGAAAGTGTTAAAAATAAAACCATCCAAAGCCATCTGCTTTTGTATAAAGTTAAGTTAGGTTAAATGAAAATATTTTAGTTTGCCCAACCAGTCTACATGTGCTTTGTGGACTTGGAGAAGGCATTCGACCGTGTCCCTCGGGAGGTCCTGTGGAGAGTGCTCAGAGAGTATGGGGTATCGGACTGTCTGATTGTGGCTGTCCGCTCCCTGTACGATCAGTGTCAGAGCTTGGTGAGGGTTGGACTCCACCAAGGCTGCCCTTTGTCACCGATTCTGTTCATAACTTTTATGGACAGAATTTCTAGGCGCAGTCAAGGCGTTGAGGGGATCTGGTTTGGTGGCTGCAGGATTAGGTCTCTGCTTTTTGCGGATGATGTGGTCCTGATGGCTTCATCTGGCCAGGATCTTCAGCTCTCACTGGATCGGTTCGCAGCTGAGTGTGAAGCGACTGGGATGAGAATCAGCACCTCCAAGTCCGAGTCCATGGTTCTCGCCCGGAAAAGGGTGGAGTGCCATCTCCGGGTTGGGGAGGAGACCCTGCCCCAAGTGGAGGAGTTCAAGTACCTAAGAGTCTTGTTCACGAGTGAGTGAAGAGTGGATCGTGAGATCGACAGGCGGATCGGGGCGGCATCTTCAGTAATGCGGATGCTGTATCGATCCGTTGTGGTGAAGAAGGAGCTGAGCCGGAAGGCAAAGCTCTCAATTTACCGGTCGATCTACGTTCCCATCCTCACCTATGGTCATGTGCTTTGGGTTATGACCGAAAGGACAAGATCACGGGTACAAGCGGCCGAAATGAGTTTCCTCCGCCGGGTGGCGGGGCTCTCCCTTAGAGATAGGGTGAGAAGCTCTGTCATCCGGGGGGAGCTCAAAGTAAAGCCGCTGCTCCTCCACATCGAGAGGAGCCAGATGAGGTGGTTCGGGCATCTGGTCAGGATGCCACCTGAACGCCTCCCTAGGGAGGAGTTTAGGGCCCGTCCAACCGGTAGGAGGCCACGGGGAAGACCCAGGACACTTTGGGTAGACTATGTCTCCCGGCTGGCCTGGGAACGCCTCGGGATCCCCGGGAAGAGCTGGACGAAGTGGCTGGGGAGAGGAAAGTCTGGGCTTCCCTGCTTAGGCTGCTGCCCCCGCGACCCGACATCGGATAAGCGGAAGAAGATGGATGGATGGATGGATGGAAAATATTATTATTATGATTTATCTTACGGTACATAAAAAAATAATTTGAGCAAAATTTAATTGAAATATTGTCGGTGTGGCCCTCCAGCAGTGCTCAGGTTGCTCATGCGGCCCCTGGTAAAAATGAATTGCCCACCCCTGGTATAGAGGGAAAAATACATCTCATGGGGACTTTTTGAGCACATTCAGCAATACCGCGTTAATAATGATAACCATAAAATATCGTTTCATTCCTGGTTCAATTCCTGTAGATAAATATTTACTGACTCGTGGCCAAGGCAAAAAAACAAGATTGGAAAAGGTCATTTTGTTTTTATCTCAGAAAAAAAAAACTACCAATTGACAATATAAAAGACAGATCCTGCTAAATTATTTAGTCTTTTTTAGAAAAAGCACTATCACCATTCGTTAGTTTGCAAAAAGAAGTGGCTTTTTTTTTTCTTTTCTTCTTTGCTCCTCCCTAACCCCTACACATTTCCCACTAAGAGATGCATCATGTAAGAACTTCTGGAGGTGGCATGACGCAGAGTGGATCACTAGACTATTAGGTAACCAAACAGCAGAGAGGGAGAAGAAGCATAACAACAACACAGAAAATAGGATGGAGGCAGCAAGTTGTGCCAAGCAGTAAAGTGGTCTAACAATAAGGGGCTAGGGGATGTGGGCTCTCATTTCCTGTGGCCAACATTAACTTTCACATACCGTATTTTACAGACTATAGAGCGCACCGACCGGGATATAAGCCACACCCACAAAATTTTAGAAGAAAAAAATACGTTTTCCATATATTAAAGTACATTGTGAAATATGTTATTTACACAGAAAGATTATGTGAATGTTTATTTACATACCATAACTGTTTCCAAACGATGCTTGTAACAAGGCAGTAAAATAGCTGATCAAACAAAACAGAAGTCGTGGTCATGGACCCACAAGCTGCGGAAGCTATCTTTCCAATCAGCTAAACAGACTCAATAACTCCACGGTGACGTAGGGGTGTAACGGTACATAAAAATTTCGGTTCGGTACGTACCTCGGTTCATTTTTGGTACAGTAAGAAAACAACAAAATATACATTTTTTGGTTATTTTTTTACCAAATTTTTTGACAAGAACAAGAAAGTTTGATCACATTACGCCTATACTGGCTCACCTGTACTGGCTTCCTGTGCACTGAAGATTAGGGATGTCCTGATCCGATATTTGGATCGGATCGGCTGCCGATATTTGCCAAAAATTGCGTATCGGCAAGTCATGGGAAAATGCCGATCCAGATCCAGTTTTAAAAAAAACTCCGGTCCGTGTTTTCCAACGCACCGATTTAAATAATACATTCCACTTTTCTGCTGCTCCCTAATTTCCGTTCCGCATTTTCCAGCACACCTTCAACACATCCACAGGTCTGTGAATTCTCACGCAGTTGCTTTTAGCTGCTGGCAGTACACGACAGGCTCTTCTCACTCTTTCCTGTGTCTCCCTCTCACAGACAGCAAGTGCACCTTCTTACACACGTCACATACTGTCACGACATACGTCACATACGTATACGTCCTCCCCGAGCAGAGAGGTAGCAGCATGGCTAACGTTAGCTGTGATGCTAGCGCAGCCGTGCGAGCAACGCTCCCTCTAAGATGCTCGCCTGTGCAATTGCGCACTGTTTAAGCGTCCTCTGCGCATAGCAAATCTATGCCACGCACAAAATCAAATAAAAAATAAGCGCATAACAATTTTCGACAGAGAAAACAGTTTTCGTCATCATTGTTCAAATATTGTGACGTCTGTCGAGACGCTTATCTCCATTCGGTGCCACACGTCCACACCATCAAAATGCCGAGGCAAACATTTCCACATCAACACCGTATGAAAAAAATTAGTGATTTTTTTTGGGGTGATTTCCTTCTCTGCATGAAAGTTTAAAAGTAGCATATATTAATGCAGTATGAAGAAGAATGTTTTAATGTACACATGCAAGCCTTGAAAGAACATTTTGAAAATCAAGACTACATTTCCTGCAAATGGGTGCATTTCTACCCTATATTTTAACTTTAGATTTATTCTCATATCAAACTCTTTTGGCTGTCTTTTTGACACTTACATCCGGCGCCCCCCTCCACACCCTGGATTATAAATAATGTAAATAATTCAATGTGATTATCTTGTGTGATGACTGTATTATGATGATAGTATATATCTGATAGTATATATCTGTATCATGAATCAATTTAAGTGGACCCCGACTTAAACAAGTTGAAAAACTTATTGGGGTGTTACCATTTAGTGGTCAATTGTACGGAATATGTACTTCACTGTGCAACTTACTAATAAAAGTCTCAATCAATCAATCAAAACACATAGAATCATCATACTGCTGTGATTATATGCATCAAGTGTTCATTCAAGGCTGAGGCAAAATATCGAGATATATATCGTGTATCGCAATATGGCCTTAAAATATCGCAATATTAAAAAAAGGCCATATCGCCCAGCCCTAGTTCAATGATGCCATTTCTGTTTGTCATGTATAATTGTGTCTATTTTGTGTTTATCCTTGAATAAACAGGTCAGTTTCTTGTTACCAACCATTGTGTATTATTCAAACTCCCCTAATTCAGCTGGCTAGTTGTTATCAAGAGTACTAAAACCCTTTTCAACATGATTCTGACAACTAAGTAGGCTAAATAACTTTAAACTTTAATACATGCTCGGATAGGCCAGTATCGGTCAGTATCGGTATCTGTCAGTATCGGTATCGGATCGGAAATGCAAAAACAATATCGGTATCGGATCGGAAGTGCAAAAACCTGGATCGGGACATCCCTAGTTAGCATGTTTGACGTGTTGTCAGAAGCAACTGCTGAACAATGTCGGCAAACCTCCGTCGTCCATTGTTGTATCGCGCAACCAAAGTGTTCCCAAACGGGAGATCTTAACGAGGCAGGTGGGTCTTCCAGCTCTGGCTTTGTCTTTGTCCTAGCCCGGTCGCTGCTCGCATGCCGTGTGTTGTGCCTTGGTGTGCATTGTTTACACAACGAGCGGTACGCTACTTAATATGTCCGTGTGGAAACTCGTTCGGTACACCTCCGAACCGAACCGGAACCCCCGTACCGAAACGGTTCAATACAAATACACGTACCGTTACACCCCTACGGTGACGTGTTGGTGAAATTACTGAGGCGCTGTAAAACTGAAACAATACAAAAAGAATGCCCTTATATGTTAATAAGATTAACAGACACTCGTAAATGCGTTAGCATATTAGCTAATGCTAATGACACTAGCGTCATTACATTAAGATAGCACAACAAAAGTCACAATTTTATAAGAAAACTTTATAAATATTATAATAATAATCGGAATTTTACTTGGCAAAATTATGACAAAAGTCAGCTGGCGGGTTTTTTCGGGGATGAATAGGGAAGTCCTTCTTTAGCTGCCGTCTTGTTTTATCAATGTTTACTTTTGTATGCACATTAAATCAACAGAAAATCCTGACTTTGGAGCAATGTTCACAGACTCTAGTACAGTGGTTCTTAACCTTGTTGGAGCTACCGAACCCCACCGTTTTCATATGCGCATTCACCGAACCCTTCTTTAGTGAAAAACAAAATGTTTAGGTTTTTTTTTTCAAATTCAAAACAAAGTTGTATGTTTTTTTTTACTGGTGCACAAAATGAACCGTGCATGAACATCACCTTCTCCGATAGGGAGAAGTTTTTATTTACACTATGAGTCGGGTGTGTCTCGACCACCGCGGCGGAGGCTTCACCGAACCCCTAGGGTTCGATCGACCCCAGGTGAAGAACCACTGCTCTGGTATTTGACTTTCTATTAGATACAATGGTTTTCCGTATTGGGACCATGATTCCGGTCCTAACTTGTTCACCGGTCCTCATATGGACGGTACTTTTCCTTGTTGATGTCTCAAGAAGGCTAGAAATACAAGAACACACACACTCATTCTTGTATTTTTTACCTTCTTGAGACCTCCGAAAAATGCCAACCTCCATTATTATGATAAGTCGTAGATTTACTCAACGCAAGTCAAAATTTTACAAGAAAAACTGAACATTTCTGCAATGTATTGATAAAAGTTGGAATTTTACTGAATAACAGTCGCAATTTTACATGAAAAGCTTAACATTTTGCCAATTTTATGAAAAGAGTCGTAATTGTACTCGTCAAAAGTCACAATTTTATAAGAAAACTTTAAAATGTTGGCAATATTATAATAATAATCGGAATTTTACTTGGCAAAATGATGACAAAAGTCAGCTGGCGGGTTTTTTCGGGGATGAATAGGGAAGTCCTTCTTTAGCCGCCGTCTTGTTTTAGCAAAGTTTACTTTTGTATGCACATTATTTTCGTACAAATACGCGTGAAAATACTCCAACAGACAGTGGAGTAAGGTCTAACAGTTTTAGTTATATTAAAAAACATATAAACGTTGCTTGGAGTGATGAATGAAGAATGTAGAACCGCTATGGACGGCCAGACGAATGAACAGCACTTGGGTTGGAAGAAAAAAAAAAGCAATGCCGGTAAATGGAAGGACACTGCAGCACCTGTAGGGAGCGAACTCATCCAAAAAATGGTGCTATAACACAAACAATAAAACACTCTGTAGAGGTTGCCCTCTAGTGGGTTCTTCAGACCACCACAGACTGCCAGGAATTCACAATTAAACACTGTTTTATTTGACTTAATGGTGCAAAGGTGTACACCGCCTTCCGCCCGAATGCAGCTGGCAACCCCCCGCGACCCCAAAAGGGACAAGCGGTAGAAAATGGATGGCCCGGTCCTAACTTGTTCACCTCACCGGTCCTCACATGGACGGTACTTTTCCTTGTTGATGTCTCAAGAAGGGTAAAAATACAAGAGCACCAACACACACATTCTTGTATTTGTTACCTTCTTGAGACCTCCGAAAAAGGCCGACCTCTATTATTATGATAAAAGTCGTAATTTGACTCAACGCAAGTCAAACTTTTACAAGAAAAACTGAACATTTGTGCAATATAATGATAAAAGTTGGAATTTTACTGAATAACTTTTGTAATTTTACAAGAAAAGCTTAACATTTTGCCAATGTTATGAAAAGAGTCATAATTTTACTCGATAAAAGTCACAATTTTATAAGAAAACTTTAAAATTTTGGCAATAATATAATAATAATAATCAGAATTTTACTTGGCAAAATCATGACAAAAGTTAGCTGGCAGGTTTTTTCGGGGATGAATAGGGAAGTCCTTCTTTAGCTGCCGTCTTGTTTTATCATATATTGCTGCCTTTGCACCTGTCCATGTTTACTTTTGTAGGCACATTAAATCAACAAAAAATCCTGACTTTGGAGCAATGTTCACAGACTCTGGTACAGTGGTTCTTAACCTCGTTGGAGCTACCGAACCCCACCGTTTTCATATGCGCATTCACCGAACCCTTCTTTAGTGAAAAATAAAATGTGACAAGCGGTAGAAAATGGATGGACGGATGGCGCAAAGTCTTTTGCTTTTCAGCACACTGTCTTTTCTGCGTCCGTGTCTCTCAGCGGCACCTCCCACTCCCACTACTCGTTTCCTCACGGCTGCCGCTAATAAAGGCGACAGGTGATTAGATAACAAGGTCCACCTGGGCCATCTACGCGCCCGTCGCCGTCTTCGAGGCCGGGTCCTGACACACCCTGTTCTGCGGCAGGCACGCGGGCCACGCCACCCCCCTCCACGCACTCTCTCAATGTTTTTGCTTGTTTTGTTTATAAAATTATTTTTATTATAAATTAGGGCTGCAACAACTAATCGATTAAATCGATTAAAATCGATTATAAAAATAGTTGGCGATTAATTTAGTCATCGATTCGTTGGATCTATGCTATGCGCATGCACAGAGGCAATTTTTATTTTATTTATTTTTTTTTTTTTTTTATATAAACCTTTATAAACTGCAACATGTACAAACAGCTGAGAAACAATAATCAAAATAAGTATGGTGCCAGTATGCTGGGTTTTTTTTCAATAAAATACTGGAAAGGATAGAAATGTAGTTTGTCTCTTTTATCCGATTATTAATCGATTAATCGACAAATTAATCGATTATCAAATTAATCGTTAGTTGCAGCCCTATTATAAATTAGCTGCTCCATTTCAAAAGCCGCAGGGTTCAAAGTGTAGGAATAAATAGTGGCTTATAGTGCGGAATTTGCGATACTTATTTGATTTTTTGGCCACCCCTGCTCGCCTAAATAAGAAGATACCCATACAGTTTCCGGAGGCCAAGTTTTCTGTGCTGCCTCTTGATCTACAATCATCCCCTTAAAGCCCCACCATCAAGAATTGGGACGCAGCTGCGAGTCAATGACATCAGCCTCCATCATGCCACCCCCAAAAGACCCCTTTTCTATCTTCACACTGGCCCAAAAACTTTGACCAAGGAGTAGACTTACGACCCCTCCCCCGAACAAAGATGCATCCTGTTTCTGACACCGTCCGCTCCAGTCAGCTGAACGCCGATCCAGTTTCCACCTCCTGATACTCCTAACGAGCCTCGTCCCTCCACAACAGCCCCGAGTGTCAAGCCCCTCCAAAGTCACCCAACCGCATGACGCAGCTTTTCCCAAATAGAAAAAAAGACAGAGCAGAGACATGGTTTCTCTTTTTTTTTTTTTTATAAGCACCAACACTACCAGGAGTCATAAGATGGATACCTAATTATACCCGTGGTTTATTTTCATCAGTATCCTTGCCGGGCGCTGTCAGGTATGATGGATGACATGTGACGCTGAAGTGATAACCTGAACTTCAAAGTAATCCTGACGATCCTTCATTGCAAATTGAAAAGTGTCCGAATGGGAGATAACTATTGATTCAGCGATGTTTAATTGTGTCAGATATATCAGGTCGTAGGTGGGTTTATTTTTTTTACCTTTCTCGTTCGTATTTCACTGTGTTTGTTGCATTTTTGTTGCGTTTCGCGTGATTGTAAAATATGTCGATCGAGAGGGGGCGTGACGTTCATACGTTGCCAATATTCAGTGTTTTACCCACATTGTTTACCACTGCTCTGGTATTTGGCTCTCTATTAGATGCAATTGTTTTCTGTATTGGGACCATGATTTCGGTCCTAACTTGTTCACCGGTCCTCATATGGACGGTACTTTTCCTTGTTGATGTCTCAAGAAGGGTAGAAATACAACACACACACACTCATTCTTGTATTTTTTACCTTCTTGAGACCTCCGAAAAATGCCGACCGCTAATATTATGATAAGTCGTAATTTTACTCAACGCAAGTCAAAATTTTACAAGAAAAACTGAACATTTGTGCAATATAATGATAAAAGTTGGAATTTTACTGAATAACAGTCGCAATTTTACATGAAATGCTTAACATTTTGCCAATTTTATGAAAAGAGTCGTAATTTTACTCGACAAAAGTCACAATTTCATAAGAAAACTTTAAAATTTTGGCAATATTATAATAATAATCGGAATTTTACTTGGCAAAATGATGACAAAAGTCAGCTGGCGGGTTTTTTCGGGGATGAATAGGGAAGTCCTTCTTTAGCTGCCGTCTTGTTTTATCATATATTTCTGCCTTTGCACCTGTCAATGTTTACTTTTGTATGCACATTAAAATCAACAAAAAATCCTGACTTTGGAACAATGTTCACAGACTCTAGTATTTGGCTCTCTATTAGATGCAATTGTTTTCCGTATTGGGACCATGATTTCGGTCCTAACTTGTTCACCGGTCCTCACATGGACGGTACTTTTCCTTGTTGGGTGTCTCAAGACAAAAAGTCAGCTGGCGGGTTTTTTCGGGGATGAATAGGGAAGTCCTTCTTTAGCTGCTGTCTTGTTTTATCAATGTTTACTTTTGTATGCACATTATATCAACAAAAAATCCTGACTTTGGAGCAATGTTCACAGACTCTAGTACAGTGGTTCTTAACCTTGTTGGAGCTACCGAACCCCACCGTTTTCATATTTGTATTTACACGATGAGTCGGGTGTGTCTCGACCTCCGCGGCGGAGGCTCCGCCGAACCCCTAGGGTTCGATCGAACCCAGGTGAAGAACCACTGCTCTGGTATTTGGCTCCCTATTAGATGCAATGGTTTTTACGTATTGGTACCATGATTTCGGTCCTAACTTGTTCACCGGTCCTCACATGGACGGTACTTTTCCTTGTTGATGTCTCAAGAAGGGTAGAAATACAAGAACACAAACACACTCATTCTTGTATTTTTTACCTTCTTGAGACCTCTGAAAAATGCTAACGTCCATTATTGCGATAAGTCGTAGATTTACTCAACGCAAGTCAAAATTTTACAAGGAAAACCGAACATTTGTGCAATATAATGATAAAAGTTGGAATTTTACTGAATAACAGTCGCAATTTTACATGAAAAGCTTAACATTTTGCCAATTTTATGAAAAGAGTCGTCATTTTACTCGACAAAAGTCACAATTTTGTAAGAAAACTTTAAAATGTTGGCAATATAATAATAATAATCGGAATTTTACTTGGCAAAATTATGACAAAAGTCAGCTGGCGGGTTTTTTCGGGGATGAATAGGGAAGTCCTTCTTTAGCTGCCGTCTTGTTTTATCATATATTGCTGCCTTTGCACCTGTCAATGTTTACTTTTGTACGCACATTAAAATCAACAAAAAATCCTGACTTTGGAGCAATGTTCACAGACTCTAGTATTTGGCTCTCTATTAGATGCAATTGTTTTCCGTATTGGGACCATGATTCCGGTCCTAACTTGTTCACCGGTCCTCACATGGACGGTACTTTTCCTTGTTGATGTCTCAAGAAGGGTAGAAATACAAGAACACAAACACACTCATTTTTGTATTTTTTACCTTCTTGAGACCTCCGAAAAATGCCGACCTCTATTATTATGATAAGTCGTAATTTTACGCAACGCAAGTCAAAATTTTACAAGAAAAACCGAACATTTGTGCAATATAATGATAAAAGTTGGAATTTTACTGAATAACAGTCGCAATTTTACATGAAAAGCTTAACATTTTACTAATTTTATGAAAAGAGTCGTAATTTTACTCGACAAAAGTCACAATTTTATAAGAAAACTTTAAAATGTTGGCAATATTATAATAATAATCTGAATTTTACGTGGCAAAATTATGAAAAAAGTCAGCTGGCGTGTTTTTTCGGGGATGAATAGGGTAGTCCTTCTTTAGCTGCCGTCTTGTTTTATCAATGTTTACTTTTGTATGCACATTATATCAACAAAAAATCCTGACTTTGGAGCAATGTTCACAGACTCTAGTACAGTGGTCCTTAACCTTGTTGGAGCTACCGAACCCCACCGTTTTCATATGCGCATTCACCGAACCCTTCTTTAGTGAAAAACAAAATGTTTAGTTTTTTTTTTTTAAATTCAAAACAAAGTTGTATGGTTTTTTTTTTACTGGTGCACAAAATGAACCGTGCATGAACATCACCTATATTGTTGCCTTTGCACCTGTCAATGTTTACTTTTGTACGCACATTAAATCAACAGAAAATCCTGACTTTGGAGCAATGTTCACAGACTCTAGTACAGTGGTTCTTAACCTTGTTGGAGCTACCGAACCCCACCGTTTTCATATTTGTATTTACACGATGAGTCGGGTGTGTCTCGACCTCCGCGGCGGAGAGTTCGATCGACCCCAGGTGAAGAACGACTGCTCTGGTATTTGGCTCCCTATTAGATGCAATGGTTTTTACGTATTGGTACCATGATTTCGGTCCTAACTTGTTCACCGGTCCTCACATGGACGGTACTTTTCCTTGTTGATGTCTCAAGAAGGGTAGAAATACAAGAACACAAACACACTCAATCTTGTATTTTTTACGTTCTTGAGACCTCCGAAAAATGCCAACCGCTATTATTTTGATAAGTCGTAATTTTACTCAACACAAGTCAAAATTTTACAAGGAAAACCGAACATTTGTGCAATATAATGATAAAAGTTGGAATTTTACTGAATAACAGTCGCAATTTTACATGAAATGCTTAATATTTTGGCAATTTTATAAAAAGAGTCGTTATTTTACTCGACAAAATTCACAATTTTATAAGAAAACTTTAAAATGTTGGCAATATTACAATAATAATCGCAATTGTACTTGGCAAAATTATGACAAAAGTCAGCTGGCGGGTTTTTTCGGGGATGAATAGGGAAGTCCTTCTTTAGCTGCCGTCTTGTTTTATCATATATTGCTGCCTTTGCACCTGTCCATGTTTACTTTTGTATGCACATTAAAATCAACAAAAAATCCTGACTTTGAAGCAATGTTCACAGACTCTAGTATTTGGCTCTCTATTAGATGCAATTGTTTTCCGTATTGGGACCATGATTTATGTCCTAACTTGTTCACCGGTCCTCACATGGACGGTACTTTTCCTTGTTGGTGTCTCAAGACAAAAGTCAGCTGGCGGGGTTTTTCGGGGATGAATAGGGAAGTCCTTCTTTAGCTAATGTCTTGTTTTATCAATGTTTACTTTTGTATGCACATTATATCAACAAAAAATCCTGACTTTGGAGCAATGTTCACAGACTCTAGTACAGTGGTTCTTAACCTTGTTGGAGCTACCGAACCCCACCGTTTTCATGTTTTTATTTACACGATGAGTCGGGTGTGTCTCGACCTCCGCGGCGGAGGCTCCGCCGAACCCCTAGGGTTCGATCGAACCCAGGTGAAGAACCACTGCTCTGGTATTTGGCTCTCTATTAGATGCAATGGTTTTCCGTATTGGGACCATGATTTCGGTCCTAACTTGTTCACCGGTCCTCACATGGACGGTACTTTTCTTTGTTGATGTCTCAAGAAGGCTAGAAATACAAGAACACAAACACACTCATTCTTGGATTTTTTACCTTCTTGAGACGTCCGAAAAATGCAGACCTCTATTATTTTGATAAGTCGTAGATTTACTCAACGCAAGTCAAAATTTTACAAGGAAAACCGAACATTTGTGCAATATAATGATAAAAGTTGGAATTTGACTGAATAACAGTCGCAATTTTACATGAAATGCTTAATATTTTGGCAATTTTATAAAAAGGGTCGTAATTTTACTCGACAAAAGTCACAATTTTATAAGAAAACTTTAAAATGTTGGCAATATTATAATAATAATCGCAATTTTACTTGGCAAAATGATGACAAAAGTCAGCTGGCGGGTTTTTTCGGGGATGAATAGGGAAGGTCTTCTTTAGCTGCCGTCTTGTTTTATCAATGTTTACTTTTGTATGCACATTATATCAACAAAAAATCCTGACTTTGGAGCAATGTTCACAGACTCTAGTACAGTGGTCCTTAACCTTGTTGGAGCTACCGAACCCCACCGTTTTCATATGCGCATTCACCGAACCCTTCTTTAGTGAAAAACAAAATGTTTAGGTTTTTTTTTTTTAATTCAAAACAAAGTTGTATGGTTTTTTTTTTACTGGTGCACAAAATGAACCGTGCATGAACATCACCTATATTGTTGCCTTTGCACCTGTCAATGTTTACTTTTGTATGCACATTAAAATCAACAAAAAATCCTGACTTTGGAGCAATGTTCACAGACTCTAGTACAGTGGTTCTTAACCTTGTTGGAGCTACCGAACCCCACCGTTTTCATATTTGTATTTACACGATGAGTCGGGTGTGTCTCGACCTCCGCGGCGGAGGCTCCACCGAACCCCTAGGGTTCAATCGACCCCAGGTGAAGAACCACTGCTCTGGTATTTGGCTCTCTATTAGATGCAATGGTTTTCCGTATTGGGACCATGATTCCGGTCCTAACTTGTTCACCGGTCCTCACCAGGACGGTACTTTTCCTTGTTGATGTCTCAAGAAGGGTAGAAATACAAGAACACACAAACACTCATTCTTGTATTTTTTTACCTTCTTGAGACCTCCGAAAAATGCCGACCTCTATTATTATGATAAGTCGTAATTTTACTCAACGCAAGTCAAAATTTTACAAGGAAAACCGAACATTTGTGCAATATAATGATAAAAGTTGGAATTTTACTGAATAACAGTCGCAATTTTACATGAAATGCTTAACATTTTGGCAATTTTATAAAAAGAGTCGTAATTTTACTCGACAAGTCACAATTTTATAAGAAAACTTTAAAATTTTGGCAATATTATAATAATAATCGCAATTGTACTTGGCAAAATTATGACAAAAATCAGCTGGCGGATTTTTTCGGGGATGAATAGGGAAGTCCTTCTTTAGCTGCCGTCTTGTTTTATCATATATTGCTGCCTTTGCACCTGTCCATGTTTACTTTTGTACGCACATTAAAATCAACAAAAAATCCTGACTTTGGAGCAATGTTCACAGACTCTAGTACAGTGGTTCTTAACCTTGTTGGAGCTACCGAACCCCACCGTTTTCATATGCGCATTCACCGAACCCTTCTTTAGAGAAAAACTATGGTTTTTTTTTTTACTGGTGCACAAAATGAACCGTGCATGAACATCACCTTGTTCCAAGAACAAAACCAACACAGAGCATCAACTCACGACAAATTACACGCCTGAAAATCAGTGTGACTTCTCCTGTTGTCCGATAGGGAGAAGTTTTTATTTACACGATAAGTCGGGTGTGTCTCGACCTCCGCGGCGGAGGCTCCACCGAACCCCTAGGGTTCGATCGACCCCAGGTGAAGAACCACTGCTCTGGTATTTGGCTCTCTATTAGATGCAATGGTTTTCCGTATTGGGACCATGATTCCGGTCCTAACTTGTTCACCGGTCCTCACCAGGACTGTACTTTTCCTTGTTGATGTCTCAAGAAGGGTAGAAATACAAGAACACACACACACACACACACCTGTGGATGTTCAGTGATAAAACAGGCCAAAGAGCAGCAAGGGTCGGGGGTGATGCATCACTTTCCTTGCAAGTGAACACACATCAAGTCACAGCAGACCAGCCTTCTTCCTTCCTCCCTTCCATCATGGACGCTCTTTTTTTATTTACATCTCCAACATCAAAACAGCAGCAGCCATGATGAAATCCAACCCAGCCAAAGGACTCATGTGTGAGGGGAAACAATCCAATAAAATGGCAGCCGTACCTTGTTTTTAACGTTGCAGTGGCAGCAAACAGTCCACAGGTACTTGAGGGTCCTCCACAGCAGGATGATGAAGAGTCCCCCGAAGAAGGTCACCATGGAGGAGGCGAGGAACGCCCACCACATGCGCTGCCCGTTATTGTCGCAGGGCACCTCGGACGAGAAGGGAATGACGACGGCTTCCATCTTGGAGATGAGGATCGAGGAGTCCGCTTTGGGCTGAGGGTCGCTGTTTGTCCGCATAGAGCTGGCGCTGCCATCCGCCTCGGCTAGCATGGAGGAGCCAGGGCGAGCCTGTGCCAGCGTCCCCAGCCCCGCTCGCCCGCCATGTTGCTCCGGGCGGAAGAAAAGCTTTACCGTCGCCCTTTTTTTTTTTTTCTTTTTTTTTTTTGGGCCGAATATCAGCGCGCACACGCCCGCTGGGAGTGCGGTGGTGTGTACTGGGGAGCTGCCCGGAATAGCAGCACTACAACGGCGTTTCCATCCGAGTCGGGAGTGAAAATGAGCGAAAAGGGACGAAAGTGGTCCTCAGAGGCTCCCCGGCGGCCATGGCAGAGATGGCCCCCGAGGCAGCCGCTTATTAGTCCGGGTCACAAAAGCAAAAATTATTTTTTTATATATATATATATATATATATATTTTTTTTTTTTCAATAATAATAAAAATAAAGAAGATCCACGATGAGGACACCAGTAGCTCTAGCCGTCTTCCATCCAACCGTCCTGCCTTACAAGGGGGGGTAATCGATGCCACTTGCACCGGGCAAGTCGATGGCGAGGGCGGGCGTTCTGTAGGCTAAAAGAGCCGCCGACGACAACTCGACATGTTCCGGCGGGTGTCGTCGTCGTCAGTCAGTTAGCGCCCTGTTCGATTCCGGCAAAAGGATAGGAAGAAGTGTGTGTCTCTCTCTCTCGGTGTGTCTGTTGTCCCCGTCTGCGAGTGTCTCCATCCGGCAGCGAGGAAGCATGCATGGCACGGAGCTGCCAGCCGAGCGCCTGTCAGTCAAAGACCGGGGAAGACAGTGTTACATGAGGGGGGCGGGGCTTTCACAGGTAGGAGGGAGGAGCTTAAGTGCTCATGGAATAATAATAATAATAATAGTAATAATAATAATAATGAAGATGGTGTCCAAAAAAAGATGGTGAGCCGAGCGGAAGCTTTCATCTATTTAGCTTAATGACATGTGAAGTCTGCACAGTTAGATAATGAATAATAAATATTATAAATGATTATTATGGAGGTTCATCAAGTACATGTGCACACATCCAATGACTTCCAATTAAACAGATAAAATATGTAAATTTTATCATGAGGACTTTTTAAACCACATCAATTATATATATATATATATATATATATATATATATATATATATATATATATATATGTGTATACATATACATTTATAAATACATACATATATACACATATATGCATAAATATATATACATATATTTTTTTAAACCACATCAATTATATATATATATATATATAATTGATATATATTCATATATATATATATATATATATATATATATATATATAATTGATATATATTCATATATATATATATATGTATGTACACATATACATTTATAAATACATACATATATACACATATATGCATAAATATATATACATAAATACATATATTTTTTTAAACCACATCAATTATATATATATATATATATATATATATATATATATAATTGATATATATTCATATATATATATATATATATATATATAATTGATATATATTCATATATATATATATATGTACACATACACATTTATAAATACATACATATATAAACATATATGCATAAATATATATACATATATACATATATATATATACACACATATATACATATATAAATACATATATATATATACATATAAGCATAAATATATATACATATACAGTATATATACATATATAAATACATAAATACATACATATATACATAAATATATATACATATTTATACATATATACATACATATAGGGACGGCATGGCGCAGTGGAAGAGTGGCCGTGCGCAACCCGAGGGTCCCTGGTTCAATCCCCACCTAGTACCAACCTCGTCATGTCCGTTGTGTCCTGAGCAAGACACTTCACCCTTGCTCCTGATGGGTGCTGGTTAGCGCCTTGCATGGCAGCTCCCTCCATCAGTGTGTGAATGTGTGTGTGAATGGGTAAATGTGGAAGTAGTGTCAAAGCGCTTTGAGTACCTTGAAGGTAGAAAAGCGCTATACAAGTACAACCCATTTATCATTTATTTATCATTTATATATACATATATATACATACATATATATATATATATATACATATATATATACATATACATATATATACATACATATATATATATGTATACACATATACATATATATACATACATATATATACACATATACATACATATATATACACACATATATATATATACACATATATACATACATATGTATACATATATACATATACATATATATACATACATATATATACATATATACATATATATGCATACATATGTATATATGCATATATACATACATATGCATATATACACATATAGACATACATATATATACACATATATACATATATAAATACATACATATATATACATATATGCATAAATATATACATATATGCATAAATATACATATAAATATACATATATATGCATATATACATATACATATATATGCATATATATATATATGGATATATATATATGCATATACTGTATATATACATATATATATGCATATGTTATATATATACCACTATACTGTATATGTGTGTTTATAAGATGCATCATTGGATTAACTATGTAAAGTTGTATTTTTTTTTTAATTTAGAGTATATTTTGCATTATGCGCATTACCTTCATTCTAATTGGCTGAGAGAAATCACATGGTTCAACAATGATTGTCATTTCTTCCACACAGCTGCAGGAACAAAAGGTCAGCAGCACAAATGTTGATTGATCACATGAATTGTAGCAACGATGATGTATTCATCAAGCATCGTACTTCCTCAGTTAAT
>NC_084549.2:10582500-10722500 GCF_033978685.3 Nerophis lumbriciformis
TAATGAAATGTAAGGAAGTGACATTGATGAGTTACAGTAGAAATGATCGTACCTACTAGTATTTTTTACTGGAAACCTGGCAACAGTTACTGTAAGTGTTGAAGGTTCACAGCTAAACAAGTGCAAAACAGAACAAACCAAAAGAAAAGTTAGTGGATTTTGGCACGATCGAAAACAGAATGCAGGAATATTTGTGTCTTCCCGTGTGGTAATAGTACAAAAAAAAACCACTTAAATAACAGTGAAAAGTTACGGTATTACCCTGCAAATGTTGCTTCTTTTCATGAGAACATCACCTGACTGACAAGCAACCACAAACAATAAAAAAATAAAACATGCTAACTGGACTGTCAGATCTTCCTAGGTGCATGACCTAGTGAAAATACATGTAATATATATATATATATAGTATTCTTATTTATTTGTATATATACTGTATATCTGCATACTCTATACTGTTAATACATGTTAAAGAGGGAAGGATTGGACTTCCACAGTGGTTTATTTAGCCCTGGAGTGCATTCTGAGGAGTTCAACCCGTCCTACCTTGGGAAAAAAACAAAATAAAAACAAAAAGAAAACTTTGACACGCGCTCGCCGCCGCACTGGTCTCAGATCAGCCTTCAAGCTGCTCGTGGACCAGGCGTCTTCCCGCGAAGGCACTTCCGAAAAGGCCCATAAAAGCGCGCACACACTCTCTGCTACGTGACGATGGAGTGAGGGACGATGCATAGAGCAAAAGGTGTGGTGGTGGCTTGTTGGCACCGGCTGGCAGTGTGGCCGCAGCTACATGGTTTTTTATTTTTTATTTTTTTAAATAATAGTCATGGGGTGGTATAACTATGCAACTGTCATATTTCCAGGAACCGTCATTCAACTGGTCTTCACCAGTGTTACACCACCACTTTCACGCACTAACACAAAGGAGATGGATGCATAAATACCAAGAAGGGCCACACCAAAAACAAAAACACTAAAAAATAGTCGCTCGTTTCGTGGAAATAAAGTTGTAATATTACTATTAAAAAATGGAAAATGTAATTTTATACCCTTTTTTTTTTTCTTCTTACAATATTACATCTTCATTCCTATTTATCAAATAACATTTTTCTTTTTTCTTCTCTCATATTTGACAGTTATTCTTCTTTGGGAATAAATGTCACTTTCCTGACAAAAAAAAGTGAAAATATGAGAAAAAAATGGACATGAATAGTGAAAAATGTGATTTTTTTTTTTTTTTTTAAACACTTTTACAGTATTTAAAACAAATTCAATTGTCATATATTCTAACTTAACTCTGGTAAAAGTATAAAGAAAAAAGTGAATTTCAGACTAATACTAATCTGAAACTGATGTCATTTTGCGAGTACAAAGTCGTAATATTACGAAAAAAATTTTGATTTTGCAAGAATTATGTTGAAATATAAGGAGCCCCGAAAAGGGACATGGGGGAATCTTTTTTTTTATAATTGTTTTTGTTTGTTTGTTTTTTTAGACATGTATCTCGTGCGCACGAGAAACTTTCTCGTGCGCACGAGATACATGTCTAAAAAAAAAAATAAAAAAAAAATATTATTATTATTATTTTATTTTTTTATAACTTTATAAAAAGTTTCTCGTGCGCATGAGAAACGTTCTCGTGTGCACGAAATACATGTCCAAAAAAAAATAAAAAAAATAAAAAATATATTATTATTATTTTTTTATAACTTTATAAAAAGTTTCTCGTGCGCACGAGATACATGTCTAAAAAAAAAAATTAAACAAATTAAAAAAATAATTAAAAAAATTAATTCCCCCATGTCCCTTTAGGCCAGGGGCTCCGGGCTCCGTAGAAATATACTAGCATTAATCTTTTTTTTTCTTAAAAAATATTTTTCTTACTGGGACTTCATTCTCGTAACATTTTGACTTTATTCTTTACAGGGGGAACAAGTCCATTTTCTAACAATAGCTGATAACTACATGAAAAATGCAATTTTACAAACAAATTAAAAAAAACATCCTATTTGATACTAATTATTTTGAGGGAAATAACATTTTTCTTTTTTCTTCTCTCATATTTGACAGTTATTCTTCTTTGGGAATAAATGTCACTTTCCTGACAAAAAAAAGTGAAAATATGAGGAGAAAAATGGACATGAATAGTGAAAAATATGATTTTTTTTTTTTTAAACACTTTTACAGTATTTAAAACAAATTCAATTGTCATATATTCTAACTTTACTCTGGTAAAAGTATAAAGAAAAAAGTGAATTTCAGAGTAATACTAATCTGAAACTGATGTCATTTTGCGAGTACAAAGTCGTAATATTACGAAAAAAAAATTAGATTTTGCAAGAATTATGTTGAAATATAAGGAGCCCCGAAAAGGGACCTGGGGGATTTTTTTTTTTTTATAATTTTTTTTGTTTGTTTGTTTTTTTAGACATGTATCTCGTGCGCACGAGAAACTTTTTATAAAGTTATAAAAAAATAAAAATAATAATAATATATATATATTTTTTTTTTTAGACATGTATCTCGTGCGCACGAGAAACTTTTTATAAAGTTATAAAAAAAAAAAAAAAATAATATATATATATATATTTTTTTTAGACATGTATCTCGTGCGCACGAGAAAGTTTCTCGTGCGCACGAGATACATGTCTAAAAAAATAAATAAAAATAAAAATATATATATTATTATTATTATTTTTTTTTTTTATAACTTTATAAAAAGTTTCTCGTGCGCACGAGATACATGTCTAAAAATATATATATATATATATATATATATATATATATATATATATATATATATATATATATATATATATTATTATTATTTTATTTTTATAACTTTATAAAAAAGTTTCTCGTGCGCACGAGATACATGTCTAAAAAAAAAAAATTTTTTTAATTTAAAAAATAATTAAAAAAATAAATTCCCCCATGTCCCTTTAGGCCAGGGGCTCCGGGCTCCGTAGAAACATACTAGCATTAATCTTTTTTTTTTCTTAAAAAATATTTTTCTTACTGGGACTTCATTCTCGTAACATTTTGACTTTATTCTTTACAGGGGGAACAAGTCAATTTTCTAACAATAGCTGATAACTACATGAAAAATGCAATTTTACAAACAAATTAAAAAAAAACATCCTATTTGATAGTAATTATTTTGAGGAAAAAAACCGTCTACATTTGACATTTGTCTTGTAAAATAACATCTCGGGAGACCGTTTTGTAACTTCTGGCTGTTGTAAAAAATTTCCACATTGAACAATAATTATTACCACTATTTAGGATCTTTTTATGAATAATTTAACTTTAACCCATTAAATTCTCATTTTATTCTCGACATATTCCACATTATATTCCTCATTTTGTGATATTTTCAGATAAATGTGATATATCATGGCAATAAAGTAGTACTCTACATCAGGGGTCCCAAACATTTTAATGTAATGCAGGCATTATTTTTAGGGACCGGCTTTCCACGTGTGACGGATAAATAAAGCAAAAATAAATGCATGAACATTAGAACTCGCTACATTGCTCAATTAGTGGGAGTCTTGGGCTTGTTTCTTTGCAATGAGACATTTATATTTCATATGTTCATTAATGAGCATTGTATCATGTCACCAAGTTATAACAAATGACAACTTCCTATGAGGAGTTTTATTGTTTATCTAAAAACAATCTTATTGGCGTGTTTAGTGGGACAGGCCAAAGTTAAGGCAGTCGTTTATAAATGAGTTCATGTTTCTGCTCTACATGACAAAATGGTTACTTATTAAATACGTCTTCATAACATTGCAGTTACAGTACAGGCCAAAATATTGTGTTTTCTTTATTTTCATGACTATTTACATTGTAGATTGTCACTGAAGGCATCAAAACTATGAATGAACACATGTGGAGTTATGTACTTAACAAAAAAAGGTGAAATAATTGAAAACATGTTTTATATTCTAGTTTCTTCAAAATAGCCACCCTTTGCTCCGATTACTGCTTTGCACACTCTTGGCATTCTCTGGATGAGCCTCAAGAGGTAGTCTTCTGAAATGGTTTTCACTTCACAGGTGTCATAGTTTTGATGCCTTCAGTGACAATCTACAATGTAAATACCGTATTTTTCGGACTATAAGTCGCAGTTATTTTCATAGTTTGGCCGGGGGTGCGACTTATACTCAGGAGCGACTTATGTGTGAAATTATTAACACATTAGCGTAAAAATATCAAATAATATTATTTATCTCATTCACGTAAGAGACTAGACGTATAAGATTTCATGGGATTTAGCGATTAGGAGTGACAGATTGTTTGGTAAATGTATAGCATGTTCTATATGTTATAGTTATTTGAATGACTCTTACCATAATATGTTACGTTAACATACCAGTTGGTTATTTATGCCTCATATAACATACACTTATTCACTTATTCACTATTCTTTATTTATTTTAAATTGCCTTTCAAATGTCTATTCTTGGTGTTGGCTTTTATCAAATACATTTCCCCAAAAAGTGCGACTTATATATGTTTTTTTCCTTCTTTATTATGCATTTTCGGCCGAAGCGACTTATACTTCGAAAAATATGGTAGTTTTGATGCCTTCAGTGACAATCTGCAATGTAAATAGTCATGAAAATAAAGAAAATGCATTGAAATGAGAAGGTGTGTCCAAACGTTTGGCCTGTACTGTATGTTTAAAAAGGATATGATCATAAACATATAGCTGTTTATGGCATGTCGCATTTCAGACTAACGTGGGAATTTTGACTTTATTCACTACAGAATGATGTTATTCTTGTAAAATTCAAACCTTATTATCATTAAAAACAACATTAAATACATTATTTTGTTATTGTAATAGCTTTTCAATTGCAATATAACAACTTTATTCTTTCAGTGCGGCCCTAAGGGTGTGTGGTGAGCTTGATTAGTGTTAAAGTTAGTGTGCACAGGAGGTAGGGGCAAGTGAGAGACTGTTGGACAGTATAGTTAAAGAGAGTGAAGGGACGCAGATGACACACAATAAACACACACACACATTTTTTTGGAGAAGCCTAAAGGAGCTTGGAGCAGGACACACGGTATCACTTTGTGGCTCTTCAGTACTGACATGAAATGAGGAAAACTCGACAGCAACAATTGAGATACTGTAGCTGGTTAGTGTACCAAATGTGTGACTGGGGTTTAAAACACTTGGTGTGTCATTGTGTGTGTGTGTTTGGGATGAGTGCTACCCTGGTCCACTAGGGGCAGCCAAGTGGAGTCCACAGGACTTTACTTTGTTCTTGATCCACTATGGTGGTGATCTGAGTGCAAATGTAAGGGAGGGAGCCGCCCTGAACGATACCTGCAAAGACACGTGTGGCGTTAAGTCAACACGTGCCAACATTGAAGAACACACACACACACACACACACACACACACACACACACACACACACACACACACACACACACACACACACACACACACACACACACACACACACACACACACACACACACACACACACACACACACACTTGTATTTGTTACCTTCTTGAGACCTCCGAAAAATGCCTACCTCTTTAGGACCACCCTTTCTATATTTATAAAGATTTGTATTTACAACATTAATAATATGTACATACTATGCACATAATAAAAAGGTAAGCTTTTAGTTAATTATTATTTTTTGTTTGTAATTGTTTTTTAACCTTCATTATTTACTTCAAGTTATTACAGTATGTCTCTATATACATATTTTTTTTAAATTAATTTTGGCCTAAGGGGGCGCATTTCAATTTCCTACACACACTTGTTATTTCATATGTTGACCAGAAGAGGAGCACTTTTAAAAAAGACACACAGTCAATTTGAAAAATCCCTCCTTTTTGGGACCACCCTGATGTTGATAGATTTCACCACCAGGGGTGCAAATGAGACATTCTCTATTAGATGCAATGGTTTTACGTATTGGGACCATGATTTATGGAAGGTACTTTTCCTTGATGTCTCAAGATGAGGGAAATACAAGAACACACACAAACACACTCTTGTATTTGTTACCTTCTTGAGACCTCCGAAAAATGCCTCCCTCTTTAGGACCACCCCTTCTAAATTTATAAAGATTTGTATTTACAACATTAATAATATATACATACTATGCAAATATAAAAAAGGTAAGTTATTTTTTGTTTGTAATTGTTTTTTAACCTTCATTATTTACTTCAAGTTATTACAGTACGGTATGTCTCTATATACATATTTATTTATTTATTTTATTAATTTTGGCCTAAGGGGGCGCATTTCAATTTCCTACACACACTTGTTATTTCATATGTTGACCAGAGGGGGAGCACTTTTAAAACCGACACACAGTCAATTTGAAAAATCCCTCCTTTTTGGGACCACCCTAATGTTGATAGATTTCACCACCAGGGGTGCAAATGAGACATTCTCTATTAGATGTAATGGTTTTACGTATTGGGACCATGATTTATGGAAGGTACTTTTCCTTGTTGATGTCTCAAGATGGGGGAAAATACAAGAACACACACAAACACACACACACACACACTTGTATTTGTTACCTTCTTGACACCTCCAAAAAATGCCTACCTCTTTAGGACCACCCTTTCTATATTTATAAAGATTTGTATTTACAACATTAATAATATATACATACTATGCACATAATAAAAAGGTAAGCTTTTAGTTAATTATTATTTTTTGTTTGTAAATGTTTTTTAACCTTCATTATTTACTTCAAGTTATTACAGTATGTCTCTATATACATATTAATTTATTTATTTTATTAATTTTGGCCTAAGGGGGCGCATTTCAATTTCCTACACACACTTGTTATTTCATATGTTGGCCAGAGGGTGAGCACTTTTAAAACCGACACACAGTCAATTTGAAAAATCCCTCCTTTTTGGGACCACCCTAATGTTGATAGATTTCACCACCAGGGGTGCAAATGAGACATTCTCTATTAGATGCAATGGTTTTACGTATTGGGACCATGATTTATGGAAGGTACTTTTCCTTGTTGATGTCTCAAGATGGGGAAAATACAAGAACACACAAACACACACACTTGTATTTGTTACCTTCTTGAGACCTCCGAAAAATGCCTACCTCTTTAGGACCACCCTTTCTATATTTATAAAGATTTGTATTTACAACATTAATAATATATACATACTATGCACATATTAAAAATGTATGTTTTTAGTTAATTATATTTTTTTGTTTGTAATTGATTTTTAATCTTCATTATTTACTTCAAGTTATTACAGTATGTCTCTATATACATATTTTTTTTAAATTAATTTTGGCCTAAGGGGGCGGATTTCAATTTCCTACACACACTTGTTATTTCATATGTTGGCCAGAGGGGGAGCACTTTTAAAACCGACACACAGTCAATTTGAAAAATCCCTCCTTTTTGGGACCACCCTAATGTTGATAGATTTCACCACCAGGGGTGCAAATGAGACATTCTCTATTAGATGCAATGGTTTTACGTATTGGGACCATGATTTATGGAAGGTACTTTTCCTTGATGTCTCAAGATGGGGGGAAATACAAGAACACACACAAACACACACTTACACACTCTTGTATTTGTTACCTTCTTGAGACCGCCGAAAAATGCCGACCTCTTTAGGACCACACTTTCTAGATTTATAAAGATTTGTATTTACAACATTAATAATATATACATACTATGCAAATACAAAAAAGGTAAGTTTTAGTTATTAATTTATTGTTTGTAATTGGTTTTTAATCTTCATTATTTACTTCAAGTTATTACAGTATGTCTCTATATACATATTTATTTATTTATTTTATTAATTTTGGCCTAAGGGGGCGCATTTCAATTTCCTACACACACTTGTTATTTCGTATGTTGGCCAGAGGGGGAGCACTTTTAAAACCGACAGACAGTCAATTTGAAAAATCCCTCCTTTTTGGGACCACCCTAATTTTGATAGATTTCACCACCAGGGGTGCAAATGAGACATTCTCTATTAGATGCAATGGTTTTACGTATTGGGACCATGACTTATGGAAGGTACTTTTCCTTGATGTCTCAAGATGGGGGAAAATACAAGAACACACACACACACACACTTGTATTTGTTACCTTCTTGAGACCTCCGAAAAATGCCTACCTCTTTAGGACCACCCTTTCTATATTTATAAAGATTTGTATTTACAACATTAATAATATATACATACTATGCACATAATAAAAAGGTAAGCTTTTAGTTAATTATTTTTTGTTTGTAATTGGTTTTTAACCTTCATTATTTACTTCAAGTTATTACAGTATGTCTCTATATACATATTTATTTATTTATTTTATTAATTTTGGCCCAGGGGGGCGCATTTCAATTTCCTACACACACTTGTTATTTCATATGTTGACCAGAGGGGGAGCACTTTTAAAACCGACACACAGTCAATTTGAAAAATCCCTCCTTTTTGGGACCACCCTCATTTTGATAGATTTCACCACCAGGGGTGCAAATGAGACATTCTCTATTAGATGCAATGGTTTTACGTATTGGGACCATGATTTATGTCCTTACTTGTTCACACCTCCTCATATGGACGGGACTTTTTCTTGTTGATGTCTCAAGAAGGATAGAAATACAAGAACACACACACACAAACTTGTATTTCTTACCTTCTTGAGACCCCCAAAAAATGCCTACCTCTTTAGAACCATTCTTTCTAGATATATAAAGATGTGTATTTACGTCATTAATAATATATGCAGACTATGCAAATATAAAAAAGGTAAGCTTTTAGTTATTCATTTATTTTTTGTTTGTAATCGGTTTTTAATCTTTAATATTTACTTCAAGTTATTACAGTATGACTCTTTATACATTTTTTTTTTAAATTTTTAAAATTAAATTTGGCTAAAGGTGACACATTTCAATTTCTTACACACACTTGTTATTACATACAGAGGGGAAGCACTTCAAATTTTTACACACATTTGTTATTTCATATGTTGACCAGAGGGGGAGCACTTTTAAAACCGACACACAGTCAATTTGAAAAATTCCTCCTTTTTGAGACCACCCTAATTTTGATAGATTTCACCACCAGGGGTGCAAATGAGACATTCTCTATTAGATGCAATGGTTTTACGTATTGGGACCATGATTTATGTCCTCACTTGTTCACACCTCCTCATATGGACGTTACTTTTCCTTGTTGATGTCTCAAAAAGGGTAGAAATACAAGAACACACACACAAACTTGTATTTCTTACCTTCTTGAGACCCCCAAAAAATGCCTACCTCTTTAGAACCATTCTTTCTAGATATATAAAGATGTGTATTTACGTCATTAATAATATATGCAGACTATGCAAATATAAAAAAGGTAAGCTTTTAGTTATTCATTTATTTTTTGTTTGTAATTGGTTTTTAATCTTCAATATTTACTTCAAGTTATTACTGTATGACTCTTTATACATTTTTTTTTTAATTTTTTTAAATTAATTTTGGCCAAAGGTGGCACATTTCAATTTCTTACACACACTTGTTACATATGTTGGCCAGAGGGGGAGCACTTCAAATTTTTACACACACTTGTTATTTCATATGTTGGCCAGAGGGGCAGCACTTTTAAAACCGACAGACAGTCAATTTGAAAAATCCCTCCTTTTTGGGACCACCCTAATGTTGATAGATTTCACCACCAGGGGTGCAAATGAGACATTCTCTATTAGATGCAATGGTTTTATGTATTGGGACCATGACTTATGTCCTCACTTGTTCACCGGTCCTCATATGGACGGTACTTTTCCTTGTTGATGTCTCAAGAAGGGTAGAAATACAAGAACACACACACACACACACACACACACACACACACACACACACACACACACACACACACACACACACACACACACACACACACACACACACACACACACACACACACACACACACACACACACACCTGTGAAGAACTTGCTGTAGTCCTGCTCGATCTTCTGCGCACTTTCAAACTGCTCCTTGGAATGTTTCTGAGAGACTTTATCCCGCAGGTACACAGGATCTTTCTGCTCCCTGTGGAAGGTTCAAGTACATGTGAGGTTCACTCCCAAACATCATTCTCTACGTGACCAATGGAAACAATCCAGCCCCCCCCCCCGCTCGAGACAAAAGTGGCGCACTTTGCAGAAAGCAGACTTTCTTACCTCCGCCATAGAAGTTATGTTTTCGCCAAGGTTGGTTTGCAACATGATTCAAAAGGTTATGGACTGATTTTGATGAAATGTCCAAAGACAACAAATTCCTCTCCTCTACTACGAGCACACTTAACTCCCTCCTTATGGCGTTCCACGCCCCCTCCTTGCCGGTCCCGGGCTGCGCAGAGGATTCTGGGAGATGTAGTTTATCTTTACACCCTGCCAACGCTAAAGCGCCAGAAAAAAACTACATGCAAAGTTTTTGTTTGATACCGTCACACGTAACGGGATTATTGTGAAGACTTTGAAACCGAAATAGCGTGGTATCTACAATACACCCCTAGAAAAAAGTAAAGTATTCCATTTTTATTTTTATTTTGCAATAGTGTAGTACGGTATACCAGTATTAGTATAGTACCACAACACTATTTTGCAATAAAAATATGTGTCTGGGGGACCCCAATATAACCTGATGCGGACCTGTGTACAAACAAAATTTTTCCCACTTACTTGATCTGCTTGGCGTTTTTGTAGCGCACAAAGACAACAATAGGATAAATGTGAACGCTGTGCAGTCTCTCGATGGCGTGCGGAGCGATGTCCAGCAAACAGTGACAACCCTGCAGTGGAAAACAATCACAACCCGTTAGACCCAAATAAAGAAAAACCTAAAAAAAAATAAAAAAATTTGACCTTTCAGATGTTGTTGTAGGAGGCATTAGATGCAGAAATTGAATAATAAAAAAAAAAAAAAAAGTTAATGTATGTTTTTAGAGAAATGTTGTAATATTGCAACATTGGGCTTTGATGGGAGCAGAATTTCTGTATTTGTACTCACGTTGTCTGAACAACTAAGGGTTCATTTGCAGGGTTGATTGCTTACTTAGCCCCATAACGGTATATACCATTAATAATAATCAAACATTAGTTATATTTTTATTAAGTCATTTATTACAAATATAAAAAATATGAAACAAGATAAAACTCTTAAAAAACGCTTTTCCCCCCTTTTTTCTTTTTCTTTTCATGACATCAGTCATGAAGACTTTCATTGGTGGTGAAAGTCCTAAAAACAGTCCCTGTCATCTGTAAAACGTCTGTAGAAAGTATACTATCCATGTATAGAGAAAACACTTCAGCCAGTGATGTAGTGGAGGGAATACAACCTGTTTGAGCCCACTACTACCACATTCACCCAGTGTTGTATAATTGCAACAATTATATAACAAGCTCTAAATGAAATTTGATGCATCTGTTCCACAATAACTACATATGTACATGCTCTAGACCAGTGGTTCTCAACCTTTTTTCAGTGATGTACCCCCTGTGAATTTTTGTTTAATTCAAGTACCCCCTAATCAGAGCAAAGCATTTTTGGTTGAAAAAAAAGAGATAAAGAAGTAAAATACAGCACTATGTCATCAGTTTCTGATTTATTAAATTGTATAACAGTGCAAAATATTGCTCATTTGTAGTGGTCTTTCTTGAACTATTTGGAAAAAAAGATATACAAATAACTAAAAACTTGTTGAAAAATAAACAAGTGATTTAATTATAAATAAAGATTTCTACACATAGAAGTAATCATCAACTTAAAGTGCCCTCTTTGGGGATTGTAATAGAGATCCATCTGGATTCATGAACTTAATTCTAAACATTTCTTCACAAAAAAATAAATCTTTAAGATCAATATTTATGGCACATGTCCACAAAAAATCTAGCTGTCAACACTGAATATTGCATTGTTGCATTTCTTTTCACAGTTCTTTTTGACAGACATTTTAGTGAGGGTCAAACCATCATGGCATGGGGGAAACTCTGGGTTTATGGTAATGAATGGAATAGCCTACTTGATTTGATGTTCAGTTTATGAACTTACATTCATATTTTGTTGAAGTATTATTCAATAAATATATTTATAAAGGATTTTTGAATTGTTGCTATTTTTAGAATATTTAAAAAAAATCTCACGTACCCCTTTGCATACCTTCAAGTACCCCCAGGGGTACACGTACCCCCATTTGAGAACCACTGCTCTAGACCAGTGGTTCTCAACCTTTTTTCAGTGATGTACCCCCTGTGAATTTTTGTTTAATTCAAGTACCCCCTAATCAGAGCAAAGCATTTTTGGTTGAAAAAAAGAGATAAAGAAGTAAAATACAGCACTATGTCATCAGTTTCTGATTTATTAAATTGTATAACAGTGCAAAATATTGCTCATTTGTAGTGGTGTTTCTTGAACTATTTGGAAAAAAAGATAGGTTTTTATTTATATTTATAAAGGATTTTTGAATTGTTGCTATTTTTAGAATATTTAAAAAAAATCTCACGTACCCCTTGGCATACCTTCAAGTACCCCCAGGGGTACGCGTACCCCCATTTGAGAACCACTGGTCTATACAATGTAATAAAATACATGTTAATTACTTGATTCTGATGAATCCAGTCCAATGAAACAAATTTTGTTCGAAGGAAACCTTGAGAGGTTGTGTGAGTTCATGGCCAGAAGGCGTGACTTATAAACAAATGTACGATCCAATAGCCTTGTGAGACTGAAAGGGGAACATTATCACCAGACCTATGTAAGCGTCAATATATACCTTGATGTTGCAGAAAAAAGACCATATATTTTTTTTAACCGATTTCCGAACTCTAAATGGGTGAATTTTGGTGAATTAAACGCCTTTATAATATTCGCTCTCGGAGCGATGACGTAACAACGTGACGTCACATCGGGAAGCAATCCGCCATTTTCTCAAACACCGAGTCAAATCAGCTCTGTTATTTTCTGTTTTCTTCGACTGTTTTCCGTACCTTGGAGACATCATGCCTCGTCGGTGTGTTGTCGGAGGGTGTAACAACAAGAACAGGGACGGATTCAAGTTGCACCAGTGGCCCAAAGATGCGAAAGTGGCAAGAAATTGGACGTTTGTTCCGCACACTTTACCGGCGAAAGCTATGCTACGACAGAGATGGCAAGAATGTGTGGATATCCTGCGACACTCAAAGCAGATGCATTTACAACGATAAAGTCAAAGAAATCTGCCGCCAGACCCCCATTGAATCTGCCGGAGTGTGTGAGCAATTCAGGGACAAAGGACTTCGATAGCACGGCAAGCAATGGCGGCAGTTTGTTCCCGCAGACGAGCGACCTAAACCCCCTATCGACCCTAGCTTCCCTGGCCTGCTAACATCAACTCCAAAACTGGACAGATCAGCTTTCAGGAAAAGAGCGCGGATGAGAGTATGTCTACAGAATATATTAATTGATGAAAACTGGGCTGTCTGCACTCTCAAAGTGCATGTTGTTGCCAAATGTATTTCATATGCTGTAAACCTAGTTCATAGTTGTTAGTTTCCTTTAATGCCAAACAAACTCATACCAATCGTTGGTTAGAAGGCGATCGCCGAATTCGTCCTCGCTTTCTCCCGTGTCGCTGGCTGTCGTGTCGTTTTCATCGGTTTCGCTTGCATACGGTTCAAACCGATATGGCTCAATAGCTTCAGTTTCTTCTTCAATTTCGTTTTCGCTACCTGCCTCCACACTACAACCATCCGTTTCAATACAGGCGTAATCTGTTGAATCGCTTAAGCCGCTGAAATCCGAGTCTGAATCCGAGCTAATGTCGCTATAGCTTGCTGTTCTTTCCGCCATGTTTGTTTGCATCACTATGTGACGTCACAGGAAAATGGACGGGTGTTTATAACGATGGTTAAAATCAGGCACTTTGAAGCTTTTTTTTTTAGGGATATTGCGTGATGGGTAAAATTTTGAAAAAAACTTCGAAAAATATAAAAAGCCACTGGGAACTGATTTTTAATGGTTTAAACAATTCTGAAATTGTGATAATGTTCCCCTTTAAGCATTGTGGTCGCTGTGATTAGCGAGCGGATCCGGGTGGGATCAGCTGACCACAGGTTGACCTACGCTCTACTGACACATTCATGCTTGTTCTTTGTTTACTGGCCTATTTGTTCATTTACTGTTAATATCTGCTTATTTTCTATTTCAACATGTTCTATCTACACTTCTGTTAAAATGTAATAAACACTTATTATTGTTGTTGTTTGGATACTTAACATTAGTTTTGGGCGATACCACAAATCTGGGCATCAATCCGATACCAAGTCGTTACTGGACATTGGTCATATTCAAAGTCCTCATGTGTCCATGGATGTATTTTCTTAATTTATAAACATCATATACATTTAAAAGAAAGGAAAAAAGATTTAGTGTCAATAAAGAATATCGATGTAATCATAGTGATATCGACTAGATACGCTATTGTACTTGGTATCATTACAGTGGATGTCAGGTGTAGACCCAACCGTGGTGTTTGTTTACATTCAGGAGTGCTAGTTTGTTGTTAGCAGTGAGCTATTGTATCCTCCCTTTTCTGTCTTTACACTGCAATCTACACACTTGTAAGTACGTGATTGTGCGCTGCCGAACATGCTCATAAAAAAAAAAAAAAGGGAACCAGTATTTTTCAGAGCCAGTATAGTACCATTCGTTTTCGCTTGCATACGGTTCAAACCGATATGGCTCAATAGCTTCAGTTTCTTCTTCAATTTCGTTTTCGCTACCTGCCTCCACACTACAACCATCCGTTTCAATACATGCGTAATCTGTTGAATCGCTTAAACCGCTGAAATCCGAGTCTGAATCCGAGCTAATGTCGCTATAGCTTGCTGTTCTTTCCGCCATGTTTGTTTGTGTTGGCTTCACTATGTGACGTCACAGGAAAATGGACGGGTGTATATAACGATGGTTAAAATCAGGCACTTTGAAGCTTTTTTTTTAGGGATATTGCGTGATGGGTAAAATTTTGAAAAAAACTTAATATAAGCCACTGGGAACTGATTTTTAATGGTTTTAACCCTTCTGAAATTGTGATAATGTTCCCCTTGAACAATAGGACCCAATGACTATGTAAATGTGGTAAAAAAATATATAACAGATTGTTTTTTAGGATGGTTAAAGGTAACGTTGTAATTTTACAACAAGGGGTGTTACAGGGTTAAGTCGCACACAGTGACTTTTAGATAAAGCGCTACAAAAACCTTATCTTGCATCAGATTACATCAAATACCTTCTCTGTTATTTCCTTTATCGAGGCAACCGTGGTCACGTCAAAATGGCCGCTGCGGCGCTTGTAGTCGATAAAGAGGCAGTCTTTGACGCCTCGCTCGATGGCTTGTTGGGACGCTTTCATGACCTCTGCAGACAAATGAGTTACAAGGTCACATTTGTGCAGGATGAATAGGCAGGATAAGAAAAAAAAACTGACCTAGCAGACATCTGCAGAACTTCCCCGGAGACTCTTTGACTAACATCTCCTTGATGGGGTCTGTCAGCGGCCCCAGGACCAGCACCGGTCGAGGAGAGGCGCACTCCACCTTCTGGACCCTCTGGTACGCCAAGCTCACGCAGTCTGCACGCAAGTCATGTAACCTTTGAAGGGTGCGCCGTGAACAACGTGTCCATTGCGTGTCCGATATTCACCTTCCAGGAAGGGGATGGAGTCGGTGCTGATGGCGTCCAAAGCCACCATTTCTTTACTGTCTTTGGAGCTGCTGCGCTTGTGTTTCTGCTTCCTCCTGAAGAACGACCGACGGGCGGCGGCGGACAGCGTCTTGCCGGAGTCTTCCTTCATTTCCGTCACGCTGTGTCGGCGGTAAAACTCTTGGTCCATCCTACAACATCGGAGGTTGCGTTACCTTGACAATCAATCTGAATTGCGATCTGCAGGACCACCGTTGTGTAGCGATTGCGGCGTTCTTCAACTGGTATAAAAGTCGTTCAACAAAACAAACTCCAACAATAAGCTCAGCTAAAATGTTCTAACTGGTCTTTTGAATAATATATTTCGACCAATTAGAACAGACCTGGGCAAATTAAGGCCCTGGGGCTACATGCGGCCCGTTAAGCTTTTCAATCTGGCCCGCCAGACATTCCCAAATATTTTTTTTAGATCTTTAATATGTAAAGCAGGGGTGCTCATTACGTCGATCGCGATCTACCGGTCGATCTCGGAGGGTGTGTCAGTCGATCACCAGCCAGGCATTAAAAAAATAGTCCTAAAAATGAGCGATCATAAATCTTCACTATGACGTCACTTTCGTCACTTGATTGACATTCACGGCACCCGAGGGTCTTCTGAGATGACGCTGGCTGCTGCCAGCTCATTAAAATTACCGACTGAAACACTTTATTTCAACAGACTCTGGCGCCGTACCTGTCGTCAAAACTCCAAAGACCGACTGCACAGTTGCACAATAAAAGCTCTGCTTCATCCTGCCTGCGCTACCAAAATAAGAGTCTCAGAAAGCTGGCGTGCACAAGCTAGCAAGCTACGGAGTTTGCCGACAATGTATTTCTTGTAAAGTGTATACAAAGGAGTACGGAAGCTGGACAAATAAGATGCCAAAAACCAACCACTTTCATGTGGTATTGGACAGAAAGGAGGACTTTTTTTCTCCTCCATTCGAAAATGCGGACGTTATCATCACCACTGTCTGATTCCAATCAATGCAAGTCATCACAATCAGGTAATACACCAACTTATATTCTTGTCTTCATGAAAGAAAGGAATCTATATGTGTTAAACATGCTTGTATTATCTTTAACCACCTTTAAGTTGTTAACAATATTAACTATTTGTGTTAAACATGCTTGTATTATTTTTAACCACCTTTAACTTGTTAACAATATTAACTATATGTGTTAAACATGCTTGCATTATCTTTAAACACCTTTAACTTGTTAACAATATTAACTATATGTATTAAACATACTTGTATTATCATTAGACACCTTTAATGTATTAACAATATTAACTATATGTGTTAAACATGCTTGCATTATCATTAAACACCTTTAACTTGTTAACAAAAACATATATTTCATAAATAAGTAAATATAAATTATATATATGAATGAGGTAGATCCCCACGACTTGATCAATTGAAAAGTAGCTCGCCTGCAGAAAAAGTGTGAGCACCCCTGATGTAAAGTGTCGCTGCTGCTGTGCGGTGATGGTTTCTAAAGATCGTAAGTCTTGAACTATACAAAGTATTTCAATGGTTGGAATCTGCGCTTTTGGATGATATACCAGTTACTATGGTAATCTAATTAGTTACTATGGTGATCTAAATAGTTACTATTTACAGCAGCTCAGACGAGGCACCAAGCAGTGTGGGTGGGAAGCGTTTCCACAGACGTGGAAGGAGATTTTCACAACAAAGTTCTAAAACTTAGTGATGTATCAGATATAGGGATGTCCCGATCCGATATTTGGATCGGATCGGCCGCCGATATTTGCATAAAAATGCGTATCGGCAAGGCATGGGAAAATGCAGATCCAGATCCAGTTTAAAAAAAAACTCCGGTCCGTGTTTTCCAACGCACAGATTTAAATAATACATTCCACTTTTCTGCTGCTCCCTAATTTCCGTTCCGCATTTTCCAGCACACCTTCAACACATCCACAGGTCTGTGGACTCTCACGCAGTCGCTTTTAGCTGCAGACATTACACGACAGGCTCTTCTCACTCTTTCCTGTGTCTCCCTCTCACAGACAGCAAGCGCACCTTCTGATGCTAGCGCAGCCGTGCGAGCAACGCTCCCTCTCAGGTGCGCGCCTGTGCAATTGTGCACTGCGCATAGCAATTATATGCCACGCACAAAATCAAATAAAAAAATAAGCGCATAACAATTTTCGACACACGGACACGACAGAGAAAACAGTTTTGTTTGTTCAAATATTGTAACATCTGTCGAGACGCTTATCTCCATTCGGTGCCACACGTCCACACCATCAAAATGCCGAGGCAAAAATTTCCAGATCAACACCGTATGAAAACAATAGTGATTGTTTTAGTTGTGATTTCCTTCTCTGCATGAAAGTTTAAAAGTAGCATATATTAATGCAGTATGAAGAAGAATGTTTTAATGTAGACATGCAAGCCTTGAAAGAAAATTTTGAAAATCAAGACTACATTTCCTGCAAATGGGTGCATTTCTACCCTATATTTTAACTTTAGATTTATTATCATATCAAACTCTTTTAGCTGTCTTTTTGACACTTACATCCGGCGCCCCCCTCCACACCCCGGATTATAAATAATGTAAATAATTCAATGTGATTATCTTGTGTGATGACTGTATTATGATGATAGTATATATCTGATAGTATATATCTGTATCATGAATCAATTTAAGTGGACCCCGACTTTAACAAGTTGAAAAACTTATTGGGGTGTTACCATTTAGTGGTCAATTGTACGGAATATGTACTTCACTGTGCAACCTACTAATAAAAGTCTCAATCAATCAATCAAAACACATAGAATCATCATACTGCTGTGATTATATGCATCAAGTGTTCATTCAAGGCTGAGGCAAAATATCGAGATATATATCGTGTATCGCAATATGGCCTTAAAATATCGCAATATTAAAAAAAGGCCATATCGCCCAGCCCTAGTTTCAATGATGCCATTTCTGTTTGTCATGTATAATTTTGTCTATTTTGTGTTTATCCTTGAATAAACAGGTCAGTTTCTTGTTACCAACCATTGTGAATTTTTCAAACTCCCCTAATTCAGCTGGCTAGTTGTTATCAAGAGTACTAAAACCCTTTTCAACATGATTCTGACAACTAAGTAGGCTAAATAACTTGAAACTTTAATACATGCTCGGATAGGCCAGTATTGGTATCGGTCAGTATCGGTATCGGTCAGTATCGGTATCGGATCGGAAGTGCAAAAACATTATCGGTATCGGATCGGAAGTGCAAAAACCTGGATCGGGACATCCCTAATCAGATATATCAAATTGTAGGTGGGTTTATTTTGTACCCTTCGCGTTCATATTTCACTGCTTTTGCATTTTTGTAGCGTTTCACTCGATTGTAAAATAGGTCGATCGAAAGGGGGTGTGACATTCATATTTTGTCGATATTCAATGTTTTATCGTTCATAGAAAAATGTAAAATTCCATTATGTTTTTTAAGGCGGTCTGTCATAACGTTTTTAGCATTCAATCAGACATTATTGTGAGGTTTTGTATTAGTGTTCCTAAAAATAGATATACCGGGCCCCAGACACATTTTTTTCTCTAAATGTGGCCCCCAAGTTAAAATAATTGCCCAGGCCTGAATTAGATCATTGATCCCGCCCAACATCCCTTTGATGCTTGAATTTTGACACATCCATCTCATTCATCTGTGATACAGAAACTTTTCAATGCACTACAGAATCACAAAAAAAAACACTAAATACACAACATTTATGTAATTGAATCATTTAAAAAGTCTTAAAATATATCAAATTACTACTGTCAAATGACATTTTTAATCAGATTAATCACACGTTTTACTTTGGTTTAATCATGATTAATTGTATTGTTGAACTTGGATTGACCATGATTAATCATGGGTTATTACTCGCTTGAATGATTTAAATTAACAAAAAAAAAGGTGATTTTTTTTTGTCACAATTTCACCCAAAACATTTGTTTAAATGTGTTACCTGCATCCACATCATTCATTTGCTAAAACTTGGTAACAAAGTATCTTAATTCCCATCTGGATTTATTTTGAAGTGAAATTTGATCACTAACCGTAAAAACAATAAAACCAAAAAATATATTCAATAACAAAAAGGAAAGTGCAGCTCGGAAGTGCACAAAACCCGAAGAATACACACTGACATAGCAGAGCAGCACAGACCAAAATCACAATGATCCAGCACTGTACATTGCTCAGGGCTGGCATACATAGGAGCCTGATTGGCAACCAGGAGCAGGTGTGTTTAGCTTGCCAATCAGGAAGAGGTGTGGGAGTCAGCGCTCAAAGGCAGACAGGAGAAAAAACTCAAGTCCAAAAACTGTCACAGAGGTCATGACAGTTTATACATAATTAGTGTGATAATTTTAATTTACTCAGTTATTTTTGACAGCCCAAAAATAAATGTTTTCTAAATCTATATATTTTTAATAAAACACATAAAAAGTGGCCATTAAATTGGTCAGGAGATAAATATATTAGTCTTGAAAAAATTGTGTAAATTGTATTATTTTATTTCACAATTGAATGATCATTGTTGGACACTGAAAAATTGCAGAGAGCTTTCTCATTTTTATTCTAGTATTTTTTTCAAAATAAAGAAAACCCATTGAATGAGAAGGTGTGTCCAATTATATAATATACATACATATATATATATATATATATATATATATATATATAAATATATATATACATATATATGAACATATACATATATAAACATACATATATATATACATATACACATACATATATACGTATGTGTATGTATGTATGTATGTATGTATGTATGTATGTATGTATGTATGTATGTATGTATGTATGTATGTATATATATATATATATATATATATATATATATATATATATACATATACATATTTACACATACATATATACACATATATATATGTGTGTATAAACATATATATATATATATATATATACATATATATAAATACACATACATATATGTGTGTATATACATATATATACATACATATATATATACACACATACATATATACACATACATATATTTGTGTGTATATATATATATATATATATATATATATACATATATACACACATACATATATACACATACATATATGTGTGTATATATATATATATATATATATGTTTATATATACATATGTGTGTGTAAATATATATACTGTATTTTTCGGACTATAAGTCGCATTTTATTTCATAGTTTGGGGGGTGCGACTTATACTCAGGAGCGACTTATGTGTGAAATGATTAACACATTAGCGTAAAACATCAAATAATATTATTTAGCTCATTCACATAAGAAACTAGACGTATAAGATTTCATGGGATTTAGCGATTAGGAGTGACAGATTGTTTGGTAAACGTATAGCATGTTCTATATGTTATAGTTATTTGAATGACTCTTACCATAATATGTTACGTTAACATACCAGGCACGTTCTCAGTTGGTTATTTATGCCTCATATAACGTACACTTATTCAGCCTGTTGTTCACTATTCTTTATTTATTTTAAATTGCCTTTCAAATGTCTATTCTTGGTGTTGGCTTTTATCAAATACATTTCCCCAAAAAATGCGACTTATACTCCAGTGCGGCTTATATATGTTTTTTTCCTTCTTTATTATGCATTTTCGGCCGGTGCGACCTATACTCCGGTGCGATTTATACTCCGAAATATATATATATATATATATATATATATATATATATATATATATATATATATATATATATATATATATATATATATATATATATATATATATATATATATATATCAGTAGTATTGCACATATTGCGGTACCAGCTGCAGCATCCAGTTCAAGAAGAATAAATAAAAGTAGTGTGTGAAAGTGTTGCAGTGCGTTCTCCACCCACATGTACTTGCTGGGGATCTGTCCCCTCTGGATCTGCTGTGCGTTCTCATCTAGCTGCCAGGCCATCCACGTCCCGAAGCTGCCCTTTGGTAACGACTCATCCACGTACAGGATGTCATCCTTCTTGAACGTGAGGTCCCCCTCGGCCTCCCCCACGCGGTCGTAAAGCGCTCTGGAGGCAGAGACAGAGATAGATGGCGAGGTGTGAGAGAGCATAAAGTTGATGAGGCGATAGGAGGAGGCGACGTGTCCCACGGCAGAGTTTGGCGGGGGAACAAGATAACAACACATAACCATGGAAGAAGAAGAAGGGGAAGTTCATGTACAGTGTGAACACAACTTGCTGGGGTTCCTACTGGAGGCTCGTAAGTCATCCCCGAGCAGCCTATCTGTGACAGGCAAGCGGGCTGAGGGTATTTACTGCACATGACATCAGCAGCTCCATTGCCTATATGACAAGTGACTGCAGCAGCTGCTGCAACTAGCCCTCCCCGTCTTCTAAATTACACCAACAACAACAAAACCTGACTTTATGACAATTCTGCAGCTGCCATCCATGTACACTACATGGAACCTCAATATTTTAACACACTAAAGATTGTATCATTTGGAGTTTTACCAAATTAGAACCCTAAAGCCTTGTTCACACTGCAGGTTGATTCAGATTTTTTCACATCAGTGTGAACAGTGCAATTCCGAATTTTTTAATATCTCCTTCGTACGTGGAAATAAATTGGTTATGTATGCAATGCGTCCTCGATGTGAACGCTCCGGTCGCATTCATCCCAAACGTCATCAAGCGTCATAAATATTCGCCAGAATAGAAGGTTATAAAATAAATAGTTGACAACGGAGCAGAAAACAAATGAAAATAATATTGTCAGAATAATTGTATCTAAGTTATCACAAAACTTTGTGTTGCCATGAGTTCCCGGCGAGAAGACAAAAAGCTGTCTTTGATCCTACCAAGAAAAAGGCTTGTAAAACTCCACTCTGTTCTGTTTTTTTGATGTATTGTAATCCACAGAAAGATTTTGTCTTGACCCGAGAACTACAAAACTGAAAGGAAGCAGGACCAGACTCCCCTCCAGGTGACCTTTTCTTTGAACTCTTTTACGACCTTTTCTTTGAACCGACCTTTTCTTTGAACTGTTTTGTAATCAAAGGCGATGGCTGTTTACGACCCCCGCCCCTTTAGAAACAGCTGTTGCCATGTAATCAGGGAAAGTCCAAATAAAAGAGGATGCGTACAATCTTTTGTTCAGGCGTTTCTCCTCAATTGAGCCAAATTGAATTCTGTCTCTGTTTAGTTCCTTGCTTCTTGTCTTGTTTAATAGATGTTATCAGTGTTTGAACCTGACAAATAAATATGTTTTAGGAACTCATGTGAAACTTTCACTACTCCTGACTGATCGCCCACAGACACGCTCTCCAAGCAAACATCAAAGCAAACTAGAAGAGGCAATTCCTGAAGGAATTGCGTGTGAATGCTCCAATGCTGAAGTTGAACTGAAATGCTGACAGATTGCAATATGAATGTAACAATAGTTTGAATGTTGGAATGGTTTGAATGTTGAAGGAAAACCGAAATTTGGTTTGGAACTTGGGAAAGTGTTAGTTTGAATGTCCAGGATGAGTGGAATGTGTTGATGTTGGAATGGTTTGAATAGGTTGAAAAATGTGGGAATTGTGGAAGTGTGAAAAATGGATAATTCATTTTGAATGGGGAAAATGTCCCTAAAAACTGAGAATTCTAGGAAATCCAGAAATTCTTTTTACAATGGTTGAAAGGGAGCACACAATTCCTGAGCAGGCTGAATATTTTGAAGTTGGAACGGTTTGAATTGGATGAAAAATGTGGGAATTGTGGAACTGTGAAAAAGGTTCAATTCTTTTCAATGGGAATTTAATGGAAATTTGGGAATTTCGGGAAAAAAATTAATTTTTTGGAAAATACCAAACATTTTTTTGAATGTTCTGAATGAGTTTAAAATGGTTGGTGTTGGAATTTTTCAAATTGGTCGAGAAATGTTGAAGTAGTAACATTTTTAATTGAGAAACGGTATTACGGAATTCCAGGAAAATCGGGAAATTTTCCAGTTCAAAAAACAAATTTGTTTTTTGCCCTGATTAAGAGGAATGGTTGGACGGTGGAAAGGTTGAAGTGGGTTGAAAAATGTGGAAGGAGTAGTCAACAGAAAAAAAGGTGAAAAAAGGGTTTGGAAAAAGGGGAATTCTGGGAATTCCTGGAATTTTTTTGAACTTGGAAAAATTATAGTTTGAATGTCCAGGATGAGTGAAATATGTTGAAGGTGGAATGGTTTCAATTGGTTGAAAAATGTGGGAATTGTGGAAGTGTGAAAAATGGATAATTCCTTTTGAATGGGGAAAATGTATAAATAAACTTGATTATAAATAAACTTTGATTGATTGATTGATGCTTTGACCTAAATTACTGGTCAAATATGTCCAATGATGTATTGCGCCAATACATTTGAGAATCTTTGCATTATCAAAAAAATATTTTTTTTTTAATTTTACCTCAAAAATAACACTGGGTGGTAAAATAAGTGTTAAAGGTAAGGAACGGAATAAAAACTAAAATGGAAATACTTAATTTAATTGCTCTTTATATTGCTATTTAAATTTATTTTTATTGCTATTATTATTATTATTAGTTTGCTTGTTGTGGTTTATTTGTTAATTTATATCCAGGATGTTTTAACTATATTTAGAGTTGAGTTATGGTGGTACAATAAATACTCATGCTTTCTAGTTAATGAATAGTTGTGTAATTAACCATGATTACAATATGAATCAAAATTAGAGAGGTCCGATATTATCGGCTGATAAATGCTTTAAAATGTAATATCGGAAATTATCGGTATCGGTTTCAAAAAGTAAAATGTATGACTTTTTTAAAACTGTACGGAGTGGTACACGGACGTAGGGAGAAGTACAAAGCAGTTGTGTCTCTCAGTCATACTTGCCAACCCTCCCGATTTTCCTGGGAGACTCCCGAATTTCAGTGCCCCTCCCGAAAATCTCCCGGGGCAACCATTCTCTCTTTTTGTTTAGTTTTTTGTCATAAAAAAATACAATCATGTGTGCTTACGGACTGTATCCCTGCAGACTGTACTGATATATATTGATATATAACGTAGGAAGCAGAATATTAATAACAGAAAGAAACAACCCTTTTGTGTGAATGAGTGTAAATGGGGGAGGGAGGTTTTTTGGGTTGGTGCACTAATTGTAAGTGTATCTTGTGTTTTTTATGTTGAATTAATTAAAAAATAAAAAATAAATAAAAAAATTATACATTTTTTTAAATTTCTTGTGCGGCTTGGTACCAATCGATCCACGGCCCGGTGGTTGGGGACCACTGCCTTTGCGTGCCGGCCCAATCACATAATATCTACGGCTTTTCACACAAGTGAATGCAAGGCATACTTGGTCAACAGCCATACAGGTCACACTGAGGGTGGCCGTTTAAACAACTTTAACACTGTTACAAATATGCGCCACACTGTGAACCCACACCAAACAAGAATGACAAACACATTTCGGGAGAACATCTGCACTGCAACACAACATAAACACAACAGAACAAATACCCAGAACCCCTTGCAGTACTAACTCTTCCGGGATGCTACAATATACACCCCCGCTACCCTGCCACCATGCTCCCCTCCCCTCTGTTGCTAGATATCTCGAGATGTAAGTTGTAATATGTATATGTGCTTTGCTATGGAGGTTTTGTCCCACTCCAGACTGGGCCCCCTTAGGAGCCCAGTCTAGATTGTATTTTTTTTTTTAACTCATCCTTCCCCAGCGTTTACCTTTTTCCCATCTTTTACGGGGCACCTTGTGGCGACCCATCAGCGTTCCTGTTCTGTAACCCTGTACACTGTTGACATGGTTGAAAACGATAATGATGCCAAAAAACATAAAAAAAGATGGGAAGTCCTCAAAGGCTTATGTTGAAAGTGTAATTATGTTTATAGATTATATGCTATCTGTTGTTGTATTCCCTAATTTTTAGTGACCTGAACCTAAGCTGGACAGTACATACATTTTTTTTGTTTTTTTGTTTTGAAAATGTAATTTTGTTTATAGATTATATGCAATCTGCTGTGTTCCAAAATTTTCTGTTTTTTTTTTGTTTGTTTTTTTCTCAGTGTACATGAATGAAGGTGTGTGTTGCTGGACCCGACTTGGACATTGTCTGGACTGGACCTGGTTTTAAAAAAAATAATCTTTAAACAAAGCTAATTTCATTTACAACCAGGTCTGGTGAACATAAGGTCCTTTCTTTCCTATTTTTTTTTATTTTTATTTTTTTATAGATAAGATAAATAAATATTTTCTTGGATAAAAGGGAAAGTAAAACAATATAAAAATAATTACATAAGGGAGAAAAAAGAAAGAAAAAATAGTAATTAAATGAAAATGTTAGTGGACCAGCAGCACAAACAATCAAGTGTGCTTCAGGGACTGTGTTGTGTCCCTTGCAGAAATGTTGTCCATGTTAATATTGATAGCAGAAAAAACAACCCCTTTTGTGTGAGTGGGTGTGTATGAGTGTGAATGGGGGAGGGAGGGTTTTTTTTTGGGTTGATGCACTAGTTGAAAGTGGATCATGTGTTTTTTTCTATGTTGATTTAATAAATTTAAAAAAAACAAACCCTGTACACTGTTTGTTTGTCTAATCTTGAACGGGTTTGTGCTGAAAACAAAGTTTCGTTGTACTTGTGCAATGACAATAAAGACCTATCCTATCCTATCCTACCCCCCCCCCCCCCCAACCCCGCCCACCTCAAGCTCCGAAATTCCAAGCTGCTGTTTTGAGGCATGTTAAAAAAAAAAGAATGCACTTTGTGACTTCAATAATAAATATGGCAGTGCCATGTTGGCATTTTTTTCCATAACTTGAGTTGATTTATTTTGGAAAACCTTGTTACATTGTTTAATGCATCCAGCGGGGCATCACAACAAAATTAGGCATAATAATGTGTTAATTCCATGACTGTATATATCGGGATCGGTAATTAAGAGCTGGACAATATCAGAATATCGGCAAAAAAGCCATTATCGGACATCTCTAATCAAAATAATCGGGATTATTATTTTTGCCATAATCGTCCAGTTCTATGCCAAATATTGCAGCTTCCTACTGATTCGTGGGAATTAATTTATCACGGTTGCGTCCGGCCGGGCCCGATTAGCAACAATAAACGAGGGACAAGAGTTTTGGCTATTTAATCTTGTTCACAGACCTATAGCATGTTCCCAAAAGACAGAGTGTATATCCAATAAATGAATTACATTGAAACGGTTGTTAGTCCTGGTGAGCGTGTTGAGAGTGGAGATTAGGTAACCTAAATTAGTGACGATGTGGGATGTAATTGGCTAGATGAGAAAGATTCCTGCCTGGCCAAGGGGCGCTGCTATAAATAGCGACACTGAAGAGGATGCTTTGGGGAAATTAATGGGGTCTTTATACAGAGTGCTACTCAAACACTGAGCTAGTGTGTGTGTTGTCACACCTGATATAAAAGCCATCGCCTGGAACATCTTTGAGCACGTGGAAGTCGTCCGCTCGATGCTGCACCTTCAAAGTGACCGTCTCGGCCGGCTTCAGCATTTCAACATACACTTCCTCCGCCGTCTTATTCTTCATATTCACCGTGTTGTACTGCGGGGGGAAATGACAACAGTGTTATTATTAAACAGGGGACTGTGCGTGTTTGCGCTTATGCGAGACACCGTGGGCTCCATCTACGTGGGCGACGTAGGCTTTCAGCTGAATTAAAGTGGCGCCATATTGATTCGGGCCCTCGAGCAAACAGAGGGGAAGATTGAAGGACAGAGCGGCGCCGTGCAGAAAGGTGACAGCGCTGCATGCTAATTTTATCAAGCGAGCTCTTTTGAGGGAAGCGGGGAGCGTGCCAGGAATGGTTCATTATTTATGATTTGGCATTGCACACGTGCATGGATCGCCCATGCGGAATGAAAGGAGGCAGACGACGAGATCAATGAGCAATCATGACAAGTAAAAAAATTAATAAATAATAACAAAGCTCCTTTTATCTGTGCTTGAACATTTGTGGAAGCCAGGAGACTGATCTCAAAGCCCTTTCAAATTAACACCAAGTACTCTGCAGGATTTTGTGCAGGAAATTGACAGTGTCATGTGACTATCACTTAAATGTAGTAGACTCAAACACAATCCATTCCAAAAGGTTGTCATTAAAGTTAAAGTTAAAGTTCCAACGATAGTCACACACACACACAAGGTGTGGTGAAATTATCCTCTGCATTCATACTTGCCAACCTTGAGACCTCCGATTTCGGGAGGTGGGGGCGTGGTCGGGGGTGGGGCGGGGCATGGTTAAGAGGGGAGGAGTATATTGACAGCTAGAATTCACCAAGTCAAGTATTTCATACATATGTATATGTATATATATATATATATATATATATATATATATATATATATATATATATATATATATATATATAGATATATATAGATATCTACATCCTGAAAATATGCAAACAAAACTGTGTTTGGATAATTGATACTTCAAACTTGCATAAATAAATATTAAGGAATATAACATAACTTGGCTTATGAGAGTTTCAAAATGTAATGAATAAAATGCTAAAGTTGTTGATAAACAAGCAATTATTTTAATAATTAAATATAGTCATTTTAAATGAATTATTATGATAATTTAAAATCAATTATTTCAAATATGTTTATTTTAATGTATAATTCTATGGCTGGATGTAATAAGGAGTCACGAAAAAATACAAATAAAAATACAATTAATTTTGATGTTTTTAGAAAAATATAGTAAAAATGTATTTAGTTTTTTTTTTTTTTTAATTAATAAATATATTTATTTTAGGTGAAATAAACATAATAATACAATTTATCTCTAGTCTGGATGATTTAGTTCTTGTCACCCTGTTGTCCTCCCGTCATGAAAAAAGGCTGTTGTCACTCAGGTCCACATGGAGCTGGAGGGGGCGTGGCTTCGAGCTCCGGTTGAAAATCGGGAGATTTTCGGGAGAATATTTGTCCCGGGAGGTTTTCGGGAGAGGCGCTGAATTTCGGGAGTCTCCCGGAAAATTCGGGAGGGTTGGCAAGTATGTCTGCATTTAACCCATCCCCTTGTTCCACCCCCTGGGAGGTGAGGGGAGCAGTGAGCAGCAGCAGTGGCCGCGCTCGGGAATCATTTGGTGATTTAACCCCCAATTCCAACCCTTGATGCTGAGTGCCAAGCAGGGAGGAAATTGGGTTCCATTTTTATAGTCTTTGGTATGACTCGGCCGGGGTTTGAACTTACCACTTTCCAGTCTCAGGGCGGACACACTAACCACAAGGCCACTGAGCAGGTCAAATTAGTAATTACTTTCTAGAGCAGACCTGGGCAAATTAAGGCCCAGGGGTCGCATGCGGCCCGTTTATTTGGGAATGTCCGGCGGGCCAGATTGAAAAGATTAACGGGCCGCATGCGTAACTACTAATTTGACCTGCTCAGTGGCCTCGTGGTTAGTGTGTCCGCCCTGATATCGGTAGGTCGTGAGTTCAAACCCCGGATGAGTCATACTGAAGACTATAAAAATGGGACCCATTGCCTCCCTGCTTGGCACTCAGCATCAAGATTTGGAATTGGGGATTAAATCACCAATGATTCCCGAGCGCGGCCACCGCTGCTGCTCACTGCTCCCCTCCCCTCTTAGGGGGTGGAACAAGGGGGTGGGTCAAATGCGGAGGATCATTTCACCGCATGACAGCCCCCCCCACCCCCCACCCCCCACCCCCCAACCTCCTCATGCTCTTTCAGGGAGAGCATGTCCCAAATTCCAACCTGCTGTTTTGAGGCATGTTAAAAAAAAATAATGCACTTTGTGACTTCAATAATAAATATGGCAGTGTCATGTTGGCACTTTTTTTTTTTCCATAACTTGAGTTGATTTATTTTGGAAAACCTTGTTACATTGTTTAATGCATCCAGCGGGTCATCACAACAAAATTAGGCATAATAATGTGTTAATTCCACGACTGTATATATCGGTATCGGTTTATATCGGAATCGGTAATTAAGAGTTGGACAATATCGGAATATCGGCAAAAAAGCCATTATCGGACATCTCTAGTCTCAACGTTTGATCGGCTTGGGTCGGCACGCTGCCAAAGTTGATCTGCTTTTCTTCACATGTTTATTGTTCATAGTTAATATTGTAAATCCCACATTTTTTATTTTCATGTACATTCTGGGTGTCTTATTCAGTAAAAAAATTTTTAATTCCTTTACGTTTTTTAGGGAGGTCTGTCATAACGTTTTTAGCATTCATTCAATCAGACATTGTTGTGAGGTTTTGTATTAGTGTTCCTAAAAATAGTTATAATGGCCCCCAGACACATTTTTTTCTCTAAATTTGGCCCCCCCCAGTCAAAATAATTTGCCCAGGCCTGTTCTAGAGTGTATCGCCAGTGTCCAATTAGATTGTATGATGCTGTTAGTGTTACAATAATTATATATATATTATCACACAACTTTTATGCTTAAGGGCCATTGCTGTAATTATTGTCAATTGTGCTGAAGTGGTATTTTTCTTTGTCTGTGCAAAGCTGGCAATCCAAAAGATTGCAAGCCAGTCTCGTATCAGTGTCTGTGTCCAGGAACGGCCTGCTGACTGCCAAGGCCGAACACCGCCGTGACGCAGACAGAGCAGAGACAAGGCGATAGCACCAGCGTCAACACATTTGCATTTCTTGTATAATCATATATTGTGTCTAACTGGAGCTGTCGATATTAACCCCATTTCCTCAGTGACAGCTTCAGTGATGTAACCAGGGACCTCCCAAATAAATAGAGGAAGCACGTGGGCTAGACTTTAGAGCGAAGTTTGGATCTGTAACTAGAGTACAGCCTAAATAACGTCTTTCCTCAATTGAGCAAAATGTAACTCTGTCTCTGCATGATTCCTTGCTTCTCGTCTGTTTAATAGATGTCATCAGTGTTTGAATCTGACAGTTAGTGCATCAGAAAAGTTGTTCCACATCCATTTGAATCAATTGCATTTCCCTCTATCTATCATACCTCCAGAATGAGGTCACCAGGACGCAACCCATCAGCTCCTCTGGCAGGACTGTCCTCATCCAGGCTTTCTATGTAGACGCCCCGCAGGTTCCCCCCACAGAGCGTGACCCCCACCTCCACGCCAGGCCTGTGCACCGTCACCAGTCGAGGCTCCACCGCCTTCTTGTTGCCGTCAGAGTGCATTCTGGGTAAAAGGAAGTGGAGACAGTGGCTTGCTTTAGGCTCATTATTACTGCCGGGAACAGCCTTTTTATTTACCTGACATAGTTGCGGGGGCTGGTGGTGGGCGTGGTCTGTTTTGAGGAAGGGGTAAGGGTGCCCTCGTCCTGTTCGCTGAGCGTGTCGATGGCGGAGTGATTGTCTGGGGTGGCTGCGCCGCTCCCCTGAGGAGTAGACTGGGTGCTGACCGGCTCAAGACGAGAGCTGCCCCCATTAGGGAAGTCCAAAACATGGTGCATTAAAAATAGCACTAAAATAATGATCCACGTGGTTTATGATGTTAGACACACCAATATTTAGCCCTTGGCAAGGCCAGGAAGTAGGAACCATTTTTTAAGCCACACCCCTTACAACAGGCATGTCCAAAACCAAATTCCTAGGGGGGGGCCGCATCCTAAAAAAAACGTTACATAAAATGCTACCTTAGTTTTCCTTAGTAATCCTTTTCAGAAGACCAAATCAGATAATTGTTTTATGAATTGTTTTTTTTCTTTCTGACCGAAGATATTTGAGCAGCATGTACTATCATTACCGACACAGGCCTGGTTCACTCTCTGTACGGTATCTCCCTGGCTAATAAAAATGGGTCATACTTTGGACACCACTCTTTTTACGATAAGATGATAGAAGCATTCCAGTTCTCTCCAAAATATAAAAGGTGTGTCCAAAGTGTGGTACTGTGGCACATTAAAAAAAAATACAATTACAAAAATACAAATAGGAAAGGGAAAGCAAACTGTTTATTTCTTTAAATATATGCAGTATAACTTCCTGGAATATTGTAATGGTTTAAGACTTTTTTTTTTTCTTTAATGAAAAATATGGCACTCGCATCCTTTGATTTTAAAATATGCAGCACTAGGAGGAAAAGTTTGGACACCCCAGACATTTTTCTTATTGTTAAATGGGAAAAAAAACCCTGATAGTGACTGGTTTATACACATATATACATATACATACATATATACATACATACCATACATGCATATATATATATACATACCATACATATATACATATACAAATACATACATACACAAATACATACATACATACATACATATATATATATATATATATATATATATATATATATATATATATATATATATATATATATATATATACATACATACATATATATACATACATATATATATATATATATATATACATACATATATATATATATATATATATACATAGATAAATATACATACATATTTATACATATATATCCATCCATCCATTTTCTATATATATATATATATATATATATATATATATATATATATATATATATATATATATATATATATATATATATATATATACATACATACATACATACATACATACATACATACATACACACATGTATATATATATATATATATATATATATATATATATATATATATATATATATATATATACATACATACATACATACATACATACATACATACATACACACATGTATATATATATATATATATATATATATATATATATATATATATATATATATATATATATATATATATATACACACATACATATATACATACATATGTATACATACCGTATTTTTCGGACTATAAGTCGCATTTTTTTTCTCAGTTTGGCCGGGTGCGACTTATACTCAGGAGCGACTTATGTGTGAAATTATTAACACTTTACCGTAAAATATCAAATAATATTATTTAGCTCATTCACGTAAGAGACTAGACGTATAAGATTTCATGGGATTTAGCGATTAGGAGTGACAGATTGTTTGGTAAACGTATAGCATGTTCTATATGTTATAGTTATTTGAATGACTCTTACCATAATATGTTACGTTAACATACCAGGCACGTTCTCAGTTGGTTATTTATGCCTCATATAACGTACACTTATTCAGCCTGTTGTTCATAATTCTTTATTTATTTTAAATTGCCTTTCAAATGTCTATTCTTGGTGTTGGGTTTTTTATCAAATACATTTCCCCAAAAAATGCGACTTATACTCCAGTGCGACTTATATGTTTTTTTCCTTCTTTATTATGCGTTTTAAGCCGGTGCGACTTCTACCCTGGAGCGACTTATACTCCGAAAAATACGGTACATAGATATAGACATATATATTATATATATATATATATATATATATATATATATATATATATATATAAATAAATAAACAAAAGTATTTATATATACACATTATATGTATATACATATACATAAACATATACATTATTTATACTGTATATATGTGTATAAATATATACATACATATATACTGTGTATATATATATATATATACACACACATATATATAAATCAATAAAAACAAATACTACAGTGAATTGTATTTTTCTGGTATTTCAATGAGGGAAAAATAAATATAGTTGACATTTGTTGACATACCCTATACTTCCTTTAATTGATAATATTTGCTGCAGAACCTTCCAAGGCTGATGCATTACCTTGCCTTACTGGACAAAAGCCCCAAAATACATCAAATGCATTCCCAATGTTAGTTTTAGTTTTGGCTGGGGTCAACATTGAGCCCAAAGAAAACCACAAAAGTGTTTACCTGGAGCGAGAGTGGTTGCCCAGCTGGTACATGTGTGGGTTGTACTGGGCCATGATGGTGATGGTGTCACACTGTTGACCAATAATGAGGCGAGCCTGCTGCTCCGTAGCGTTACGCAAGTTGATGCCATTGAACTGAGCAAGGACCAAAGTTTGAATTCAGGGAGGGTCCAGCAAAATGATGAATCTTGCTCCACTATCATCTATTCTTCTTACCTCCAGTAACTGGTCCCCGTACTCCAGGCCTGCCTGGTGGGCGATGCTACCTCCAGTCACCTTCGAAACGAAGATGCCTCCGTTCTCGCCGCTCACAATGGAGATGCCCAGAGGCTCGACGCCTTTGTGCACGATGACGTTGCGGGGTTCCTCCAAGTAAGGCCTGGAAGCGAAGAGTACATCTTCTTCAATGAATGAATGATGTAGGATGTCATGGTGATGATGTGCTTCCTATACAACCTTCAGTTCAACAATATTACAGCTCAACTAACACATCCCATTAAAGAGAGTACTCGGCAGTTATTTGAGGTAACAATCATTTAACTCTTTTCTTACCATTTTCCCCACAATCAATGACAATCAAAATAATACACAGTACAAGAATTTGCAAATCCCTATGTGCGCAAGCCGCCGATAAACGCGATTGGAAGTGCTTGAATGTCCACGGTGAGTGGAAGGTGTGGATGTCAGAACGGTTCGAATCGGTTGAGAAATGTGGGATATGGAGAGGTTTGTAAATTGCCCATTCATTTTCAACGGGGGAACATTCCTGGTAATTCCGGGAAATTGGGAAATGAACAAAGCCGGGAAACATGCTAGCTTGAATGTCCAGGGTGAGTTGAGTGGGTGGATGTTGGAACGGTTTGAATCGGTTGAAAAACGAGGGATATGGAGAGGTTTGTGTATAGACCATTTTCAAATGAGGGAAAATTCCTGGTAATTCCAGAAAATTTGAAAATGTTCAAAGCCGAGAAACATGCTGACTTTAATGTCCAGGGTGAGTGGAGTGTGTGGATGTTGGATTGGTTCAAATCGGATGAGAAATATGGGATATGCAGTCGATTGTATATTTGCCATTCATTGTCAATGGGGAGAAATAAACCAGAAATTCTGGGAAAACCGGGAATTTTGGGAAAGGGAAAACATGTTCGGTTTGGTTGAAAGATCGGAATGGGGTTTATAGAATGGCGCAAAATTTGAGAATGTTGGGTATTGTCGAACTATGAGTATGTCCGTTTATTTGAATGGGAATTTCCTATAAATTTGGGAATTTCGTGAAAACCGTGAATTTGCGAAAATATACACAATACCACAATTGTCCGAGATAATACGTCCAGGGTGAGTGGAGTGCGTGGATGTTGGAACTGTTTGAATCGGTTGAAAAATGTGGGATATGGAGAGGTTTGTATATAAATCATTCATTTTCAATGGGGGAAAATTCCTGGTAATTCCAGAAAATTAGAAAATGTTCAAAGCCGGGAAACACGCTGACTTTAATGTCCAGGGTGAGTGGAGTGTGTGGATGTTGGATTGGTTCAAATCGGATGAGAAATATGAGATATGTAGTCGATTGTTTATTTCCCATTCATTTTCAATGGGGAGAAAATAACCAGAAATTCTGGGAAAACCGGGAATTTTGGGAATGGGAAAACATGTTTGGTTTGGTTGAAAGATCGGAATGGGGTTTATAGAATGGCGCAAAATTTGAGAATGTTGGGTATTGTCGAACTATGAGTATGTCCGTTTATTTGAATGGGAATTTACTATAAATTTGGGAATTTCGTGAAAACCGTGAATTTGCGAAAATATACACAATACCACAATTGTCCGAGATAATATGTCCAAGGTGAGTGGAGTGCGTGGATGTTGGAACTGTTGGAATCGGTTGAAAAATGTGGGATATGGAGAGTTTTGTATATAAACCATTCATTTTCAAAGGGGGGGGGGAATTCCTGGTAATTCCAGAAAATTAGAAAATGTTCAAAGCCGGGAAACATGCTGACTTTAATGTCCAGGGTGAGTGGAGTGTGTGGATGTTGGATTGGTTCAAATCGGATGAGAAATATGGGATATGCAGTCGATTGTATATTTGCCATTCATTGTCAATGGGGAGAAATAAACCAGAAATTCTGGGAAAACCGGGAATTTTGGGAAAGGGAAAACATGTTCGGTTTGGTTGAAAGATCGGAATGGGGTTTATAGAATGGCGCAAAATTTGAGAATGTTGGGTATTGTCGAACTATGAGTATGTCCGTTTATTTGAATGGGAATTTCCTATAAATTTGGGAATTTCGTGAAAACCGTGAATTTGCGAAAATATACACAATACCACAATTGTCCGAGATAATACGTCCAGGGTGAGTGGAGTGCGTGGATGTTGGAACTGTTTGAATCGGTTGAAAAATGTGGGATATGGAGAGGTTTGTATATAAATCATTCATTTTCAATGGGGGAAAATTCCTGGTAATTCCAGAAAATTAGAAAATGTTCAAAGCCGGGAAACACGCTGACTTTAATGTCCAGGGTGAGTGGAGTGTGTGGATGTTGGATTGGTTCAAATCGGATGAGAAATATGAGATATGTAGTCGATTGTTTATTTCCCATTCATTTTCAATGGGGAGAAAATAACCAGAAATTCTGGGAAAACCGGGAATTTTGGGAATGGGAAAACATGTTTGGTTTGGTTGAAAGATCGGAATGGGGTTTATAGAATGGCGCAAAATTTGAGAATGTTGGGTATTGTCGAACTATGAGTATGTCCGTTTATTTGAATGGGAATTTACTATAAATTTGGGAATTTCGTGAAAACCGTGAATTTGCGAAAATATACACAATACCACAATTGTCCGAGATAATATGTCCAAGGTGAGTGGAGTGCGTGGATGTTGGAACTGTTGGAATCGGTTGAAAAATGTGGGATATGGAGAGTTTTGTATATAAACCATTCATTTTCAAAGGGGGGGGGGAATTCCTGGTAATTCCAGAAAATTAGAAAATGTTCAAAGCCGGGAAACATGCTGACTTTAATGTCCAGGGTGAGTGGAGTGTGTGGATGTTGGATTGGTTCAAATCGGATGAGAAATATGGGATATGCAGTCGATTGTATATTTCCCATTCATTGTCAATGGGGAGAAAATAACCAGAAATTCTGGGAAAACCGGGAATTTTGGGAAAGGGAAAACATGTTTGGTTTGGTTGAAAGATCGGAATGGGGTTTATAGAATGGCGCAAAATTTGAGAATGTTGGGTATTGTCGAACTATGAGTATGTCCCTTTATTTGAATGGGAATTTCCCATAAATTTGGGAATTTCGTGAAAACCGTGAATTTGCGAAAATATAGACAATACCACAATTGTCCGAGATAATATGTCCAGGGTGAGTGGAGTGCGTGGATGTTGGAACTGTTTGAATCGGTTGAAAAATGTGGGATATGGAGAGTTCTGTATATAAACCATTCATTTTCAATGGGGGGAAATTCCTGGTAATTCCAGGAAATTAGAAAATTTTCAAAGCCGGGAAACACGCTGACTTTAATGTCCAGGGTGAGTGGAGTGTGTGGATGTTGGATTGGTTCAAATCGGATGAGAAATATGGGATATGCAGTCGATTGTATATTTGCCATTCATTGTCAATGGGGAGAAAATAACCAGAAATTCTGGGAAAACCGGGAATTTTGGGAATGGGAAAACATGTTTGGTTTGGTTGAAAGATCGGAATGGGGTTTATAGAATGGCGCAAAATTTGAGAATGTTGGGTATTGTCGAACTATGAGTATGTCCGTTTAGTTGAATGGGAATTTCCTATAAATTTGGGAATTTCGTGAAAACCGTGAATTTGCGAAAATATAGACAATACCACAATTGTCCGAGATAATATGTCCAGGGTGAGTGGAGTGCGTGGATGTTGGAACTGTTGGAATCGGTTGAAAAATGTGGGATATGGAGAGGTTTGTATATAAATCATTCATTTTCAATGGGGTAAAATTCCTGGTAATTCCAGAAAATTTTAAAACGTTCAAAGCCGATAAACATGTTGGCTTTAATGTCCAGGGTGAGTGGAGTGTGTGGATGTTGGATTGGTTCAAATCGGATGAGAAATATGGGATATGCAGTCGATTGTATATTTCCCATTCATTGTCAATGGGGAGAAAATAACCAGAAATTCTGGGAAAACCGGGAATTTTGGGAAAGGGAAAACATGTTTGGTTTGGTTGAAAGATCGGAATGGGGTTTATAGAATGGCGCAAAATTTGAGAATGTTGGGTATTGTCGAACTATGAGTATGTCCGTTTAGTTGAATGGGAATTTCCTATAAATTTGGGAATTTCGTGAAAACCGTGAATTTGCGAAAATATAGACAATACCACAATTGTCCGAGATAATATGTCCAGGGTGAGTGGAGTGCGTGGATGTTGGAACTGTTGGAATCGGTTGAAAAATGTGGGATATGGAGAGGTTTGTATATAAATCATTCATTTTCAATGGGGTAAAATTCCTGGTAATTCCAGAAAATTTTAAAACGTTCAAAGCCGATAAACATGTTGGCTTTAATGTCCAGGGTGAGTGGAGTGTGTGGATGTTGGATTGGTTCAAATCGGATGAGAAATATGGGATATGCAGTCGATTGTATATTTCCCATTCATTGTCAATGGGGAGAAAATAACCAGAAATTCTGGGAAAACCGGGAATTTTGGGAAAGGGAAAACATGTTTGGTTTGGTTGAAAGATCGGAATGGGGTTTATAGAATGGCGCAAAATTTGAGAATGTTGGGTATTGTCGAACTATGAGTATGTCCGTTTATTTGAATGGGAATTTCCTATAAATTTGGGAATTTCGTGAAAACCGTGAATTTGCGAAAATATAGACAATACCACAATTGTCCGAGATAATATGTCCAGGGTGAGTGGAGTGCGTGGATGTTGGAACTGTTTGAATCGTTTGAAAAAGGTGGGATATGGAGAGGTTTGTATATAAACCATTCATTTTCAATTGGGGGAAATACCTGGTTATTCCAGAAAATTTGAAAATGTTCAAAGCCGATAAACACGCTGGCTTTAATGTCCAGGGTGAGTGGAGTGTGTGGATGTTGGATTGGTTCAAATCGGATGAGAAATATGAGATATGCAGTCGATTGTATATTTGCCATTCATTGTCAATGGGGAGAAAATAACCAGAAATTCTGAGAAAACCGGGAATTTTGGGAAAGGGAAAACATGTTTGGTTTGGTTGAAAGATCGGAATGGGGTTTATAGAATGGCGCAAAATTTGAGAATGTTGGGTATTGTCGAACTATGAGTATGTCCGTTTAGTTGAATGGGAATTTCCTATAAATTTGGGAATTTCGTGAAAACCGTGAATTTGCGAAAATATAGACAATACCACAATTGTCCGAGATAATATGTCCAGGGTGAGTGGAGTGCGTGGATGTTGGAACTGTTGGAATCGGTTGAAAAATGTGGGATATGGAGAGGTTTGTATATAAATCATTCATTTTCAATGGGGGAAAATTCCTGGTAATTCCAGAAAATTTTAAAACGTTCAAAGCCGATAAACATGTTGGCTTTAATGTCCAGGGTGAGTGGAGTGTGTGGATGTTGGATTGGTTCAAATTGGATGAGAAATATGGGATATGCAGTCGATTGTATATTTCCCAATCATTGGCAATGGGGAGAAAATAACCAGAAATTCTGGGAAAACCGGGAATTTTGGGAAAGGGAAAACATGTTTGGTTTGGTTGAAAGATCGGAATGGGGTTTATAGAATGGCGCAAAATTTGAGAATGTTGGGTATTGTCGAACTATGAGTATGTCCCTTTATTTGAATGGGAATTTCCTATAAATTTGGGAATTTCGTGAAAATCGTGAATTTGCGAAAATATAGACAATACCACAATTGTACGAGATAATATGTCCAGGGTGAGTGGAGTGCGTGGATGTTGGAACTGTTGGAATCGGTTGGAATCGGTTGAAAAATGTGGGATATGGAGAGGTTTGTATATAAATCATTCATTTTCAATGGGGGAAAATTCCTGGTAATTCCAGAAAATTAGAAAATGTTCAAAGCCGATAAACATGCTGGCTTTAATGTCCAGGGTGAGTGGAGTGTGTGGATGTTGGATTGGTTCAAATCGGATGAGAAATATGGGATATGCAGTCGATTGTATATTTCCCATTCATTGTCAATGGGGAGAAAATAACCAGAAATTCTGGGAAAACCGGGAATTTTGGGAAAGGGAAAACATGTTTGGTTTGGTTGAAAGATCGGAATGGGGTTTATAGAATGGCGCAAAATTTGAGAATGTTGGGTATTGTCGAACTATGAGTATGTCCGTTTATTTGAATGGGAATTTCCTATAAATTTGGGAATTTCGTGAAAACCGTGAATTTGCGAAAATATAGACAATACCACAATTGTCCGAGATAATATGTCCAGGGTGAGTGGAGTGCGTGGATGTTGGAACTGTTTGAATCGGTTGAAAAAGGTGGGATATGGAGAGTTTTGTATATAAACCATTCATTTTCAATGGGGGGAATTTCCTGGTAATTCCAGAAAATTAGAAAATGTTCAAAGCCGGGAAACATGCTGACTTTAATGTCCAGGGTAAGTGGAGTGTGTGGATGTTGGATTGGTTCAAATCGGATGAGAAATATGAGATATGTAGTCGATTGTTTATTTCCCATTCATTGTCAATGGGGAGAAAATAACCAGAAATTCTGGGAAAACCGGGAATTTTGGGAAAGGGAAAACATGTTTGGTTTGGTTGAAAGATCGGAATGGGGTTTATAGAATGGCGCAAAATTTGAGAATGTTGGGTATTGTCGAACTATGAGTATGTCCCTTTATTTGAATGGGAATTTCCTATAAATTTGGGAATTTCGTGAAAACCGTGAATTTGCGAAAATATACACAATACCACAATTGTCCGAGATAATATGTCCAGGGTGAGTGGAGTGCGTGGATGTTGGAACTGTTTGAATCGGTTGAAAAATGTGGGATATGGAGAGGTTTGTATATAAATCATTCATTTTCAATGGGGGAAAATTCCTGGTAATTCCATAAAATTAGAAAATGTTCAAAGCCGAAAAACATGTTGGCTTTAATGTCCAGGGTGAGTGGAGTGTGTGGATGTTGGATTGGTTCAAATCGGATGAGAAATATGGGATATGCAGTCGATTGTATATTTCCCAATCATTGGCAATGGGGAGAAAATAACCAGAAATTCTGGGAAAACCGGGAATTTTGGGAAAGGGAAAACATGTTTGGTTTGGTTGAAAGATCGGAATGGGGTTTATAGAATGGCGCAAAATTTGAGAATGTTGGGTATTGTCGAACTATGAGTATGTCCGTTTATTTGAATGGGAATTTCCTATAAATTTGGGAATTTCGTGAAAACCGTGAATTTGCGAAAATATAGACAATACCACAATTGTCCGAGATAATATGTCCAGGGTGAGTGGAGTGCGTGGATGTTGGAACTGTTTGAATCGTTTGAAAAAGGTGGGATATGGAGAGGTTTGTATATAAACCATTCATTTTCAATTGGGGGAAATACCTGGTTATTCCAGAAAATTTTAAAATGTTCAAAGCCGATAAACACGCTGGCTTTAATGTCCAGGGTGAGTGGAGTGTGTGGATGTTGGATTGGTTCAAATCGGATGAGAAATATGAGATATGCAGTCGATTGTATATTTGCCATTCATTGTCAATGGGGAGAAAATAACCAGAAATTCTGAGAAAACCGGGAATTTTGGGAAAGGGAAAACATGTTTGGTTTGGTTGAAAGATCGGAATGGGGTTTATAGAATGGCGCAAAATTTGAGAATGTTGGGTATTGTCGAACTATGAGTATGTCCGTTTAGTTGAATGGGAATTTCCTATAAATTTGGGAATTTCGTGAAAACCGTGAATTTGCGAAAATATAGACAATACCACAATTGTCCGAGATAATATGTCCAGGGTGAGTGGAGTGCGTGGATGTTGGAACTGTTGGAATCGGTTGAAAAATGTGGGATATGGAGAGGTTTGTATATAAATCATTCATTTTCAATGGGGGAAAATTCCTGGTAATTCCAGAAAATTTTAAAACGTTCAAAGCCGATAAACATGTTGGCTTTAATGTCCAGGGTGAGTGGAGTGTGTGGATGTTGGATTGGTTCAAATTGGATGAGAAATATGGGATATGCAGTCGATTGTATATTTCCCAATCATTGGCAATGGGGAGAAAATAACCAGAAATTCTGGGAAAACCGGGAATTTTGGGAAAGGGAAAACATGTTTGGTTTGGTTGAAAGATCGGAATGGGGTTTATAGAATGGCGCAAAATTTGAGAATGTTGGGTATTGTCGAACTATGAGTATGTCCGTTTATTTGAATGGGAATTTCCTATAAATTTGGGAATTTCGTGAAAATCGTGAATTTGCGAAAATATAGACAATACCACAATTGTACGAGATAATATGTCCAGGGTGAGTGGAGTGCGTGGATGTTGGAACTGTTGGAATCGGTTGAAAAATGTGGGATATGGAGAGGTTTGTATATAAATCATTCATTTTCAATGGGGGAAAATTCCTGGTAATTCCAGAAAATTTTAAAACGTTCAAAGCCGATAAACATGTTGGCTTTAATGTCCAGGGTGAGTGGAGTGTGTGGATGTTGGATTGGTTCAAATTGGATGAGAAATATGGGATATGCAGTCGATTGTATATTTCCCAATCATTGGCAATGGGGAGAAAATAACCAGAAATTCTGGGAAAACCGGGAATTTTGGGAAAGGGAAAACATGTTTGGTTTGGTTGAAAGATCGGAATGGGGTTTATAGAATGGCGCAAAATTTGAGAATGTTGGGTATTGTCGAACTATGAGTATGTCCCTTTATTTGAATGGGAATTTCCTATAAATTTGGGAATTTCGTGAAAATCGTGAATTTGCGAAAATATAGACAATACCACAATTGTACGAGATAATATGTCCAGGGTGAGTGGAGTGCGTGGATGTTGGAACTGTTGGAATCGGTTGGAATCGGTTGAAAAATGTGGGATATGGAGAGGTTTGTATATAAATCATTCATTTTCAATGGGGGAAAATTCCTGGTAATTCCAGAAAATTAGAAAATGTTCAAAGCCGATAAACATGCTGGCTTTAATGTCCAGGGTGAGTGGAGTGTGTGGATGTTGGATTGGTTCAAATCGGATGAGAAATATGGGATATGCAGTCGATTGTATATTTCCCATTCATTGTCAATGGGGAGAAAATAACCAGAAATTCTGGGAAAACCGGGAATTTTGGGAAAGGGAAAACATGTTTGGTTTGGTTGAAAGATCGGAATGGGGTTTATAGAATGGCGCAAAATTTGAGAATGTTGGGTATTGTCGAACTATGAGTATGTCCGTTTATTTGAATGGGAATTTCCTATAAATTTGGGAATTTCGTGAAAACCGTGAATTTGCGAAAATATAGACAATACCACAATTGTCCGAGATAATATGTCCAGGGTGAGTGGAGTGCGTGGATGTTGGAACTGTTTGAATCGGTTGAAAAAGGTGGGATATGGAGAGTTTTGTATATAAACCATTCATTTTCAATGGGGGGAATTTCCTGGTAATTCCAGAAAATTAGAAAATGTTCAAAGCCGGGAAACATGCTGACTTTAATGTCCAGGGTAAGTGGAGTGTGTGGATGTTGGATTGGTTCAAATCGGATGAGAAATATGAGATATGTAGTCGATTGTTTATTTCCCATTCATTGTCAATGGGGAGAAAATAACCAGAAATTCTGGGAAAACCGGGAATTTTGGGAAAGGGAAAACATGTTTGGTTTGGTTGAAAGATCGGAATGGGGTTTATAGAATGGCGCAAAATTTGAGAATGTTGGGTATTGTCGAACTATGAGTATGTCCCTTTATTTGAATGGGAATTTCCTATAAATTTGGGAATTTCGTGAAAACCGTGAATTTGCGAAAATATACACAATACCACAATTGTCCGAGATAATATGTCCAGGGTGAGTGGAGTGCGTGGATGTTGGAACTGTTTGAATCGGTTGAAAAATGTGGGATATGGAGAGGTTTGTATATAAATCATTCATTTTCAATGGGGGAAAATTCCTGGTAATTCCATAAAATTAGAAAATGTTCAAAGCCGAAAAACATGTTGGCTTTAATGTCCAGGGTGAGTGGAGTGTGTGGATGTTGGATTGGTTCAAATCGGATGAGAAATATGGGATATGCAGTCGATTGTATATTTCCCAATCATTGGCAATGGGGAGAAAATAACCAGAAATTCTGGGAAAACCGGGAATTTTGGGAAAGGGAAAACATGTTTGGTTTGGTTGAAAGATCGGAATGGGGTTTATAGAATGGCGCAAAATTTGAGAATGTTGGGTATTGTCGAACTATGAGTATGTCCGTTTATTTGAATGGGAATTTCCTATAAATTTGGGAATTTCGTGAAAACCGTGAATTTGCGAAAATATAGACAATACCACAATTGTCCGAGATAATATGTCCAGGGTGAGTGGAGTGCGTGGATGTTGGAACTGTTTGAATCGTTTGAAAAAGGTGGGATATGGAGAGGTTTGTATATAAACCATTCATTTTCAATTGGGGGAAATACCTGGTTATTCCAGAAAATTTTAAAATGTTCAAAGCCGATAAACACGCTGGCTTTAATGTCCAGGGTGAGTGGAGTGTGTGGATGTTGGATTGGTTCAAATCGGATGAGAAATATGAGATATGCAGTCGATTGTATATTTGCCATTCATTGTCAATGGGGAGAAAATAACCAGAAATTCTGAGAAAACCGGGAATTTTGGGAAAGGGAAAACATGTTTGGTTTGGTTGAAAGATCGGAATGGGGTTTATAGAATGGCGCAAAATTTGAGAATGTTGGGTATTGTCGAACTATGAGTATGTCCGTTTAGTTGAATGGGAATTTCCTATAAATTTGGGAATTTCGTGAAAACCGTGAATTTGCGAAAATATAGACAATACCACAATTGTCCGAGATAATATGTCCAGGGTGAGTGGAGTGCGTGGATGTTGGAACTGTTGGAATCGGTTGAAAAATGTGGGATATGGAGAGGTTTGTATATAAATCATTCATTTTCAATGGGGGAAAATTCCTGGTAATTCCAGAAAATTTTAAAACGTTCAAAGCCGATAAACATGTTGGCTTTAATGTCCAGGGTGAGTGGAGTGTGTGGATGTTGGATTGGTTCAAATTGGATGAGAAATATGGGATATGCAGTCGATTGTATATTTCCCAATCATTGGCAATGGGGAGAAAATAACCAGAAATTCTGGGAAAACCGGGAATTTTGGGAAAGGGAAAACATGTTTGGTTTGGTTGAAAGATCGGAATGGGGTTTATAGAATGGCGCAAAATTTGAGAATGTTGGGTATTGTCGAACTATGAGTATGTCCCTTTATTTGAATGGGAATTTCCTATAAATTTGGGAATTTCGTGAAAATCGTGAATTTGCGAAAATATAGACAATACCACAATTGTACGAGATAATATGTCCAGGGTGAGTGGAGTGCGTGGATGTTGGAACTGTTGGAATCGGTTGAAAAATGTGGGATATGGAGAGGTTTGTATATAAATCATTCATTTTCAATGGGGGAAAATTCCTGGTAATTCCAAAAAATTAGAAAATGTTCAAAGCCGAAAAACACGCTGGCTTTAATGTCCAGGGTGAGTGGAGTGTGTGGATGTTGGATTGGTTCAAATCGGATGAGAAATATGGGATATGCAGTCGATTGTATATTTACCATTCATTGTCAATGGGGAGAAAATAACCAGAAATTCTGGGAAAACCGGGAATTTTGGGAAAGGGAAAACATGTTTGGTTTGGTTGAAAGATCGGAATGGGGTTTATAGAATGGCGCAAAATTTGAGAATGTTGGGTATTGTCGAACTATGAGTACGTCTGTTTATTTGAATGGGAATTTCCTATAAATTTGGGAATTTCGTGAAAACCGTGAATTTGCGAAAATATAGACAATACCACAATTGTCCGAGATAATATGTCCAGGGTGAGTGGAGTGCGTGGATGTTGGAACTGTTTGAATCGGTTGAAAAAAGTGGGATATGGAGAGTTTTGTATATAAACCATTCGTTTTCAATTGGGGGAAATTCCTGGTAATTCCAGAAATTTTGAAAACATTCAAAGCCGATAAACATGCTGGCTTTAATGTCCAGGGTGAGTGGAGTGTGTGGATGTTGGATTGGTTCAAATCGGATGAGAAATATGGGATATGCAGTCAATTGTATATTTCCCAATCATTGGCAATGGGGAGAAAATAACCAGACATTCTGGGAAAACCGGGAATTTTGGGAAAGGGAAAACATGTTTGGTTTGGTTGAAAGATCGGAATGGGGTTTATAGAATGGCGCAAAATTTGAGAATGTTGGGTATTGTCGAACTATGAGTATATCCGTTTATTTGAATGGGAATTTCCTATGAATGTGGGAATTTCGTGAAAACCGTGAATTTGCGAAAATATAGACAATACCACAATTGTCCGAGATAATATGTCCAGGGTGAGTGGAGTGCGTGGATGTTGGAACTGTTGGAATCGGTTGAAAATTGTGGGATTATGGAGAGGTTTGTGTATAGATTATTTTCAATGGGAGAAAATTCCTGGTAATTCCAGAAAATTAGAAAACGTTCAAAGCCGAAAAACATGCTGGCTTTAATGTCCAGGGTGAGTGGAGTGTGTGGATGTTGGATTGGTTCAAATCGGATGAGAAATATGGGATATGCAGTCGATTGTATATTTCCCATTCATTGTCAATGGGGAGAAAATAACCAGAAATTCTGGGAAAACCGGGAATTTTGGGAAAGGGGAAACATGTTCGGTTTGGTTGAAAGATCGGAATGGGGTTTATAGAATGGCGCAAAATTTGAGAATGTTGGGTATTGTCGAACTATGAGTATGTCCGTTTATTTGAATGGGAATTTCCTATAAATTTGGGAATTTCGTGAAAACCGTGAATTTGCGAAAAAATAGACAATACCACAATTGTCCGAGATAATATGTCCAGGGTGAGTGGAGTGCGTGGATGTTGGAACGGTTTGAATCGGTTGAAAAATGTGGGATATGGAGAGGTTTGTATATAAATCATTCATTTTCAATGGGGTAAAATTCCTGGTAATTCCAGAACATTTTTAAACGTTCAAAGCCGATAAACATGCTGGCTTTAATGTCCAGGGTGAGTGGAGTGTGTGGATGTTGGATTGGTTCAAATCGGATGAGAAATATGGGATATGCAGTCGATTGTATATTTGCCATTCATTGTCAATGGGGAGAAAATAACCAGAAATTCTGGGAAAACCGGGAATTTTGGGAAAGGGAAAACATGTTTGGTTTGGTTGAAAGATCGGAATGGGGTTTATAGAATGGCGCAAAATTTGAGAATGTTGGGTATTGTCGAACTATGAGTATGTCCCTTTATTTGAATGGGAATTTCCCATAAATTTGGGAATTTCGTGGAAACCGTGAATTTGCGAAAATATAGACAATACCACAATTGTCCGAGATAATATGTCCAAGGTGAGTGGAGTGCGTGGATGTTGGAACTGTTTGAATCGGTTGAAAAATGTGGGATATGGAGAGGTTTGTATATAAATCATTCATTTTCAATGGGGGAAAATTCCTGTTAATTCCAGAAAATTAGAAAATGTTCAAAGCCGAAAAACATGCTGACTTTAATGTCTAGAGTGAGTGGAGTGTGTGGATGTTGGATTGGTTCGAATCGGATGAGAAATATGGGATATGCAGTCGATTGTTTATTTCCCATTCATTGTCAATGGGGAGAAAATAACCAGAAATTCTGGGATAAACCGGGAATTTTGGGAAAGGGAAAACATGTTTGGTTTGGTTGAAAGATCGGAATGGGGTTTATAGAATGGCGCAAAATTTGAGAATGTTGGGGATTGTTGAACTATGAGTATATCCGTCTATTTGAATGGGAATTTCCTCTTAATTTGGGAATTTCGTGAAAATTGTGAATTTGCGAAAATATAGACAATACCACAATTGTCCGAGATAATATGACCAGGGTGAGTGGAGTGCGTGGATGTTGGAACTGTTTGAATCGGTTGAAAAATGTGGGATATGGAGAGTTTTGTATATAAACCATTCATTTTCAATGGGGGGAAATTCCTGGTAATTCCAGGAAATTAGAAAATTTTCAAAGCCGGGAAACACGCTGACTTTAATGTCCAGGGTGAGTGGAGTGTGTGGATGTTGGATTGGTTCAAATCGGATGAGAAATATGGGATATGCAGTCGATTGTTTATTTCCCATTCATTGTCAATGGGGAGAAAATAACCAGAAATTCTGGGAAAACCGGGAATTTTGGGAAAGGGAAAACAGGTTTGGTTTGGTTGAAAGATCGGAATGGGGTTTATAGAATGGCGCAAAATTTGAGAATGTTGGGTATTGTCGAACTATGAGTATGTCCGTTTATTTGAATGGGAATTTCCTAAAAATTTGGGGATTTCGTGAAAACCGTGAATTTGCGAAAATATAGACAATACCAAAACTTTCCGGGATAATATGAATGGGTTGGTGTTGAAATTTTCTGAAACGGTTGAAAAATGTTTGAATTTGAATTGGTATTTCGGAATTCCTAGAATTTTGGGAAAACCAGGAATTTGCACGAAAACAATAGATAACTTTTGTTATCTAAGAGAAATGTTTTGAAGGTGAAATGGTCAAAAATGGTTGAAAAATGTGGACTGTGAAAACTTTCCAAAAATAGGACTTTGAAAAAACAACAACAAGGAATTCCCTGATTTTTTTTCCTTCTTTTTGATAGTTTGATTGTCCAAGGTGAGTGGAGTGGGTGGATGGTGGAACGATTCGAATCGATTGAGAAATATGGAAATTGTGCATGTTTGAAAAATATAGGATATATTTTCTTTACATTTTTGGAGGAGCTCACAATTCCCGGTCGAGCCGAACGTTTTGATACTCGAACGGTTTCAATCGGATGAAAACTTTGGACTGTGGAGCGCGCCAAAGTTTTTGGGAGGAATAATAACAAAATAGATGATATTTCTTTTGGTAGAGAATATTATAATAATATGCTTTATGGTATTGTAATTGTGTGAATGTCCAAGTATTCACACAATTACAATATGATATGTATAATAATAAATACACTTTGTCATCTTCTCTACCTCCAGATTGGTTCTTATCTTCTCCCCATTAAAATGTTCTTTTGACTCACTTATTATTGTTTGGTTCAATGCCAGTTTAACAAGTTTTACATAAGCTTTGTCTTCCATCTCCATGGTAAAAATCATGTTGTCGTACTGTAAGTCTTGTGGTAGACATGGTGGGATGAGATCACTTTCACTGTTGTTGAAGTAGGGGGAAAAAAAGGCGCCTTTAATTTAAGTGAGGCCATTTTTTTATTTAAGTGGACGATACACATGCCATGGTCTCTATTTGAGAGGTTGACATTTATTAATTTTAAAATAGGGCCACATTGTGTGTCAGCATATTGTTTATCAAAACCATGTGATCTTCTATCCCAAATGAATATACATTTATAAGGATTCGCCTCGTGATATTATTATACAATTGCACATGCATTTGATCATTACCGTATTTTTCGGACTATAAGTCGCAGTTTTTTTCATAGTTTGGCCGGGGGTGCGACTTATACTCAGGAGCGACTTATGTGTGAAATTATTAACACATTAGCGTAAAATATCAAATAATATTATTTAGCTCATTCACGTAAGAGACTAGACTTACAAGATTTCATGGGATTTAGCGATTAGGAGTGACAGATTGTTTGGTAAACGTATAGCATGTTCTATATGTTATAGTTATTTGAATGACTCTTACCATAATATGTTACGTTAACATACCAGTTGGTTATTTATGCCTCATATAACGTACACTTATTCAGCCTGTTGTTCACTATTCTTTATTTATTTTAAATTGCCTTTCAAATGTCTATTCTTGGTGTTGGCTTTTATCAAATAAATGTCCCCAAAAAATGCGACTTATACTCCAGTGCGACTTATATATGTTTTTTCCTTCTTTATTGTGCGACTTATACTCCGAAAAATATGGTATATCATTTTGTTTACGTTCTGTTGACAGGCAGCTCAGTCGCCATCATTTTACCGTAGAATTTACAGTGGGTTTTTTTACAGCAAATTTCTATAAATGTAAAAATTGTACCACTTTTAACATTAAAATTCTGGCGACTGAGGCCATTTTTTCATACAGTATATGCGGTTGTTGTTTCATGGTGAATTAGTGTAAAAAAACGATACAACTGTTTTTTACGGCAAAATTCTGGCGGCTGAGCAGACAGTTTTGTTTTTTAGCGTAAAATCTATTGTCATTTTTACAGCGTACAATTAAATGGATAACTCGGTTCAAAGCTAAAAGTCAATCAGATATTTATTTAATTTTTTTAAAGTAATGTATGATAATATATTATTTATTGCATTATTAGGAAACACGAATAACTAATAGTTCATCATTATTACAGATTATAACTGCTTTCCAACCTAAGTTCAAACTAATTTAACTAACATTACATCATTAACATTAACAACATTATTATTACAGATTCATTGATACGTACTTTCCCTTTCTAAATTGGAGTGAGTGTGAGTGAATTATATTTATATAGCGCTTTTCTCTAGTGACTCAAAGCACTTTTACATAGTGAAACCCAATATCTAAGTTACATTTAAACCAGTGTGGGTGGCACTGGGAGCAGGTGGGTAAAGTATCTTACCCAAGGACACAACAGCAGTGACTATGATGGAAGCGGGGATCGAACCTGGAACCCTCAAGTTGCTGGCACGCCCACTCTACCAACCGAACTATACCGCCCCAATTCATACACAATTAATTAAATTATTCAATAAAATGTCATTTTACTAGAGATTTCCAATGCGTTAAAATGTAATATCGGAAATTATCGGTATCGTTTTGTTTATTATCGGTATCGTTTTTATTTTTATTTTTTATTAAATCAACATAAAAAACACAAGATACACTTACAATTAGTGCACCAACCCAAAAAACCTCCCTCCCTCATTTACACTCATTCACACAAAAGGGTTGTTTCTTTCTGTTATTAATATTCTGGTTCCTACATTATATATCAATATATATCAATACAGTCTGCAAGGGATACAGTCCGTAAGCACACATGATTGTGCGTGCTGCTGGTCCACTAATAGTACTAACCTTTAACAGTTAATTTTACTCATTTTCATTAATTACTAGTTTCTATGTAACTGTTTTTATATTGTTTTACTTTCTTTTTTATTCAAGAAAATGTTTTAAATTTGTTTATCTTATTTTATTTTATTAATTTTTTTTAAAAGTACCTTATTTTCACCATAACTGGTTGTCCAAATTAGGCATAAAAATGTGTTGATTCCACGACTGTATATATTGGTTGATATCGGTATCGGTAATTAAAGAGTTGGACAATATCAGAATATCGGATATCGGCAAAAAGCCATTATCGGACATCCCTAAATTTTACATTAGATATTATTAAAGGTTAATGTATATGCAATTGCATGCAGTACAAGTATTTTTTCAGTCAAAACAGAAAAAAAAAAAAGATAATGAACCGTGTTTTTCGGAGTATAAGTCGCACTGGAGTATAAGTCGCACCGGCCGAAAATGCATAATAAAGAAGGGAAAAAACATATATAAGTCGCACTGGAGTATAAGGCGCATTTTTGGGGGAAATTTATTTGATAAAAGCCAACACCAAGAATAGACATTTGAAAGGCAATTTAAAATAAATAAAGAATAGTGAACAACAGGCTGAATAAGTGTACGTTATATGAGGCATAAATAACCAACTGGTATGTTAACGTAACATATTATGGTAAGAGTCATTCAAATAACTATAACATATAGAACATGCTATACGTTTACCAAACAATCTGTCACTCCTGATCGCTAAATCCCATGAAATCTTATACGTCTAGTCTCTTACGTGAATGAGCTAAATAATAATATTTGATATTTTATGGTAATGTGTTAATAATTTCACATATAAGTCGCTCCTGAGTATAAGTCGCACCTCGGGCCAAACTGAAAAAAACTGCGACTTATAGTCCGAAAAATATGGTACTCGACTTTCGCGGCCCGGGCCTTGATTTTCACACTTGTGATCTATCCAGTGTGAAAGTTGACACTTTATCAAAGTTTTAGAGACCCCTGTGCTTTAACGCGCACAGGAATGTGTGTGCAATGTGTGTGTGAACTTCCTTGACATGAACTTTGTGTTGCTTAATGACAAATCGCACATGGCACACAATTCCATGAAGGCAGAGAGGAGGAGGGATGGATTTAAAGCAGCCAAAGACAAAGGCCAAGCAGATTGGTGTACAAACAAGCCCAAACCCAAAAGCTGGAGGTTGAGTAATAATAATAACAACAATACAATACTATTGCATAACATACACACAGCCTTGCAGACTGCAGGTTCACCCGGCTTCTAGTACACACATGCATATTGGCCTTTGGACGTCACATGCAAAAATCTGAAAGGGTTTCCCCCTCATGGAGTAAGACAAGTGCACAGGGGATGATCAAATATATAATAGTACACTATATATTAGGACCAAGTGTCGAGAAGCAAGGTCGTCGTTTCACTGCAGCATGCATGCGACTACTTATGTAGAATTATACAAAACCCCTAAACCAGTCAAGTTGGCACGTTGTGTAATTCGTACATAAAAACAGAATACAATGATTTGCAAATCCTTTTCAACCTAAATTCAATTGAATAGACTGCAAAGACAAGATACTTAACGTTTAACGGAAAACTGTTATTTTTTTGCAAATATTAGCTCATTTGGAATTTGATGCCTGCAACATGTTTCAAAAAAGCTGGCACGAGTGTCAAAAAAGACTGAGAAAGTTGAGGAATGCTCATCAAATACTTATTTGGAACATCCCACAGGTGAACAGGCTAATTGGGAACAGGTGGGTGCCATGATTGGATATAAAAGCAGCTTCCATGAAATGCTCAGTCATTCACAAACAAGGACGGGGCGAGGGTCACCATTTTGTGAACAAATGCGTGAGCAAATTGTCGAACAGTTTAGGGACCACATTTCTCAACCAGCTATTGCAAAGAATTTAGGGATTTCACCATCTACGGTTCGTAATATCATCAAAAGGTTCAGAGAACCTGGAGAAATCACTGCACGTAACATTGAATGCCCATGACCTTGGATCCCTCAAGCATTACTGCATCAAAAAGCGACATCAATGTGTAAAGGATATCACCACATGGGCTCAGGAACACTTCAGAAAACCACTGTCAGTAACTACAGTTTGTCGCTACATCTGTAAGTGCAAGTTCAAACTCTACTATGCAAAGCGAAAGCCATTTCTCAACAACACCCAAAAACACTGCCGGCTTCGCTAGGCCCGAGCTCATCCAAGACGGACTGCTGCAAAGTGGAAAAGTGTTATGTGGTCTGACGAGTCCAGATTTTACATTGTTTTTGGAAACCGTGGAAAGAGGAAAATAACAATCCAGATTGGTCTAGGCGCAAAGTTGAAAAGCCAGCATCTGTGATGGTATGGGGGTGTATCAGTGCCCAAGGCATGGGTAACTTACACATCTTTGAAGGCACCATTAATGCTGAAAGGTACATACAGGTTTTGGAGCAACATATGTTGCCATCAAAGCAACGTTATCATGTATCATATCAACGTTATCGCCCCTGCTTATTTCAGCAAGACAATGCCAAGCCACATGTTATAGTAAAAGAGTGCGGGTACTAGACTGGCCTGCCTGTAGTCCAGACATGTCTCCCTTTGAAAATGTGTGGCGCATTATGAAGCCTAAAATACCACAACTGAGACCCCCGGACTGTTGAACAACTTAAGCTGTACATCAAGCAAGAATGGGAAATAATTCCCCAAAAATTGGTCTCTTCAGTTCCCAAGTGTTGTTAAAAGGAAAAGCCATGTAACACAGTGGTAAAAATGCCCCTGTGCCAATTTTTTTGCAACGTGTTGCTGGCATTAAATTCTAAGTTAATGATTCATTACAAAAAAAAAAAAAGTTTCTCAGTTCGAACATTAAATATCTTGTTTTTGCAGTCTATTCAATTGAATATAAGTTGAAAAGGATTTGCAAAACACTGCTTTTATTCACCATTTACACAACGTGCCAACTTCACCGGTTTTGGGTTTTGCACATATAAAGGGTGAAATACATGACAAAAATCTACTTTTGCATTCCATATGGTGCAAAGGAGGCTCTGGCTCTTGCGTGGCGACAGGAGCGAAGCATGTGGACGATAGAAGAAGAAGAGGGGAAGGCGTCATTGCATTGCTGGCAGCACTGTGAAACAACGAACCTGAGGCTCCTGAGAGAGGAGAACCTCGGCCTTGCGGCCAGAGGAATCCTGAGAAAAGATCGGTTACGGTAAAGAGATCTGGAGGCGGATGGCGGTGCAGAAGCAGTAGGCAGATAGGAGAGAGGAGGACACACATCATATAGAGACATTGTACACGCGTGATCACACCAAATGAGAGGTTTGAAGACAGAACAGAAGAAAAGTGATAGCACAGGAGACAGCGAGGACTCTTCATTCTAATCAGCGATAAATCTTGAAAGTCAATGAGGGATTGCACTGCTCTGACAAGATACTAGACCTGTTGCTTGGCAACCCCTTTTTAAATCTCCAAGGAGCATCTCTGAGGCAAGCTTTAGCATTCTGGTTTGCGAGATGATCCTCGTTATCACCCTCTCCACCACACGGCTGTCATATCACGCAGCTCGCTCTCATCAAGAAGACAATTTCAAGCGGTCGTCAGAGTAGTGTCAACTTGACGGACATGCTCCCCCCCCTCCATACCTGTCTTTCCGGCGCTCCCCGATTGGCACCGGACTGACCGAGATGCGAGGTAAAGTGGAAATGGAGCCCTGTGATTGGTTGCTCACGAAGGAGGACGTCTCCAGATTGAGTGGCGACTGCGGCGGCGTGATGAGGCTGGGACTGCTGCACTCGGAATGTGAGAGGGAGCCTGGATTTACAATCAGAATCAGAATACCTTTATTGGCATTGTATGGAAACAACGAAATTGGACAGCAATCCAGCTCAGTGCTCTTAAAACAAACCTACATAAAATAGTCTTAAGACAACAATAATAATTAAAGCTGCAAGCAGCATTGGTCGGGCCCGCGTATTTGGCAGGTGCTAGTCCTAAGTGTCCCAATACTTTTGTCAAGTTTTAGTCCCAAGTGTCCCAATACTTTTGTCCAGTGTAAGTGTCCCAATACTTTTGTCCAGTGGTAGTCCTAAATTACCCAATACTGTTGTCTACTTTTAGTCGTAAGTGTCCCAATACTTTTGTCAAGTTGTAGTCCCAAGTGTCCCAATACTTTTGTCCAGTTTTCGGCTTAAGTGTCCCAATACTTTTGTCCAGTGATAGTCATAAGTGTCCCAATACTTTTGTCCAGTGATAGTCATAAGTGTCCCAATACTTTTGTCTAGTGTACCTACCTTGTCTGCATTGTGTGGGCATGCTGGTGCATCCTGCTTTTAAGCAGCCATCTTAAAAAAACAGCAGCGCAGCGGTTATTTGAAGGGTCATAAAATCAAAACCGGAGCAAGTATCAAAACTCTTTCACCAACTTTTAATCAGAGGGGTTCAATCTCTCTCCTGTGTTAGTTTGAAGCCGAAACAACAAACGCGCTCAGAGGAGATAATGTTTGAAGAAAGGTGACCGGTTTTTACAAAAATGTTGTATTGAAGGGGGAATAGCAAACTTCCTGTAGATTTTAGCTGGGGGTTGTCAATTTATGAAATGTAGGTCAAAGTGAGACCTACGGAGAGGATTTTGTTTCATGTCTCTCCGACCTTCCCAGTGGGAGTTACAGGCAGTTGTGTAATTTTTTTCTTCCGAGGAGCAGTTTTTTCTCCGTTTTATTAAAAAATTGCGCTACAGCGCAATTTTTAAATTTGGGGTTAGGTTTTTTTATTAGATCACAATTTTTGCTAGTCCTGATGTGTGCGTTCAGTTTGGTGAGTTTTGAAGCATGTTAAGGGGGTCAAATTACAGCTCAAAGAGGCAAAAGTGTCTGTTTTTAGTACTTTTTTGTCTTGAAGGGGGAATTGCCAACTTCCTGTTGATTTTAGCCCGAGAATGTACAATTATGAAAGGTAGGTGTAAGTCAGACCTACATAGAGGTTATTGTTTCATGTCTCTCCGACCTTCCTAGTGGGAGTTACAGGCAGTCTAGTTTTTTTTTTTTCATAGGGGGCGCTAGAGCGCAATTTTTATTTTTGGGGTTTGGTTTTTTTATCAAAAGGCAATTTTCGCAGGTCCTGACATGTGCGTCAAATATGGTGAGTTTTGAAGCATGTTAAGTGGGTCAAATTGCAGCTCAAAGAGGCGGCCGGTATAATAATAATAATAAAACCTTAGAAATTCAATAGGTCCTTATGTCCCATTGCATAAGGACTCCCACAGGGAGTCCTTATGCAATGGGCCATGCGGGCCCTAATAAAACAATTTACAATTTAAAAACATAATACAATGTTAAAAAACATATTGCACAGTAGGTCTTTATCAGAGGTAAGCAAGTAAAAAAGTGGTGAGTGTTCAGGTAAGTGCAGAGTTTAGGGCAGGGGTCGGCAACCGCGGCTCTAGAGCCGCATGCGGCTCTTTAGAGCCGCATGCGGCTCTTTAGCGCCGCCCTAGTGGCTCTCTGGAGCTTTTTCAAAAAATGTATGAAAAATGGAAAAAGATGAGGGGAAAAAATCTATTTTTTGTTTTAATATGGTTTCTGTAGGAGGACAAACATGACACAAACCTCCCTAATTGTTACAAAGCACACTGTTTATATTAAACATGCTTCACTGATTCGAGTATTTGGCGAGCGCCGTTTTGTCCTACTAATTTTGGCGGTCCTTGAACTCACCGTAGTTTGTTTACATGTATAACTTTCTCCGACGATCTAGGACGTGTTTTATGCCACTTCTTTTTCTGTCTCATTTTGTCCACCAAACTTTTAAGGTTGTGCATGAAAGGTGAGTTTTGTTGATGTTATTGACTTGTGTGGAGTGCTAATTAGACATATTTGGTCACTGCATGACTGCAAGCTAATCGATGCTAACAGGCTATTTAGGCTAGCTATATGTACATATTGCATCATTATGCCTCATTTGTAGCTATATTTGAGGTCATTTAGTTTCCTTTAAGTCCTCTTAATTCCATGACACACTATCTGTATGTAGTATGTCTTTAAATTTTTTGCGGCTCCAGACAGATTTGTTTTTGTATTTTTGGTCCAATATGGCTCTTTTAACATTTTGGGTTGCCGACCCCTGGTTTAGGGCAATAACAGCTCTAGGATTGAAACTGTTTTTCAGTCTATTTGTCCTTGCTTTGATGGTCTTATAGCGCCTCCCTGAGGGCAAGAGTTCAAGCCAGTGGTGACCTGGGTGGGATGAGTCCTTGAGGATGCTTTAAGAGAACAGGAAGCATGTTCACTGCACAATTAGACACATTGTGAAGTTCACCTAGACTAGATATAAAGACTAGGTTAGGGATGTCCGATAATATCGGACTGCCGATATTATCGGCCGATAAATGCTTTAAAATGTGATATCGGAAATTATCGGTATCGGTTTCAAAAAGAAAAATGTATGACTTTTTAAAACGCCGCTGTACGCAGTGGTACACGGACGTAGGGAGAAGTACAGAGCGCCAATAAACCTTAAAGACACTGCCTTTGCGTGCCGGCCCAGTCACATAATATCAACAGCCATACAGGTCACACTGAGGGTGGCCGTATAAACAACTTTAACACAGTTACAAATATGCGCCACACTGTGAACCCACACCAAACAAAGAATGACAAACACATTTCGGAAGAACATCATAACATTCACAACATAAACACAACAGAACAAATACCCAGAACCCATTCCAGCACTAACTCTTCCGGGAGTTAGCGACCATATAACCCCAATTCAATGCTCTGTGGTCCGAGAGCCAGCTCCAGCTCGTGGTGCCTAAGACCAGACTTAAATCCAGGGGAGACAGGGCCTTCTCTGTGGTCGACCCTAAGCTCTGGAACACTCTGCCCCTCCATGTTCAAACTGCTCCCACAGTGGAGTGTTTTAAGTCTCGTCTTAAGACCCACTTTTATTCTTTGGCTTTTAACACTACGTGAGTTGTGTTGTGCTCTGTGTTTTTTAAAAATGTGGATTTCTTTTTACTGTTTTAATTGGTTTTACACCTTTGAAATATTTATTTTTATATTGTTTTTATATATTTTTTTGTTTTGTTTTTATTCAGTCATTGGTGAAACTATGGATAATATTTGAATATTGTTTTTAATATTGTTGTGCTGCACTTTGGAAACGTTGTTGTTTAAATGTGCTATATAAATAAAGTGGATTCGATTGGATTGGGGCGTTATTTCTATAGCGGAGGTGTCAAAGTCGTTTTCACTGAGGGCCACATCGCAGTTATGTTTGGCCCCAGGGGAATACTATTATAACACAATTTTTCAATGCATTTTTTAAGTAGATTTTTTTTTTTTTAATAAAATGTAAAAAAAATATGGTAAGTTGCAATAATTTCACCTCAAAATTTAGTGTATATTACTGTAAATGGAAAAACAGCACTGGGTTTTTTTTTATGGTAAAAAAAAAAAAAAAGGCAGCTCAGTTGCCAGAATTTTACTGTAAAATTTGTTTTTTTACTGTAAATAAAAAAAAATGCAATTTTACAGTAACATTTTGGCACCTAAGCTGTCAGTTTGTTTGTTTTTTACCGCAAATCAACAACTGTAAATGTTTTGGTGTATTACTGTAAATGCCAAAACGACGCCAAAGTTTATTACAGTAAAAAAAGGACAGTTTTTTTTATTAGAGAAAAATGCTGTAAAAACCACAGTAAATTTCACAAGTTTACCATGAAATCTATTGCTACTTTTACATTGCAAAATTTGATGGACAATTTGCTTTGAAATCATTATTAGTATTTATTTATATTTTTAAAAAATGGTTTGAATGTTTGATAATATATTTTTGCATAATTAGACAATATTTAAGTTAACATATTTTGCAATTACATGGAGTACATATATATATTTTCCTCCCAAAATAGAAGGAAAGAATACATTTAGTAAGAAAAGTTACAGTACTTTATTGATACATATTTCCAGGCTTTCGAGGGGCCATATAAAATGAAGTGGCGGGACTTGAGTTTGACCCCTGTGTTCTATAGTATGTGCCACAGGCCCATAAAAAACAGCAGTGTTCACCAAATGGCTTCACCCTTCTGGTGATATAAGTAAACGAGTGTCTTAAGCTGTGTTTTCTTCACACTTATAGAAGTGACAAAGGTTGAGTTGCAAACTCCCTGGGCTTGTGGTGGCGGATCTCCACTCTAACTCACGTGGCGAATACTTGCGTGACCGCTTGTATTTGATTACCAAATGAATGCATGAGAAGATACCACTCTTTCACTTTTGTTATGTACCTCTACTGGCTAAATCAGGCGAGAAAGTTGCTAAAGTGCATCACAGATCATTTCTGTTACGACCTCTCTAGCAGACTTACGCCACACCTGCAGTTTTGCCACAATGCCACAGTTTCATTATCATTTATTTATGAGCGAAAGTGTACTGGAAGCGGCAAATCCGCATTTGTGACAGTTGTCCATGAATAAGTAAATATGGGAAGCACAGGCTGGTTTTATTTTTTTTTTAAAACAGCAGGCGTCTTTGGCACTGACTGACAAGAATAGATGCGGCTCGTCAATAAAAAAATGTGTTGTACAATATTCTGTAGTGAAAAAAACCTGGTCTTGATGTATTTTTTGCCTCTTGGTATCGAAATATACCGTATTTTTCGGAGTATAAGTCGCACCGGAGTATAAGGCGCACCCGCCGAAAATGCATAATAAAGAAGGAAAAAAACATATATAAGCCACACTGGAGCCCGGCCAAACTATGAAAAAAAACTGTGACTTATGGTCCGAAAAATACGGTTCATACTTTTAACAACCCTACATTGTTGTAAGGGACATATGGCCTCTATTGCATAGGACATGGGTCGGCAACCCGCGGCTCTGGAGCCGCATGCGGCTCTTTGATCACGCTGATGCGGCTCAGCTGCATATTTGCCAACCCCCCCACCCCCTGATTTTCCCGGGAGACTTCCGGATTTCAGTGCCTCTCACAGAAAACTCCCGGAATTAATATTCTCCGATTTTCACCCTGACAATAATATTGAGGGCGTGCCATGATGGTACAGCATTTAGCGCCCTCTGCAGTCTGTATGAATAGCGTGCCAGCCCAGCCTCTTGTTATATGCATCTTCTGCTTGCACACGCAAGTGACAGCAATGCATACTTGGTCAACAGCCACACAGGTTACACTGACGGTGGCCATATAAAACAACGTTAACACTCTTACTAATAATGCGCCACACTTTGAACCAAAACCAAACAAGAATGACAAACACATTTCGGGAGAACATCTGCACCTTAACACAACATAAACACAACAGAACAAATACCCAGAATCCCATGCAGCCCTGACTCTTCCGGGCTACATTATACACCCCTGCTACCACCAAACCCCCCCCCCCCCTCTGTGCGTCGGTTGAGGTGGGCGGGGTTTGGTAGCGGGGGGTGTATAATGTAGCCCGGAAGAGTTAGGGCTGCATGGGATTCTGGGTATTTGTTCTGTTGTGTTTATGTTGTGTTACGGTGCAGATGTTCTCCCGAAATGTGTTTGTCATTCTTGTTTGGTGTGGGTTCACAGTGTGGCGCATTATTAGTAAGAGTGTTAAAGTTTTTTATACCGCCACCGTCAGTGTAACCTGTGTGGTTGTTGACCAAGTATGCCTTGCTGTCACTTCCGTGAGCGAGCAGAAGCCTCATAAAACGTGTGGTTGGGCCAGCACGCTAGTTGTAGTGAGCGCTAAATGCTGTACCATCACGGCACGTTTGAGAGAATAATTGCGCTGAAATTCATAACCTGCCGGAAAAATCGGGAGGGTTGACAAGTATGACGCTGTCAAGCGCCATTAATATAAAACTCGCGGGCCGCTCTAACATTAAATTTTCATATTAAGGTGTGGGCCGCGTGTCTGAGACCCTTGGTTTATACATAGCACAAAGCAAAAAAAAAAATTTGTATGCAGTGTTATTTCATTTTAAATTTCAAAAGATTTTTGTGGCTCCCATTGTTTTCTTTAATTTGTGAAACTGGTCAAAATGGCTCTTTGACTGGTAAAGGTTGCCGACCCCTGGCATAGGACAAGCGCAGAGTATCTGCAAAAAGTGGGTAAAGTGCACAATAGTGCTTCTTGGAGCCACACACTGTCAGAGACAGGCAAGGACAAACAGATCATATTAGCTTTAAATCTAAAGACACACACAACACTGTGCTCCCTCTACGGCTTCCTGAGAGTACTTTTAATAACTGTCTATATTCCAGCATTAGGGCGAGATTTTGGACAAACACTTCCAATACACTTGTGGGACCTCTTAGACTAGTTTTAAACTTTTGAACAATAGTGTACAAAACCCAAAACCAGTGAAGTTGGCACGTTGTGTAAATGGTAAATAAAAACAGAATACAATGATTTGCAAATCCTTTTCAACCTAAATTCAATTGAATAGAGTGGAAAGACAAGATAGTTAACGTTCGAACTAGTAAACTGTTATTTTTTGCAAATATTAGCTCATTTGGAATTTGATGCCCGCAACATGTTTCAAATAAGCTGGCACAAGTGGCAAACAAGACTGAGAAAGTTGAGGAATGCTCATCAAACACTTATTTGGAACATCCCACAGGTGAACAGGCTAATTGGGAACAGGTGGGTGCCATGATTGGGTATAAAAGCAGCTCAGAAATGCTCTGTCATTCACAAACAAGGACGGGGCGAGGGTCACCACTTTGTAAACAAATGCGTGAGCAAATTGTTTAGAACATTTCTCAACGAGCTATTGCAAGAAATTTAGGGATTTCACCGTCTACGGTCTGTAATATCATCAAAAGGTTCAGAGAATCACAGCAAGTAAGCAGCAAGGTCGAAAACTAATGTGACCTTCGATCCCATAGGCGGTACTGCATCAAAAAGCGACATCCGTGTGTAAAGGATATCACCACATGGGCTCAGGAACACTTCAAAAAACCACTGTCCGTAACTACAGTTCGTCGCAACGTCTGTAAGTGCAAGTTAAAACTCTACTATGCAAAGCAAAAGGCATTTATCAACAACGCCCAGGAACGCCGCCGGCTTCGCTGGGCCCGAGTTCATCTAAGATGGACTGATGCAAAGTGGAAAAGTGTTCTGTGGTCTGACGAGTCCACATTTCAAATTGTTTTTGGAAACTGTGGACGTCGTGTCCTCCGGACCAAAGAGGAAAAGAACCATCCGGATTGTTCGAGGCGCAAAGTTCAAAAGCCAGCATCTGTGATGGTATGGGGGTGTATTAGTGCCCAAGGCATGGGTAACTTACACATCTGTGAAGGCACCATTAATGCTGAAAGGTAAATACAGGTTTTGGAGCAACATATGTTGCCATCCAAGCAACGTCTTTTTCATGGACGCCCCTGCTTATTTCAGCAAGATAATGCCAAGCCACGTGTTACAACAGCGTGGCTTCATAGTGAAAGTGTGGTACTAGACTGGCCTGCCTGTAGTGCAGACCGGTCTCCCATTGAAAATGTGTGGCGCATTATGGAGCCTAAAATACCACAACGGAGACCCCCGGACTGTTGAACAACTTAAGCTGTACATCAAGCAAGAATGGGAAAGAATTCCACCTGAAAAGCTTCAAAAATTGGTCTCCTCAGTTCCCAAACGTTTACTGAGTGTTGTTAAAAGGAAAGGCCATGTAACACAGTGGTAAAAATGCCCCTGTGCCAACTTTTTTGCAATGTGTTGCTGCCATTAAATTCTAAGTTGCAAAAAAAAATTAAGTTTCTCAGTTGGAACATTAAATATCTTGTCTTTGCAGTCTATTCATTTGAATATAAGTTGAAAAATATTTGCAAATCATTGTATTCTGTTTTTATTTACCATTTACACAACGTGCCAACTTCACTTTGCTATATCATACTTTTTGTTTCTGATTGTGAGTAAGTATACCTCTGTCTGAGCCCAGCATGGAGCGAGGATAGCGAGGAGTAGAAGGGATCTTGATCCTCTCAGCCCGGTACTGGACATTATTAGAAGAACCTAAGGCAGATGTGAGATGACATGAGTGGATCCAGTGACGTAATATCCGGAAATGAACGCGTGACTGCGAGTGTGTGACTTTCAGGTGTTTTTTGTTTTTGTGTGTGTGTGTGTGTGTGTGTGTGTGTGTGTGTGTGTGTGTGTGTGTGTGTGTGTGTGTGTGTGTGTGTGTGTGTGTGCGTGCGTGTGTCAGACTGACCGAGCCGTGCGCCGGAGGGCAGTGAGTTTGTACCGTGTGAGGCTCGGCTGCTGCGTGACGATGAGGATTCTGCGTAGTCGCCGACCCGCTTCTGCTGGCTGAGATCCAGGCTCAGTCTACCCTGATGTTGAGGGCTGCCAAAAAGAAGGCGGCGAGGGGAAGATAAAAAAAAAAAATCAGGTTTTTGGAAATGATGCATACAATGCTTATACAATTATATGAATATGCAAGATATTTCACAGCTAATTAAATTGATGGGCTGACCTAAATCACGACAGCAAAACATGAAGGCAACACTAACTAGATTTAATGTAATGCTTCCTCCCTTTGGGAAACAGACTAATTTGAAACTATTAGTCATCATGAGGAGCCACAGCAAGACAACTGTGAAGATTGTAAATGTCACTTTTGGCACAATAACTGTCGAAATTCAGGGGCTCCCTGTGGCTGATGACATCATAATGGCACAGATCTGTCTCAATTTAAAGACCCCTTGAAGGGGACTTATGATGAATTTCAGTTCGTCTGACTTATAAAAGTTGCTACAATGTTGGATACTCGTGTTAAACAATGCCAAAGCATCAAATCATAAAGCTCATGCAGAGTGGCGTGAGCTCCGTTCACGGGGTTTTGCAGTCTTGCTATGTTGTGACGTCACATTTTTTCGGAATTATGCCTATCGTTCACAATCATTATGAAAGACATGACGACGGATGGATTTTTTTTAATACATTCAAAATAGAGATGCCCGATAATACCGGACTGCCGATGTTATCGGCCGATAAATGCTTTAAAATGTAATATCGGAAATTATCGGTATCGGTTTCAAAAAGTAAAATGTATGACTTTTTAAAAAGCCGCTGTACGGAGTGGTACACGGACGTAGGTAGAAGTACAGAGCAGTTGCGTCTCCCAGTCATACTTGATTTTCCCAGGAGACTCCCGAATTTCAGTGCCCCTCCCGAAAATCTCCAGGGGCAACCATTCTCCCGATTTCCACCCAGACAACAATATTGGAGGCGTGCCTTACAGGCACTGCCTTTGCGTGTCAGCCCAATCACATAATATCTATGGCTTTTCACACAAGTGAATGCAATGCATACAGCCATACAGGTCACACTGAGGGTGGCCGTATAAACAACTTTAACACTGTTACAAATATGCGCCACACTGTGAACCCACACCAAACAAGAATGACAAACACATTTCGGGAGAACATCCGCACCGTAACACAACATAAACACAACAGAACAAATACCCAGAACCCCTTGCAGCACTAACTCTTCCGGGACGCTACAATATACACCCCCTTCCCCCCCAACTCAACCCACCCCACCCACCTTGCACACCTCAACCTTCTCATACTTTCTCAGGGAGAGCACGTCCCAAAATCCAAGCTGCTGTTTTGAGGCATGTTAAAAAAAAATAATGCACTTTGTGACTTCAATAATAAATATGGCAGTGCCATGTTGGCATTTTTTTCCATAACTTGAGTTGATTTATTTTGGAAAACCTTGCTACATTGTTTAATGCATCCAGCGGGGCATCACAACAAAATTAGGCATAATAATGTGTTAATTCCTCAACTGTATATATCGGTTGATATCGGAATTGGTAATTAAGAGTTGGACAATATCGGAATATCGGCAAAAAAGCCATTATCGGACATCTCTAGTTAAAAACCCCTGATCTAGACCACAAGGAGTGTTTTAAATGTACCGTATTTTTCAGAGTATAAGTCGCACCGGCCGAAAACGCATAATAAAGAAGAAAAAAAACATATAAGTCGCACTGGAGTATAAGTCGCATTTTTGGGGGAAATTTATTTGATAAAAGCCAACACCAAGAATAGACATTTGAAAGGCAATTTAAAATGGACGGCGTGGCGCAGTGGGAGAATGGCCGTGCGCGACCCGAAGGTCCCTGGTTCAATCCCCACCTCGTACCAACCTCGTCATGTCCGTTGTGTCCTGAGCAAGACACTTCACCCTTGCTCCTGATGGGTGCTGGTTAGCGCCTTGCATGGCAGCTCCCTCCATCAGTGTGTGAATGTGTGTGTGAATGGGTAAATGTGGAAGTAGTGTCAAAGCGCTTTGAGTACCTTGAAGGTAGAAAAGCGCTATACAAGTACAACCCATTTATCATTTATCATTTAAAATAAATAAAGAATAGTGAACAACAGGCTGAATAAGTTTACGTTATATGAGGCATAAATAACCAACTGAGAACGTGCCTGGTATGTTAACGTAACATATTATGGTAAGAGTCATTCAAATAACTATAACATATAGAACATGCTATACGTTTACTAAACAATCTGTCACTCCTAATCGCTAAATCCCATGAAATCTTATACGTCTAGTCCAGGGGTCACCAACCTTTTTGAAACCAAGAGCTACTTCTTGGGTACTGATTAATGCGAAGGGCTACCAGTTTCCATCCATCCATTTTCTACCGCTTATTCCCTTTGGGGTCGCGGGGGGTCGTTGGAGCCTATCTCAGCTACAATCGGGCGGAAGGCGGGGTACACCCTGGACAAGTCGCCACCTCATCGCAAGGGCTACCAGTTTGATACACACTTAAATAAATTGCCAGAAATAGCCAATTTGCTCAATTTACCTTTAACTCTATGTTATTATTAATAATTAATGATATTTATCTTTGTGGAAACACTGATCATCTTAATGTTTTCTCACAATAAATACATATAGAAACAGATAAATATCAATATGCAACACTTTATTTTTATATTTTCTCTAAGTGCACATTTTTCAAACTGAACATTTTCAAATGATCACTTCTAAAACAGTCTTGTGAAATCACAATATCCCATTTTAACTAGCTAGCCACTAACATTTTTTTAACAAATCATGAATTACTTTGCATCATGTTTGTACAAATAATAACTCATATAAAATACAAAAGTCAACTCTCAAATTTTTAAATAAATCATGTCACACTTTGAACTGGACACCAAATCTATTATCTGTTTCTTTGTCAGTTAGTGAAAACCATCCATCCATCCATCCATCTTCTTCCGCTTATCCGAGGTCGGGTCACGGGGGCAGCAGCCTAAGCAGGGAAGCCCAGACTTCCCTCTCCCCAGCCACTTCGTCCAGCTCTTCCTGTGGGACCCCGAGGCGTTCCCAGGCCAGCCGGGAGACATAGTCTTCCCAACGTGTCCTGGGTCTTCCCCGCGGCCTTCTACCGGTCGGACGTGCCCTAAACACCTCCCTAGGGAGGCGTTCGGGTGGCATCCTGACCAGATGCCTGAACCACCTCATCTGGCTCCTCTCGATGTGGAGGAGCAGCGGCTTTACTTTGAGCTCCCCCCGGATGGCAGAGCTTCTCACCCTATCTCTAAGGGAGAGCCCCGCCACCCGGCGGAGGAAACTAATTTCGGCCGCTTGTACCCGTGATCTTGTCCTTTCGGTCATAACCCAAAGCTCATGACGATAGGTGAGGATGGGAACGTAGATCGACCGGTAAATCGAGAGCTTTGCCTTCCGGCTCAGCTCCTTCTTCACCACAACGGATCGATACAGCGTCCGCATTACTGAAGACGCCGCACCGATCCGCCTGTCGATCTCACGATCCACTCTTCCCTCACTCGTGAACAAGACTCCGAGGTACTTGAACTCCTCCACTTGGGGCAAGATCTCCTCCCCAACCCGGAGTGAAAACCAAGTCTTTAAAATATGTTCTTGGATTTTCAAATTCTATTTGAGTTTTGTCTCTCTTAGAATTAAAAATGTCGAGCAAAGCGAGACCAGCTTGCTAGTAAATAAATAAAATTAAAACAATAGAGGCAGCTCACTGGTAAGTGCTGCTATTTGAGCTATTTTTAGAACAGGCCAGCGGGCTACTCATCTGGTCCTTACGGGCTACCTGGTGCCCGCGGGCACCCCGTTGGTGACCCCTGGTCTAGTCTCTTACGTGAATGAGCTAAATAATATTATTTGATATTTTACGGTAATGCATACCTGCCAACTTTTGAAATCAGAAAAACCTAGTAGCCAGGGTCCAGGGGCCGCAGGCCCCGGTAGGTCCAGGACAAAGTCCTGGTGGGGGGTTCAGGCTTCGCCCCCCGACGCAAAATGATTATTAGCATTCAGACAGGTTAAAATGTTGCTAAAACCATCACTTTTCTATCAGTCACAGTGACTTTTCAAAACAAAAATATTACAGCAAAAATCATATGGGTTGATTGACATGTTTATTCTGTAATCTAACTTCAATAGTTTGAAATTATTTTGACAGTTAATGCCAGTTATCCTGTCAACCTTTCACAAGACTTCAATTTGTTAATTGAAAGTATAAACAGTATAAACACTTTTTACAGTAAACAAATGGTAAAACAGTACGAAACAATTCCATTAAAAAAAAAATTGGTGTCATTATTAACTTTCTGTCCAAGCTTGTATAATCTACTGCCTTGTTCAATTGTAAAAAATATTCTGTGCCTAAAATTCACATTTCTATCACAATTATCATACTGTAAACATGGTAAGCTAACTTCATTAAAATTAATAGTCCTGTCAATAGCATGGAATTACAATTCAAATGTAGTTTTTTTGTAAGCCTTTCAAAAGAATTCAAAATATGAAAAATTAATGAAAATTAATTTAAGCCATCAGACACTTGAAAAGTGGCACATCACATCTCTAATGTAATCATTTTAACTTTTCAACAGAAATAGCACTGCAAAAATATTAAGGACATACTTCTGTATTTTGGTAGTTATGCTGTCAACATTTAACAAGATTTCTTCAACTTGGACTTGAAAGCATGAATAGTATAAACACTTTTAACAGTATAACAGTACTAAACAATTCCAATAGATAACATTGGTGTCATTACCTTTTTGTTTGCTCAATTATTGCCTCTGTAAATAAAACTTCGGCATTTATCACATCCAAAGAATCTGTTTGGGCGACGAAAAACGTTGAAAGTTTTCCACTTGTATCGCTAGCAACAGCATTAGACTTGTGTTTTTTTGTCCCAACGTGGTCTTTTACATCGCTAATTCCTCCGTGTCCGATCGAAAAATCTTGTCTGCACAAGGTGCAATTCGCGTAGTTTTCACCCTTTTTGGAACGGATAATTATTCCCGGATAGGCTTTTGAATATTCTTCACGGAATGACTGCAGTTTTCTTTTCGGTTTAAGACTCGTATGCGATTTTTCTCCGGCTGATTCCATGATCGTTCGCTCGTTTGGAAACAATGGCAACAGGTGCCTCGTGCTTGGCAGCGGTGCTATAAATAGCCTCGCGCATGGCATTCGGAATGGCTCGATAGGAAGTTACGGAAAGCAGTGTCGATTGTCATTGTTGTTACGCGATTTCGTGAATAAAACTTAAAAAAAAAAAAAAAATTTTAATTAATGAAAAAACGTATTTTTTTTATCACTGCAACCGTAACCCGGAATAGGTTGATGAAAACCGTACTAATTACGGGAAAACCGGAGTAGTTGGCAGGTATGGATGTGTTAATAATTTCACACATAAGTCGCTCCTGAGTATAAGTCGCACCCCCGGCCAAACTATGAAAAAAACTGCGATTTATAGTACGAAAAATACGGTAGATTAAAATGATCAGAGATCCCCTTTGAAATATAACCAACAACTGCAGCAATGTTTTACTTTTTTTGCAGAATGCATTGCTACTGTCCTCTGAAGGTTCCAATATCCCAAGACTAAAACTGGGGGAGTCAGAAAGCTCAAAGTTCCTACTTGCAAACTCATAGTAACGTCTTTCCACCAAGCATTATGACTGAAGGGCTGACCGGAGGGACGCATAGAGAGGTGCAAAGAGGATGCAAACCTGGTGGGCGTGTGCTGGTGACAGATCTGGGAAGCCACTGATGGACAGTTGCTGGTATGAACACGATGACTGCGCACGGTGTACACGGGATTCCTCATCACGGCCGTCACGGCGGGGCAAGGAGACAGACCCCGGTGGGCTGAATCTGACAGAGAACAGACAAGCGTGTCAAGAAAGGCGGGGAAGGCGGGGGGGGGTTGTTATGCAAGGAAGTGTTTGAGAGACTCACTGGGGGGGAGGGTGCCGTTATAGACCGTGGGGACGAAGCCAACGCTGTGCCGGTGGGAGCGGCTGGGAGAGGAGCGCAGCATGTCTCTGGGTTCTGGCGAATGCTCGTCGTTGGAGTAGCTCTGTGACGGATGACAGGAACGGGTTAGCAGTCTCCCTTGTAGGGTAGCAAAAGCACCTTGGGAGGGAGACAGCATAAACATCTTTAAAATAAACGTCTGCGCTCAGGGGTCTGTCTACTTCCTGGCGGTCTGAGCCCAAGAGAGTGAGTCAGCTCCTGGGCTGGGTTGGTTGGAACATCCATCACTCTTACATGCTGGCTGAAAAGGCAAAGTCCTCTGGCACGACTCGAAGGGGCCGTAAATTGTTGGGACAAAATGAAGGCTTTTGGCTCACTGGGAGGATGCGAGATGTGTCTCCATTCTGCGGGCCCACACCTCTAAAATGCATCATATCGAGCGAACACAGCGAGGTGATTTAGCGCACGGACCTGCGTATCTATCTGGGTATTCATTCACTTAACGGACCGACCTGGAAGGCGGGAAGAGTGATGGTCTGTGGCGTCATTCTGCGGCGCAGGGCGGGGGCGGATTTGGGGCGCGGCCTCTTCACTTCGGGCTCCTCTCCTCTGGTGCGTCCTATGTCCTCGTCGCACGACTTCCTGGAGGTCAGGACTTTACCGTCCAGGAAGTAGTGGTTTCCGTTCCGGTCTCGCTCCCTTTCGCCTGTCGCCGCGGCGACGGCCGCGTCTCCCTTGCCGTCCGACGTGATGGTGCAGTCGGACGCCGAGCTGCTTTGATGTTTATGTTTGAACTTGAAGGAGTCGCTGCGGGTGGGGGGCGTCGGAGGGGTGGGAGTGGAGGAGGAGGAGAGGGAGTCCGTCTTTGAGGGTTGCGGGGAGTGCGACGCTGCAGAGGCCACGGCCGCGATCTGATTGGCCGCCATGTACTCCAACTTAGAGGAGGGCGTTTCAGGGCGTTTGAAGGTGTCCGGGTCGAAGATGGACTTCCTCTGCTTGGGTGATTTATAGATTGAGAGCTGCGCGGCGGCCGTGACCGAGCTGGTGTTGTCTGGTGCAACCGACATGCCTCCGGCCACCATCTTGGGCCACGTTCCTCCGCTGTGCTTCCTGTCCTGGGTGGCCTCGCCGGTGAGGCACTCTGGCGCGGAGACGGGGTCAAAGGGCAAAGAGGAAGGTGCCTTCATGTAGGGGCAGCACTCTTGGAAGGCGCTCGGGCCGTAGCGGCCAGTACCCAAGTCAGAGGCCGGCCGCAGGCTGGTGGCATGGAGGGAGAACGCTTTGCCGATGTCGGCGTAAAGCTCGTCGGCTTCGCCCCGGAGCTTCCGCCGCTCCACGGGGATGCTGCTCATGCTGGCGCCGCCCACGTCGGGGCAGAAGATGTCCGTCTGCGTGGAGCTGTTGTGTCTGAGGTTGCGGCTGTTCCGCGAGTGGATTTCGGACAGGTGAATCCGCCCGTTGGACTTCTCGGAGCAATCGCGCAGACTCTCGAAGATGTTCTGGCCGGATGTACTGTGAGGGAAAAACTGTGGAGCAGAAAAGACACAAAAATCTCACCAACTGAGAATGTTGTGATCACACTTAAATGAACCCACACTAGCACAACTGTTGAGAATAGAGATGTCCGATAATACCTGCTCAGTGGCCTAGTGCAGTGGTTCTCAACCTTTTTTCAGTGATGTACCCCCTGTTAAATGTTTTTTAATTCAAGTACCCCCTAATCAGAGCAAAGCATTTTTGGTTGAAAAAAAGAGATAAAGAAGTAAAATACAGCACTATGTCATCAGTTTCTGATTTATTAAATTGTATAACTGTGCAAAGTATTGCTCATTTGTAGTGGTCTTTCTTAAACTATTTGGAAAAAAGATAGGTTTTTATTTATATTTATAAAGGATTTTTGAATTGTTGCTATTTTTAGAATATTTAAAAAAAATCTAACGTACCCCTTGGCATACCTTCAAGTACCCCCAGGGGTACGCGTACCCCCATTTGAGAACCACTGGCCTAGTGGTTAGAGTTTCGGTAGGTCGTGAGTTCAAACCCCGGCCCGAGTCATATCAAAGACTATAAAAAGAGGACCCATTACCTCCCTGCTTGGCACTCAGCATCAAGGGTTGGAATTGGGGGTTAAATCACCAAAAATGATTCCAGGGCGCGGCCACCGCTGCTGCTCACTGCTCCCCTCACCTCCCAGGGGGTGATCAAAGGTGATGGGTCAAATGCAGAGAATAATTTTGCCACACCTCCTGTGTGTGTGACAATCATTATTGGTACTTTAACTTTTAACTTTAATATCGGACTGCCGATATTATCGGCCGATAAATGCTTTAAAATGTTATATCGTAAATTATCGGTATCGGTTTCTAAAAGTAAAATTTATGACTTTTTAAAACGCCACTGTTGGTAGTGGTACACGGACGTAGGGAGAAGTACAGAGCGCCAATAAACCTTAAAGGCACTGCCTTTGCATGCCGGCCCAATCACATGACATCTCCGGCTTCTCACACACACACAAGTGAATGCAAGGCATACTTGGTCAACAGCCATACAGGTCACACTGAGGGTGGCCGTATAAACAACTTTAACACGGCTACAAATATGCGCCACACTGAACCCACACCAAACAAGAATGACAAAACACATTTCGGGAGAACATCCGCACCGTAACGCAACATAAACACAACAGAACAAATACCCAGAACCCCTTGCAGCACTAACTCTTCCGGGACGCTACAATATACACCCCCCGCTACCCCCTACACCCCCCAACCCCATCATGCTCTCTCAGGGAGAGCATGTCCCAAATTGCTCTGTTTTGAGGCATGTTAAAAAAAATAATGCACTTTGTGATTTCAATAATAAATATGGCAGTGCCGTGTTGGCATTTTTTTTTACATGTCCCAAATAGCTGCTGTTTTGAGGCATGTTAAAAAAAATAATGCACTTTGTGATTTCAATAATAAATATGGCAGTGCCGTGTTGGCATTTTTTTTTACATAACTTGAGTTGATTTATTTTGGAAAACCTTGTTACATTGTTTAATGCATCCAGCGGGGCATCACAACAAAATTAGACATAATAATGTGTTAATTCCACGACTATATATCGGTATCGGTTGATATCGGAATCGGTAATTAAGAGTTGGACAATATTGGAATCTCGGCAAAAAAGCCATTATCGGACATCTCTAAACATTACCCATCTTGCATAGATTGTAATAAATCCATTCGAGGAAGACAGCCTTCCGTTTCCTTTAACTTGGACACAGACATCTATACCTTTGGCCATTCTAAGACAGTCATTTAGAGGAGTTATCTAACCCCTCTGAGAAGCCTGCGTTTTACTAATGTTTTCCAATGTTGTAAAAATGGGTAGAATAAATATTACATTTCAACATTTCTTTCAACGAAGATTTGTGTCAGCCTGCGACACAGTCATTTTGATAGTAGGCTAATATAGTTAATATAGACACTTACATCATGCATTATATCACTTATAGAAGGCATTTAATTTTTTGCGGCTCCAGACAGATTTTTTTTTTTTGTATTTTGGCGTGGCGCAGTGGCAGAGTGGCCGTGCGCGACCCGAGGGTCCCTGGTTCAATCCCCACCTAGTACCAACCTCGTCATGTCCGTTGTGTCCTGAGCAAGACACTTCACCCTTGCTCCTGATGGGTGCTGGTTAGCGCCTTGCATGGCAGCTCCCTCCATCAGTGTGTGAATGTGTGTGTGAATGGGTAAATGTGGAAGTAGTGTCAAAGCGCTTTGAGTACCTTGAAGGTAGAAAAGCGCTATACAAGTACAACCCATTTATCATTTATCATTTATTTTTGCTCCAATGTGGCTCTTGCAACATTTTGGGTTGCCGACGCCTGAAATAGGAGGATGAGCTTTTGCAAAGTAGGGCATTAAAAAGTTCCTGGAAGATTGTAGCTCAGAGAATGTGGCCTACCTTCACGAGAGAGAGGCTGAGAGAGTCCCTGCAGTTCCTCAACAGGGCCTCACATTCTGTCACAGATTTGTTATCCAGAGCGATGCCATTTATCTGGGGGAGAGCAGACGACAGAAGTAAAGACAAGTCCTCCCCCTCATTAAAGGGGAACATTATCACCAGACCTATGTAAGCGTCAATATATACCTTGATGTTGCAGAAAAAAAGACCATATATTTTTTTAGCCGATTTCCGAACTCTAAATGGGTGAATTTTGGCGAATTAAACGCCTTTCTATTATTCGCTCTCGGGAAGCAATCCGCCATTTTCTCACTTTCGTCGGTGTGTTGTCGGAGGGTGTAACAACACGAACAGGGACGGATTCAAGTTGCACCAGTGGCCCAAAGATGCGAAAGTGGCAAGAAATTGGACGAAATTTGTTCAAAATACGAGGCTGTGGGGAAAGCCGACGAAATGGTCAGTCGTTTGTTCCGCACACTTTACCGACGAAAGCTATGCTACGACAGAGATGGCAAGAATGTGTGGATATCCTGCGACACTCAAAGCGTCGTCAAAAAGCATGTTGTTCCAACGTTAGGTTTGAGTTGCTCAACGTCGGGACCTAATTCAACAAGTTGTCAACGTTGTTTTAAGGTCTTGTGCCTGCTGGGATGGTAAGAGGGTCTTCTGCGCTAATAACTACAGTGGAGAATCATAGTTGGAAGCTCCAAATGCACCAAGAAACACTCTTGGGGGGTTTGGAGGTAGCGGGGGGGTGTATATTGTAGCATCCCGGAAGAGTTAGTGCTGCAAGGGGTTCTGGGTATTTGTTCTGTTGTGTTTATGTTGTGTTACAGTGCAGATGTTCTCCCGAAATGTGTTTATCATTCTTGTTTGGTGTGGGTTCACAGTGTGGCGCATATTTGTAACAGTGTTAAAGTTGTTTATACGGACACCCTCAGTGTGACCTGTATGGCTGTTGATCAAGAATGCCTTGCATTCACTTAGGTGTGTGTAAAAGCCGCATGTATTATGTGACTGGACCGGCACGCTGTTTGTATGAGGGAAAAGCGGACGTGACGACAGGTTGAACGCTAAAGGCAGTGCCTTTAAAGGGGAACATTATCACCAGACCTATGTAACCATATATTTTTTAACCGATTTCCGAACTCTAAATGGGTGAATTTTGGCGAATTAAACGTCTTTCTAATATTCGCTCACGGAGCGATGACGTCACGTTGTGACGTCACATCGGGAAGCAATCCGCCATTTTCTCAAACACCGAGTCAAATCAGCTCTGTTATTTTCCGTTTTTTCGACTGTTTTCCATACCTTGGAGACATCATGCCTCGTCGGTGTGTTGTCGGAGGGTGTAACAACACGAACAGGGACGGATTCAAGTTGCACCAGTGGCCCAAAGATGCGAAAGTGGCAAGAAATTGGACGTTTGTTCCGCACACTTTACCGACGAAAGCTATGCTACGACAGAGATGGCAAGAATGTGTGGATATCCTGCGACACTCAAAGCAGATGCATTTCCAACGATAAAGTCAAAGAAATCTGCCGCCAGACCCCCATTGAATCTGCCGGAGTGTGTGAGCAATTCAGGGACAAAGGACCTCGGTAGCACGGCAAGCAATGGCGGCAGTTTGTTCCCGCAAACGAGCGAGCTAAACCCCCTGGATGTCTTGGCTCACACCGTCCCTTATGCCACCGAAGATGATCAAGAGAAGAATATCGACCCTAGCTTCCCTGGCCTGCTGACATCAACTCCAAAACTGGACAGATCAGCTTTCAGGAAAAGAGAGCGGATGAGGGTATGTCTATAGAATATATTAATTGATGAAAACTTTATTCATTACTCGCGGTTTTACGTAAATTATTATACATAAACTGTGTTTACCAATAATTTAGCTTAAAAAGATTTATTTTTTTCAATCATTCGAGTACATTCGGGTAGTCTTGTGTAATGCAGTATTTTGTGTCTATTTAGGTATGGTTAACCTGAGTGCTGAAATCGTGGAAAAATATATGTTCTTAGGGCGCCTGAAATGGGCTGTCTGCACTCTCAAAGTGCATGTTGTTGCCAAATGTATTTCCATACCTGCCAACTTTTGAAATCAGAAAAACCTAGTAGCCAAGAGTATTTGGTTCAAATTACACAATATAAATAAGACATGTCATTATTGATATTGCAGACATTATTGTAACAAGAAACTTCAGGTCGAAATTTTGGTTTATGAAAGAAATATAAATAAATATAAATATAAAACTTCATGACGACATTTTTCAAATGAATAAAGAGTAATAGAATAGTATGATAGTTATATGTTACTTGTTTTGAACATGTTATCGTTATCACAAATAAAAAGATATACTGTACACAGAAATTATTTTTGATTTGATTTATTGTTTATGTAATAAAAGATTTACTTAAAATGTTATGTTTTGTGAGTTTTTTTTATGCTACGAACTATACTTACCGGCGATGTAAACCGAAGGAGACATTTCCGTAATGAAAGCTGCAACACCCTTTTTAGATCCCATCATCACTGCAGCATTATCGGCAGCAAAGCAAACCAAATTCTGCCAAGGAATTTCGTTTGAGTCTATTTCTTCCGCGAGTATTTTGTAAATGTTTTCGCCTGTGGAAGCCGTATTGCATTCCCTCAAAGACAGAAGTACTGACAATACTTTTCCAATGTCGTCATCGAAATATCGAACACAAATGGGGTAGAGTTTTACATCGTCATAATCGGTGCTGCCGTCAGTCGACATGCTAAATGGTTCCGTCTTCATGACATCGGCGATACTTTTTGAGGATTCTGTTCCAAGACACTGAATAATGTTTGATGTTTTGGTTTCGACCACATCCATATTTTTTGGCGATTTTCGAGTCGGGAAACATTTTCCGAAATCACTGTCCCATGTGATCAGCCAGTGCGATTGGAAGTCCATGCTCAATTATTGCCTCCGTAAATAAAACTTCGGCATTTATCACATCCAAAGAATCTGTTTGGGCGACGAAAAACGTTGAAAGTTTTCCACTTGTATCGCTAGCAACGGCATTAGACTTGTGTTTTTTTGTCCCAACGTGGTCTTTTACATCGCTAATTCCTCCGTGTCTGATCGAAAAATCTTGTCTGCACAAGGTGCAATTCGCGTAGTTTTCACCCTTTTTGGAACGGATAATTATTCCCGGATAGGCTTTTGAATATTCTTCACGGAATGACTGCAGTTTTCTTTTCGGTTTAAGACTCGTTTGCGATTTTTCTCCGGCTGATTCCATGATCGTTCACTCGTTTGGAAACAATGGCAACTGGTGCCTCGTGCTTGGCAGCGGTGCTATAAATAGCCTCGCGCATGGCATTCGGAATGGCTCGATAGGAAGTTACGGGAAGCAGTGTCGATTGTCATTGTTGTTACGCGATTTCGTGAATAAAACTTTTTAAAAAATATTTTTTTTAAATTAATGAAAAACCGTATTTTTTATCACTGCAACCGTAACCCGGAATAGGTTGATGAAAACCGTACTAATTATGGGAAAACCGGAGTAGTTGGCAGGTATGTATTTCATATGCTGTAAACCTAGTTCATAGTTGTTAGTAATTATCTTATCAGAGAGTGTTAAGCCGCTGAAATCCGAGTCTGAATCCGAGCTAATGTCGCTATACCTTGCTGTTTGTTTGTATTGGCATCTTGGCAATTTTGTTTTCGCTACCTGCCTCCACACTACAACCATCCGTTTCAATACATTCGTAATCTGTTGAATCGCTTAAGCCGCTGAAATCCGAGTCTGAATCCGAGCTAATGTCGCTATAGCTTGCTGTTCTTCCCGCCATGTTTGTTTGTGTTGGCTTCACTATGTGACGTCACAGGAAAATGGACGGGTGTATATAACGATGGTTAAAATCAGGCACTTTGAAGCTTTTTTTAGGGATATTGCGTGATGGGTAAAATTTTGAAAAAAACTTCGAAAAATAAAATAAGCCACTGGGAACTGATTTTTAATGGTTTTAACCCTTCTGAAATTGTGGTAATGTTCCCCTTTAAGGCAGTGAACTTTTTTCCCAATGATTTCCCCATCCGATGTGCCTTTGTTGTGGATGGCAGCGGTGTTTAAAAAGGATGCACGTGTATAAATACAGGTGACACAGCAACGCCTGGGGCCTGAAATGCGTCAGCTGCGGTCGAGGGGGGGAAAGCTCAGGAAATCTAGGCCAGCACTTTTTTTTTTTTTTTGCCGCGAAGGACCGCAATCTTGCCATTTCCATTACAAAAGGATCAACTTGAGAGGGATTTTTGGAATAGACGGCCAGAGATATGGAATGGCAAAGTGGATAGGATAGCAGGCTCAGATTAAAATGAGTATGAAAAAAGACCGTCTACTTTAAACAGAGATGAATATTTTTTGGCAGTGAAAAGATTCTAGGCGTTATGGTTTGACATTTCTTAGATCAGGGCTGTCCAAACAGCGGCCCGCCGAGTCTTCAATTTGGCCCGCGAGACGGCACGAGTTCAATAAACAATTTGACCAAGAGAGATGCCTCCCTGTCATGTATAGATAACCAGTGCTGCTATTTTATTGCCACCTGGTGGCCAACAAAAGTAACTCTTCCATTAATTGTACTTTTAAGTACCGTATTTTTTGGATTATAAATCGCTCCGGAGTATAAGTCGCACCGGCCGAAAATGCATAATAAAGAAGGGAAAAAACATATATAAGACGCACTGGAGTATAAATCGCATTTTTGGGGGAAATTTATTTGATAAAACCCAACACCAAGAATAGACATTTGAAAGGCAATTTAAAATAGATAAAGGATAGTGAACAACAGGCTGAATAAGTGTACGTTATATGAGGCATAAATAACGATAAGTATATGATTTCCTTTTCGCTGTCATTTTTGTTCAGCCCTTCTCAGTTTTTATAAGTTACCGCCAATGTTGAAATGATCAATTTTCATAGGTCCGGAAGTAGTAGCAGGTAGCATCTTTTTTTTTTACAATCCACTTCTGCCATGACCCGTCCCCGACGAATTCTTATTGGTTGACATGTGTGTGTGTGACGATTGCTGATATCCACCTAGTCTCTAACGTGAATGAGATAAATAATATTATTTGATATTTTACGGTAATGTGTTAATAATTTCACACATAAATCGCTCCACCCTCGGCCAAACTATGAAAAAAAATGCGATTCATAATCCCAAAAATACGGTACACACAGTACAGCATTTACTCATATGACCCAATCCAAACAACCCTTCTTAGTCTCGGTGAAAAAAAATAAAAAATTCAAATGGTACAAAAATTCAACAAACATGGTCACACATAACCTGCTCATTGAACTTTGTGAATAATATAAAAACAAAACAAAAAAAATGCTAAACACTCTCCACACTTATCCATGTTTGGCGCATTTTAGTTGATTGATATGTCTGATTGATTAAAAAATCCTTAAGAAAGTAAACAAGGGAGGAGTTGAACTTTCACATACTCTTAACAACCAATTATATATATATATATATATATATATATATATATATATATATATATATAGAGAGAGAGATATACAGGCCTCGAATGTTAACTTTTTAAGGTCAAGAAAAGTGTTGCCTTAAAGGAGGGCTCATATTTTAGGGCGCCAAGGCAAGTTAGAAGGGCACCAAGGCAAACATTATTTTCTTTCGAGGCAGGGGCTCATATATATATATATATATATATACACACATATATATATATATATATATATATATATATATATATATATATATATATATACATATACATATATATATATATATATATATATATATATATATATATATATACACATATATATATATATATATATATATATATATAAACTGTTTTTTTTTTTTAATTAATTATTAATATAAACTTGTCAGGTTTTTGTCATTTCATGATGCCTTTATCTCTATTTTTACATTTTGATAGGGTGAGGTTTTTTGTTTTTTTTAATTATAATTTTTTTTAAGTTATGTACATTTATATGTACATGTAGATGATGTATCGGGACAGATCCATTAAGAGTTTGAGCAGAAATATGTCGTATAGGAATTAACACAATAACAAAATGCTCTGTCGCATGAATGGTTTTTAAAGTAACACCTTTGTGAAATGAAAAAAAACATGTATAAAAACCTTGTGTTTACTTTTTGATATTAAAATGAAACACAAAGCAGTTTGGCTAATGAAGATGAAGTCTAATAAACAGGCGTTGTTCTTCTCTTGGTTAAGTACAACAGTTTGGCCAAGAAAAATAAAGAGTGACGCCTCTCACATCGAATACATAATCTTCACAGCCTTCGTTCAGTTTGATGAGATGACGAAACATAATAGCTAATATTGATGTTATTTGAACACTGATACAGTTAGCAGTTAAATAAAGGACGAGTCAACAAAGTAAAGACTTTATAAACAAGTTGTGACAACGTTCGTGCGGCAAAACATTAAATAGTTTTTCTCCTTCGCTGTGTAATTTTAGTGTGGGCACAAGTGCAATATTGTCCACACCTGTCTCCATCTAAACACAACAGTGGACACCCCTGTCTTAGATGTTTTAGTCATCTTTTTTTAAATGACAGAAACTGGGTCTTTGCTAAAAAGTGAGCACGTTATTCTGCATTTAAAAAGAAGGCACTGGTACACCGCCAGTAAAAAGTTTGGAGACAGGATTTTATTCAACAACATGAAGAAGTGTCTTCGCATTTTTGACGGGTACTGCATGTGTGAATAAACAATCTGCATTTGTTTACAAGGATGCGTTTCAAAGTTCAATCCCTGACATTATATCTCTTCGCTTCTAAAAGTGTGTGAAGAGACAGTTCCATCTCACCTTCCAGAGCTAAATGTGGATATAATCAGAGTAAGAATACTTCCCTCTCTCCCTCTCTCTACTTTCCATACTTGACTAAATCCCACCTTATTATAGTACAGAGTGTGTGTGTATTGGGATGGAATAAAGCCGGGATTAAGACAGCTCAAAGAGAACCTGAGCGGGTGTGATAGAAGTGATGGAAGGCAGTATATATATATATGACAATATACAAAGTTTCTGGAAGTAGTGTGTGTGTGTGTGTGTGTGTGTGTGTGTGTGTGTGTGTGTGTACATGACTCACAGCGATCAGTCTGTCTCCCACAGTGAGCGTGCCTTCCCTGGCAGCTGGACTACCCTGGACCACCGTGGTGACGAACACACCATTCTCCAGGCCTATTCCGCTGTCTGGCACACATCAGAGAAAAACAGCAATAAAATTGTCACAGTGTTGGGGAAATCTACTTCAGAAATGAAATACTAAGTTATATGTAGCTAGTTACTTTCATTGGAATAATAACTGTATTCCTGTTTAAGAATTGTGAATAGCTTCATTACGTTCGCCTTACTTTAACCAAAACAACTACAAGGTTACTTTATCAATGTTAATCATTACTATTACTTAGGGACGTGCGGATTCATCGGCCACCGATCAGTATGAGACGATTTTCGTTAAAAACTATGTTATTGCCATTGCCAATATATGTAATTAACGCCGATCCCCTCTGGCTGACACTATTTATTTGACAAGTTAACAGCTAATTATGTTTCTCCATTCACAGTGTGGAGCAACTCCTCCACGCTAATAATAATCAGCTCCATTACAGAAAATTATGTATTTTTGTTATGTGATGTGTAATGTCTACTGTTTCAATGTACGGCAGTGAAAATGAATTTCCCCAACGGGGACCAATAAATCTAAATCTAAAAAAATTAAATAAACTGCATTATGACGTATCATCATCATCATCACTGGAGGACAAGGCTTAACATATTACCGTATTTTTCGGAGTATAAGTCGCTCTGGAGTATAAGGTGCACCGGCCGAAAATGCATAATAAAAAAGGAAAAAAACATATATAAGTCGCATTTTTGGGGGAAATTTATTTGATAAAAGCCAACACTAGGGATGTCCCGATCCGATATTTGGATCGGATCGGCCGCCGATATTTGCAAAAAATGCGTATCGGCAAGGCATGGGAAAATGCCGATCCAGATCCAGTTAAAAAAAAAAAACTCCGCTCCGTGTTTTCCAACGCACCTATTTAAATAGTACATTCCGCTTTTCTGCTGCTCCCTATAATTTCCGTTCCGCATTTTCCAGCACACCTTCAACACATCCACAGGTCTGTGGATTCTCACGCAGTTGCTTTTAGCTGCTGGCATTACACAACAGGCTCTTCTCACTTTTTCCTATGTCTGTGCTTCTCACAGACAGCAAGTGCACCTTCTTACACACGTCACATACTGTCACGTCATACGTCACATACGTATAAGCCCCTCCCCGAGCAGAGAGGTAGCAGCATGGCTAACGTTAGCTGTGATGCTAGCGCAGCCGTGTGACCAACGTTCTCTCTAAGGTGCGCGCTTGTGCAATTGCGCACTGTTTAAGCCTCCTCTGCGCATAGCAATTATATGCCACGCACAAAATCAAATAAAAAAATAAGCGCATAACAATTTTCGACACACCGACACGACAGAGAAAACAGTTTTCGTCATCATTGTTCAAATATTATAACGTCTGTCGAGACGCTTATCTCCATCCGGTGCCACACGTCCACACCATCAAAATGCCGAGGCAAAAATTTCCAGATCAACACCGTATGAAAAAATTAGTGATTTTTTTAGTTGTGATTTCCTTCTCTGCATGAAAGTTTAAAAGTAGCATATATTAATGCAGTATGAAGAAGAATGTTTTAATGTAGACATGCAAGCCTTGAAAGAAAATGTTGAAAATCAAGACTACATTTCCTGCAAATGGATGCATTTCTACCCTATATTTTAACTTTAGATTTATTCTCATATCAAACTCTTTTGGCTGTCTTTTTGACACTTACATCCGGCGCCCCCCTCCACACCCTGGATTATAAATAATTTAAATAATTCAATGTGATTATCTTGTGTGATGACTGTATTATGATGATAGTATATATCTGATAGTATATATCTGTATCATGAATCAATTTAAGTGGACCCCGACTTAAACAAGTTGAAAAACTTATTGGGGTGTTACCATTTAGTGGTCAATTGTACGGAATATGTACTTCACTGTGCAACCTACTAATAAAAGTCTCAATCAATCAATCAAAACACATAAAATCATCATACTGCTGTGATTACATGCATCAAGTGTTCATTCAAGGCTAAGGCAAAATATCGAGATATATATCGTGTATCGCGATATGGCCTTAAAATATCGCAATATTTAAAAAAGGCCATATCGCCCAGCCCTAGTTTCAATGATGCCATTTCTGTTTGTCATGTATAATTTTGTCTATTTTGTGTTTCTCCTTGTATAAACAGGTCAGTTTCTTGTTACCAACCATTGTGTATTATTCAAACTCACCTAATTCAGCTGGCTAGTTGTTATCAAGAGTACTAAAACCCTTTTCAACATGATTCTGACAACTAAGTAGGCTAAATAACTTTAAACTTTAATACATGCTCGGATAGGCCAGTATCGGTCAGTATCGGTATCAGATCGGAAGTGCAAAAACAATATCGGTATCGGATCAGAAGTGCAAAAACCTGGATTGGGACATCCTTAGCCAACACCAAGAATAGACATTTGAAAGGCAATTCAAAATAAATAAAGAATAGTGAACAACAGGCTGAATAAGTGTACGTTATATGAGGCATAAATAACCAACTGAGAAGGTGCCTGGTATGTTAACGTAACATATTATGGTAAGAGTCATTCAAATAACTATAACATATAGAACATGCTATACGTTTACCAAACAATCTGTCACTCCTAATCGCTAAATCCCATGAAATCTTATACGTCTAGTCTCTTACGTGAATGAGCTAAATAATAGTATTTGATATTTTACGGTAATGTGTTAATCATTTCACACATAAGTCGCTCCTTAGTATAAGTCGCACCCCCGGCCAAACTATGAAAAAAAACTGCGACTTATAGTCCGAAAAATACGGTACATGCAGAAAAATAGAATAAGGAACTAGTTCATATAGTGTTTTAATATTGTTTACCTGTGAATAGCACTCATAATTGATACTGTAATTGATATTGGTATTGGCAGATCTCACTCATAAATGATTGGTATAGGAATCTGCAGCAGAAAACCCTGACTGAAAAAACCCTACTATTACTACTACTACTAAAGTTGCATGTTTTCCTGCAACCTTTTCTCTCAGTCAATATTTGAAACAGGCGAAAGTCATCAAATTGGAATATGGTGTAAAAGTCCATTTATGTCAGCAATTCACTTTAAATGTGAAACTAATATGCGATATTAAATTATTACATGTAAAGTGACATATGTCACGCCTTTATTCGTTATCATTTTGATTATCATGGCTTACAATTTTTGACACTTTACATTTTCTGAGATTTTCAATTGAAAGTTTTCATAAACTGTAAGCCATAATCATCAAAATTATAACCAATAAAGGCTTGACATATTTCGCTTTGCATGTAATAAGTTAATGTCACATGTTACTAAATGTTACATTCTTGTGTACATGATTAATTTCTATAGAATAGTATTAATTTCTTATATTTATTTACAAAATATTAATAGTTTTCTTCTATACTACATACACTTGTAAAGAACATAATGTCATGGCTGTCTTAAGTTTCCCATAATTTCTACAACTCTTATTTTTTTGTGATAGAGAGATTGGAGCACATACTTGTTGGTCACAAAAATCATTCATTAAGTTTGGTTCTTTTATGAATTTATTATGGGTCTACTGAAAATGTGACCAAATGTGCTGGGTCAAAAGTATACATACAGCAATGTTCATATTTGGTTACATGTCCCTTGGCAAGTTTCACTGCAATAAGGCGCTTTTGGTAGCCATCCACAAGCGTCTGGTTGAATTTTTGACCACTCCTCTTGACAAAATTGGTGCAGTTCAGCTAAATTTGTTGGTTTTCTGACATGGACTTGTTTCTTCAGCATTGTCCACATGTTCTCAATGTGGTTTAAGTCAGGACTTTGGGAAGGCCATTCTAAAACCTTAATTCTAGCCTGATTTAGCCATTCCTTTACCACTTTTGACGTGTGTTTGCGGTCATTGACCTGTTGGAACACCCAACTGCGCCCAAGACCCAACCTCCGGGCTGATGATTTTAGGTTGTCTTGAAGAATTTGGATGTAATTCCTCCTTTTTCATTGTCCCATTTACTCTCTGTAAAGCACCAGTTCCATTGGCAGCAAAACAGGCCCAGGGCATATTACTACCACCACCATGCTTGACGGTAGGAATAGTGTTCCTGGGATTAAAGGCCTCACTTTTTCTCCTCCAAACATATTGCTGGGTATTGTGGCCAAACAGCTCAATTTTTGTTTCATCTGACCACAGAACTTTCCTCCAGAAGGTCTTATCTTTGTCCATGTGATCAGCAGCGAACTTTAGACGAGCCTTAAGGTTTCGCTTCTGGAACAAGGGCTTCCTTCTTGCATGGTAGCCTCTCAGTCCATGGCGATGCAAAACACGCTTGACTGTGGACACTGACACCTGTGTTCCAGCAGCTGCAAATTCATTGCAAACCTGCTTTTTGGTGGTTCTTGGTTGACTCCAATTTTGACCAATTTTCTCTCAGCAGCAGGTGATAGCTTGCGTTTTCTTCCTGATCGTGGCAGTGACAAAACTGTGCCATGCACTTTATACTTACGAACAATTGTCTGCACAGTTGCTCTTGGGACCTTAAGCTGCTTTACTATGGCTCCAAGTGACTTTCCTGACTTGTTCAAGTCAATGAGTCGTTTTTTCAGATCTGTGCCGAGTTCCTTTGACTTTCCCATTGTCGCGTTTGTAACTGGGCCTAATGACTGCATCACACGAGCCCTATTTAAATGAGCTCACAGAAGTCAACAGGTGTCGTCAATCATAATCACTAAAATGAAGTTAAGAGGCCATGCCATGAAGCTAATTTGATTTGATTGTAACTTTTCTACATTACCAATATTGATAATGTATGTTGCTGTATGTATACACACATTTTCAGTAGACCCATAATAAATTCATAAAAGAACCAAACTTCATGAATGTTTTTTGTGACAAACAAGTATGTGCTCTAATCACAATCACAAAAAAATAACAGTTGTAGAAATTACTGGAAACTCAAGACAGCCATGACATTATGTTCTTCACAAGTGTATGTAAACTTTTGACCACGACTGTATGTGCCTCTTGAGACCTCACTGTAAGCTTTGTAAGGTCATGTTACCTCAAAATTAAACAACATTGATGCTTATCCACCCTTTTTTCTCTTTTTTTTTTTCAAAATAAGAATCGATAAGCGAACCGTTAAGGAACCGAATCGTTAAGCACAATCAAAAGTGGAATCGGAACCACAAAAATCCCTATTCACGACACACCTACTATACACCTGCTTTGCCGGAAAAAGACATAGCAGAAGAGATTTATGTTGCCAGCCAAACGCGAGAAGGAAGTGACACAGTCATGCATTTCTTCAATAATCAAATACAAGCGGTCTTGACAGTATTTTCCCACGCGAGTGACAGCAGAGATCTGCCAGCAAAAACCCAGGGAGCGTGCAGAAAACCTCCACAAAGTTGTACCCAACATTTATCGCTTCTATGAGCACTAAGAAAACAAATCTGAGAGACACTCTTACGTCGTTTGGCAAAACTTTGCCTTCTTGGTGAAGTATGCAAAACAGTAGTGTTCAAAATTTGGCCTGGGGCCATTTGCAGAAGGCAGCTCTTTTTTATGCACCCGTGGGGAACATTGAAGAAATAAAATGAACAAAACAGGAAAAACAGAGCAAAAATGCATAAGGTAATTTAAAAAAAACCTGGACCGTTGATACTATAAGTAAAACCACAGATTGGTCTTTAAGTATGTTTTATCCTTTTTATTAGCCTATTTCATTACAAATTACATTATGACATATTGAAAGACTATCAAGTGTGTTTTTTGTACTTTTTTAATGTAAAATAGTTAACTATGGTTGTAATTTTTGATCATATTTACAAGCACAGTATTGTTTATTTTGATATACAGTACAGGCCAAAAGTTTGGACACACCTCATTCACAACACAACTGATGGTCCCAACCAACGTTCCCTTCTAAGGTGCGCCCCTGTGCAATTGCGCACTGCTCAAGCATCCTCTGCGCACGGCAAATCTATGCCACGCACAAAATCAATTTTTAAAAAAAAGCGCATAATAATTTTCGACACACAGAGAAAACAGTTTTCGTCATCATTGTTCAAATATTGTAACGTCTGTCGAGACGCTTTCAGGACATGAATTCCATACATCACTTTACTGAGCAAAACGCTTTGTCGGCCATAAACACATCACCAAAACATTAGAAAAAAAATTATATCTAGCAAAAGTGGTCATTTTCTGCATTTATCAAAAGCAGCCGCTCGCTCTTTCTCACTTGCGCCAACACATGCACATATGGCACTTAGCCAGTGCTGCGTTTACAGCCACACAAAAAGTCGGACAACTCCAACACCACATATAAAGTGTCATTCCAGGTTGTTACACCATTGGCGTTGTTAGGCCTATTTTAGGGGGGCTCAAGCCCCCCTAAAATATTCTTAAGCCCCCCTAAATAATTTGGTGGGTTTTTTTGGGTTTTTTTTACAAATACATGCCGACACATTCATTATAAAGTGGCCCGAATATGAGTTTAAATAAATAATCATATAACCTGTTATTATTCACTCAGTTTCCCCTCACTTCATAGCGTAAGGTAGAGCGCCCCTTTAGTGTGTCGGTATCCAATCCATTCCACTTGTTCATATAGAAAATGCCCACATCACTCAAATTCCAGTCCGCATTTTCTCTGCGACCTTGCTTGCGGTCCTGCGGGTGTACGAAGCACATTATCTTCTTTTACAATGAGTGAAGCTGCACGAAACCTTGTGTGTACAATTGTAAATAATTTAGTTTTTAAGTTTTGTGTTTCTTGTAGAATCTATATAAAGTAATGTACATTAGCCTATTGTTAAAATAATGAAAAAACATCATTAAATATATTTGTTTTATTGTATTGTTACATTAATAGCTGTTGTATTATTACAGGATGGCTTGTTAAACATTTCATAGGATTTTCAGAGGGAGGAAAAACCAAGGCATTTAATATAAAATGTAAAATGAATAAATACATAAAAAGAAAAAGAAAAAAAATGGTTAAAAGCCATCGTCCCGGGGAGCATTTAATTTTGTCCTGTGCATTCTTTTTAAATAATAATAATAATAACAATGAATAATTTCTAAGTCTTTGTTAGCCGTTTGTGAAGTTTTGTGCTTGTGCGTAACGTTCGCTCGCAACCCATGCATCTCCTGGGGGCTAAGCCCCCCCTGTCCTTAAAAGCTAGTGACGCCCCTGCGTTACACTATGATTTACCAATCATATGTGTGCTTATTCTAGTGTCATTTATAAGGAATCTTAATTTATAAATATTAATCATAAAATGCTGTTAGTATATTAAATAAATACTAATAAAAATATTTTTTTTACAAACAGGAAGCTGCAGGAATGTACACATGATCCCCTGCTTACATATCATTGTGCAACATGTGAATGTTTTAATGGGAACTAAATGCAATGTCTGAAAGGGGTACAAATTATTTCCAAAGCAGGACCTCCACCCAGACAAACAATACAAGTACACAGTTCATGAAAAACAATATTTTTTGTTATTGTCATTGTAAGTGGGCCTAAACACTTATATTAGAAATGGAAATGACTGCTGTCATTTGATTATAATAATAAGAGAATGTTGTCTGTCTATCTGTGTTGGCCCTGCGATGAGGTGGTGACTTGTCCAGGGTGTACCCCGCCTTCCGCCCGAATGCTACTGAGATAGGCTCCAGCGACCCCGAAAGGGACAAGCGGTAGAAAATGGATGGAGATTGAACTTGTTATATAGTCAGGTTTGGGACAGGTGTGCTGCTGGTGGAGCCACAGTGTGCACGTCTGATGTTGCTCACATGGGCTCCGCTGAATGCTCAGGGAGTTTTTGCCTTTGCTCACACACATGAAAAATTAGAGGGAACATTGGTCCGAACCCCATTGATAAAGCAAGAAATTCCACTCATCAACCCTGATAAGGCACACCTGTGAAGTGAAAACCATTTCAGGTGACGACATCTTGAAGCTCATAGAGAGAATGCCAAGAGTGTGCAAAGCAGCAATCAGAGCAAAGGGTGGCTATTTTGAAGAAACTAGATTATAATACCGTACATGTTTTCAGTTATTTCACCTTTTTTTGTTAAGTACATAACTCTACATAGACTTAGACTTCCTTTTATTGTCATTCAAATTTGAACTTTACAGTACAGTTAAGAACATTGCATTAGCTTGTTGTAGTGCAGGATAAAAGAGCAATAAGTTGCAGATATAAATAAATAGATTACTGTACAGATAGAAGGGGAACCGGAGGGTGCGTTCTAACTATCGTGGGATCACACTCCTCAGCCTTCCCGGTAAGGTCTATTCAGTTGTACTGGAGAGGAGGCTATGCCGGATAGTCGAACCTCGGATTCAGGAGAAACAGTGTGGTTTTCGTCCTGGTCGTGGAACTGTGGACCAGATCTATACTCTCGGCAGGGTCCTTGAGGGTGCATGGGAGTTTGCCCAACCAGTCTACATGTGCTTTGTGGACTTGGAGAAGGCATTCGACCGTGTCCCTCGGTTAGTCCTGTGTGGAGTGCTCAGAGAGTACGGGGTATCGGACTGTCTGATTGTGGCGGTCCGCTCCCTGTATGATCAGTGCCAGAGCTTGGTCCGCATTGCCGGCAGTAAGTCGGACACGTTTCCAGTGAGGGTTGGACTCCGCCAAGGCTGCCCTTTGTCACCGATTCTGTTCATAACTTTCATGGACAGAATTTCTAGGCGCAGTCAAGGCGTTGAGGGGATCTGGTTTGGTGGCTGCAGGATTAGGTCTCTGCTTTTTGCAGATGATGTGGTCCTGATGGCTTCATCTGACCAGGATCTTCAGCTCTCACTGGATCGGTTCGCAGTCGAGTGTGAAGCGACTGGGATGAGAATCAGCACCTCCAAGTCCGAGTCCATGGTTCTCGCCCGGAAAAGGGTGGAGTGCCATCTCCGGGTTGGGGAGGAGATCTTGCCCCAAGTGGAGGAGTTCAAGTACCTCGGAGTCTTGTTCACGAGTGAGGGAAGAGTGGATCGTGAGATCGACAGGCGGATCGGTGCGGCGTCTTCAGTAATGCGGACGCTGTATCGATCCGTTGTGGTGAAGAAGGAGCTGAGCCGGAAGGCAGAGCTCTCAATTTACCGGTCGATCTACGTTCCCATCCTCACCTATGGTCATGAGCTTTGGGTTATGACCGAAAGGACAAGATCACGGGTACAAGCGGCCGAAATGAGTTTCCTCCGCCGGGTGGCAGGGCTCTCCCTTAGAGATAGGGTGAGAAGCTCTGCCATCCGGGGGGAGCTCAAAGTAAAGCCGCTGCTCCTCCACATCGAGAGGAGCCAGATGAGGTGGTTCGGGCATCTGGTCAGGATGCCACCCGAGCGCCTCCCTAGGGAGGTGTTTAGGGCACGTCCCACCGGTAGGAAGCCGCGGGGAAGACCCAGGACACGTTGGGAAGACTATGTCTCCCGGCTGGCCTGGGAACGCCTCGGGGTCCCACAGGAAGAGCTGGACGAAGTGGCTGGGGAGAGGGAAGTCTGGGCTTCCCTGCTTAGGCTGCTGCCCCTGCGACCCGACCTCGGATAAGCGGAAGAAGATGGATGGATGGATGGATACTGTACAGATAAATATATTGCGCTTTTGCATATGCATCCACGTTTATGGATGTATGTTATATTGTTTTTATATTCCAGCGAGTTAATGTGTTCATTCATAGTTTTGATGCCTTCAGATACAATCTACAATGTAAATAGTCATGAAAATAAAGAAAACACATTGAATGAGAAGGTGTGTCCAAACTTTTGGCCTGTACTGTACATAGAGGCTATAGAACCTTGCTGTTTTTTTTTTTTATGTACAGTTACCTTACTGTGATTTAAATGATGTGCAAAAAGATGTTGAGGCACAGTGATCTTAACTACTTGACACTTTGAAACAGATTTCACTAAAGTCGAGAATTTAAAAATACATGGGTCCGTTTTTTTTTTCCTTTTTTATATTGTGGTATTGAATAGGTGTCAAAATCATGGAATGGACAGCTGAAATTCTGCTATTGTGACAACTATTAAACATACAGTTAACAGAAGTTCGGACATTTTTAATATGATGCAAATCTAATTCTCTTCCATTTCAGCATTAGTTTGTTGTTTTTCAACGAAGAGTGAAAAAACAGAAATAGACGACAGTTAATACTATGACAGGCGTCAAACTCAAGGCTCGGGGGGCCAGATCCGGCCCGACGCGTCATTTAATGTGGCCCGCGAAAGCCTGGGAATAATGTGGATACTTCATCTTTCTTACTAAATGTTATCATTGTTTCCATTTTGACAGAAAAACATTTATGTAATACATGAAATTTCATCTGTTTTAAACTTTGATATATATACAAATATTCAATTGTTATTGGTGTGAATCTTTGAGCACATCGCCATTGGATTGTGATTCCTGTGGTGAGGATTTGAGTCGTAATCGATATTTGATTCAACATGATTCTCGATTCAAACTGATTTTTGCAGTGTATTATTTGGTATAATAAAAACACCACCTTAACCAAATAGCTTACAAGACCTATTTTTGGTTGCTGACGTATGACCCATAGTAAGCATAGAGATGGCCTAAAAATTTTTTTTTTCCAAAAATGTATGTAAAAAAAAATTAAAATTAAATTTTTGAAAATTACTAAAAAAAATCAGGATTTGAATGTGATAAAAAAAACAACTTTTTAAGCATCCCTAATTATTATATACCGTATGATAGTTTGTAAAAATAACAATAAATACTTAAATATCTGCTTGTCACCTCGACTTACGATTTCAAAGCAAGTTATCCATCAATTTGTACGTACAAAAATCAAATAACCAAATGCATAGGCCAGGGGTCGGCAACCCGCAGCTCTTAGCGCCGCCCTCGTGACTCTCTGGAGCTTTTTAAAAAATTTATGAAAAATGGAAAAAGATGAGGGGAAATTTTTTTATTTTTTGTTTTATTTTTGGTTTATGTAGGAGGACAAACATGACACAAGCCTCCCTAATTGTTACAAAGCACACTGTTTATATTAAACATGCTTCACTGATTTGAGTATTTGGCGAGCGCCGTTTTGTCCTACTAATTTTGGCGGTCCTTGAACTCACCGTAGTTTGTTTACATGTATAACTTTCTCCGACTTTCTAGGACGTGTTTTATGCCACTTCTTTTTCTGTCTCATTTTGTCCACCAAACTTTTAACGTTGTGCATGAAAGGTGAGTTTTGTTGATGTTATTGACTTGTGTGGAGTGCTAATCAGACATATTTGGTCACTGCATGACTGCAAGCTAATCGATGCTAACATGCTATTTAGGCTAGCTATATGTACATATTGCATCATTATGCCTCATTTGTAGCTATATTTGAGGTCATTTAGTTTCCTTTAAGTCCTCTTAATTCAATTTATATCTCAAGACACACTATCTGTATGTAATATGGCTTTTAATTTTTTTAATTTTTGCGGCTCCAGACACATTTGTTTTTGTGTTTTTGGTCCAATATGGCTCTTTCAACATTTTGGGTTGCCGACCCCTGGCATAGGCAATAATATAATGAGGCGATTATACTTTTATATTCTTACATTCACTGTTACAAGCGGCCCTCTGAGGGCAGCCATGACTGCCCTCGATGAAAACAAGTTCGACACCCCTGACTTAATACATATTGGTTGATAAATATCGTAATATAGCGAGTTATGTTCCTTAACATCAATATTAATCACTGCAACGCAATACAATTCTGGAAAAATACCTTGTCCGATAATGGCTTTTTTGCCGATATCCGATATTCCGATATTGTCCAACTCTTAATTACCGATTCCGATATCAACCGATACCGATATATACAGTCGTGGAATGAACACATTATTATGCCTAATTTTGTTGTGATGCCCCGCTGGATGCATTAAACAATGTAACAAGGTTTTCCAAAATAAATCAACTCAAGTTATGGGGGAAAAAAATGCCAACATGGCACTGCCATATTTATTATTGAAGTCACAAAGTGCATTATTTTTTTTAACATGCCTCAGCTTGGAATTTGGGACATGCTCTCCCTGAGAGAGCATGAGGAGGTTGAAGTGGGCGGGGTTCTTATGGGGTAGCGGGGGGTGTATATTGCAGCGTCCCGGAAGAATTAGTGCTGCAAGGGGTTCTGGGTATTTGTTCTGTTGTGTTTATGTTGTGTTACGGTGCGGATGTTCTCCCGAAATGTGTTTGTCATTCTTGTTTGGTGTGGGTTCACACATTCGTAACAGCGTTAAAGTTGTTTATACGGCCACCCTCAGTGTGACCTGTATGGCTGTTGACCAAGTATGCATGGAATTCACTTGTGTGTGAGTGTGAAAAGCTGTAGATATTATGTGATTGGGCCGGCACGCAAAGGCAGTGCCTTTAAGGGTTTATTGGCGCTCTGTACTTCTCCCTACGCCCGTGTACCGCTCCGTACAGCGGCGTTTTAAAAAGTCATACATTTTACATTTTGAAACGGATACAGATAATTTCCGATATTACATTTTAAAGCATTTATCGGCCGATAATATCGACAGTCCGATATTATCGGACATCTCTACTTAGATACGATCATTAATCAACTTGTAAACACAGAGGTGCTGCAATGAGACTTCAAAAAAAAAAAATACAAATCTGTCAATACAGTGACAGTGATAAAAGGTGGGACTTAAAAAAAGAAAATCGAGCCACAGTCGAGTGTGCAGAAGTCCCGAATACCAAAAACAGACATCACCTGGTTCCTGAAAGAATAAATGCATTGTAAAGTACCTTTATGTCCCATCAGGTTAATATGAACGGGAGTAACCAGCCGTCCGCCCAGAGACTTCCTCCTCCGTACCACCATGTTGATCAACCTGCCAACGTTCAGGACCGCCTTCATCACCTGCTTCCTGTCCTTGTTGGTCAGGTCCATGTCGTTTATCTTCAGCAACCAATCGTTTACCCTGCAAGGGAAGTGACGTCAACAAGAAGTGGCGATGAGCCGGCAATGCTGTGTTGCGCTCTCACCTTAACCTTCCATCTGCTATACTTCCTTTGTCCACCCTCGTCACAAATATCCCACAATCCCCTGGCAAATATGGATCGTTGACCCCTTCTGCGATATCGAACCCGAGCGCCTTCAAGTCCATGTCATCCTGTGAGTGTAATGTCAGTTACTGAGGAGTTGAACAAGGTGAGTACACTCAAGGCTGCTCTTACCCGGTCTTTCTCAAACTCCACCACCTCGGTCTCCCACTCCAGAGAGTCCGTGTCTATGGCCGAGTCGTGTGAACTGTGGGCCATTAGCTGACAGAACCTGGCCTCCTTCTCCAGTTGGCCCTCCATTTTCTCTCTTTTATAAAAGGTGAAAGGTTAGTCAGTGGTGCACTGCAAAAAGTCAGTGTTCAAAAACAAGAAAAAAAAAATACAAAAATGAGGGGTATTTTATTTGAACTAAGCAAAATTATCTGCCAATACAACAAGAACATTTAGCTTGTCAAGACTTTCCAAAACAAGTAAAATTAGCTAACCTCAATAAACCCAAAAATACCTTAAAATAAGTATATTCCTACTAGAGATGCGCGGTTTGCGGACACAACCGCGGAGTCCGCGGGTCAGGCGGTTGAAATTAAAAAAAAATTAGATTTTAAATAGATTCAGGCGGGTGGCAGTTAAACCAATTCGGAAATATATATACATAGTTAAATGTTGTTACCCACATACGAAAAACGAGCAGGCACCTGCAGCATGCCACAACAGAAGAAGAAAAAAAAAGAGATGGCAACGCCGGCAGCAAACATGGTACGCGACAAACTAAAAAAGGGAATATTAAAGACCAGGGGAAAAAAAGGCCAGAAAAGTTCAGCGTGGACTCGTTTTTATGAGGTTGTAAATCAGGATGATAGTAATGCTGGCTACGTTTATGTCTACGACAGTCACAAAACCGGGACATCTAACATGGTGCATCGCATTTGTGCAAAACCCGAACCTCCACAAACACCCTGAGCATGAGCAGTTTCGTCCGCCGTGATCCCAGAAGAGTGCCACAGGATGTTAAAACAAGATAGAACGCAGCTGCCTGCAGCAGTTTGAGTGGCGCGAGCGCGCTTGGAAGTGCGCTCAGCGCGGCTCCCAGATGATTGCGCACTGGTGTGCGTCTGGGCCGTGACAGCGTGGCACGCATTGAATGTCTCTGCTGCATTGGATCAGTCTCCTTTCTTTAACAGGCAAAAGCTTTATAAACTCACTAATGCCTTGCATCGTCTATATTAGATATATAACAACGGGCGGGTGGCGGAAGGCGGGCGGGTGCGGTTTTGATTAAATGTTAGTTCGGGTGGATGGCGGATGGTTGACGACTTTTGTGATGCGGTTGCGGATGAAATAATTGCCTATCCGCGCATCTCTAATTCCTACTAATAACAAGTGCACTTTTCTTGGTAGAAAAAAAAAGACATTTTTGCTCAATATGTTGAAAAATATTCTTAAATGAAGTAGATGCTAGTGCCATTATCTTGACATAATGATATGCACTCGGCATTACATTTCTTGAAACCAGCAAACTTATACTAAAAACTAATTTATTGTTCTTAATGGAAAGGCAACAAGGCAACCGCTTGTTACTCTCGGGGTCTCCTAGCCGCTCAGGCAAATCATATTGTCTAAAAATGCATTTTTCCATCGATAACATGACATCATCGCGCCAAGTGCATGCTTTTTCAGTCAATTAGTGCGCATATATACAGCCCCGACCCCCGGCCACATTTTTTTTTATTGTAATTTTGAGGAATTTATCTGAATGTGCATGAACTATTTCTGTTCAAAATTGTTTGAAATGTTAAATGTTTAAGTATTAACTGTCAGTTTACTGTACTGTGCCAACTGTACTACTATATGAGTACGTGTTTTCTATTGTTTCATTGAAAATTAAACAGCAAAGTCCATTTGGCTGTCATCTGTTTTAATTATGAGACACATTCGTATTTTTTTTTCATGCTTGAAATAAGAAACTATTACTTTAAAAAAGTAGTTCTATACTTGTGAGTGTTGATGACACAGCTTTGCAACAGTTGATATTCTCGTTTCAAGCATGTTTTACTCAATATAGGTCATAACATCTCAGCAACAAGCTGTAATATCTTACTGAGATCATTTAGGACCAAAACCCTTAAAGCAAGTAAAAGACTAACATAAAATCTGCTTAGTGAGAAGAATTATCTTATCAGACAGAAAATAAGCAAATATCACCCTTATTTGAGATATTTCATCTTACTTAGATTTCAGTTTTTGCAGTGTGGAAGAACAAGGAGAGAATTCACACGCCATCTATATTTACAGTGTGCATTACCGAGCATGTAATTATATGTTTGTTTTTTTAAAGAATGCCTTTATGTGGAAATGGGTAATACCACATTCTGCTTTTTAGTGTGGGAACTCAAATGTGTACTCACTAACCCTAAAAACACCCCTCTGATTGACACAAATCATCTTAAATACCCCAACAGGAAAGAACCAGCTTTGACTTCCTAGTCTGTCATACACTTCAGCAGCCAGCAGAGGGAGCTTTTACACGCAATATAAAACAAAAGGGAGCTGAGAAAATGAGGGAGGGTACAAAAAAAAAATCACTGCGGCGTTTCAGGATTACATTTTTAATCTAGGCATGTACAAATGAGTGAGCGCCGTGGTGTTTCTGAAGGCGCAACATTGGAGCTTACACGACCAGACACATGCGGAGTACAACAGCTTTTAAATACAAGGCAGGCAGGCAGGCTTGGAGAAGCAATATTGTGCTGTTGCTCACATGGAGGAAGATTTATTTTTCTGGGCTCCTTTGTCTGAGCCGATTCGCTTACCTACACCGCAGAAACTGAAATCTAAGTAAGATTAAATATCTCAAATAAGGGTGATATTTGCTTATTTTCTGTCTGATAAGATCATTCTTCTCACTAAGCAGATTTTTTCAGTGTTTTACTTGTTTTAAGGGTTTTGGTCCTAAATGATCTCAGTAAGATATTACAGTTTGTAGTTGAGATTTTATGACCTATATTGAGTAAAATATGCATGAAACTAGAATATCAACTGTTGCAAAGCTGTGTCATCAACACTCACAAGTATAAAACTACTTTTTTAAAGTAATAATTTCTTACTTCAAGCATGAAAAAAAAAAAAATCATGAGGCCATTTACTTAATTTAAGAATATTTTTCAACATATTGAGCAAAAAGGTGTCTTTTTTTTTTCTACCAAGAAAAGTGCACTTGTTATTAGTGAGAATATACTTATTTTAAGGTATTTTGGGGTTCATTGAGGTTAGCTACCGTATTTTTCGCACTATAAGTCGCAGTTTTTTTCTTAGTTTGGCCAAGGGTGCGACTTATACTCAGGAGCGACTTATGTGTGAAATTATTAACACATTAGCGTCAAATATCAAATAATATTATTTAGCTCATTCACGTAAGAGACTAGACGTATAAGATTTCATGGGATTTAGCGATTAGAAGTAGGGATGTCCCGATCCGATATTTGGATCGGATCGGCCACCGATATTTGCATAAAAATGCGTATCGGCAAGGCATGGGAAAAGGCCGATCCAGATCCAGTTAAAAAAAAACTCCGCTCCGTGTTTTCCAACGCACCTATTTAAATAATACATTCCACTTTTCTGCTGCTCCCTATAATTTCTGTTCCGCATTTTCCAGCACACCTTCAACACATCCACAGGCAGAGCCGGCCCAAGGCATAAGCGTACTAAGCGCTTGCTTAGGGCCCCGCGGCCACCAGGGGGCCCCCAAAAGCAATTAACAAAAAAATCTTATTTTTAATTTTTTGCATGTACGAGTCTGACTGATGATTTCTAAATGATCAAAGATATATTATTGTACAAAAACACAATTTTAGGTCAACAGAGTGCTGCTGCTGATCTAGGCTTAGTGATTCTTCCTGCCTCTCTTTAAATGTAAAGCTGCCTCTGCTGCACCTGTGACGCTTGCCGCCTGCTATGGCGTCACATTAGTGCCAAAAATCCGAGCGCATAAAAACTGTTATCGCGCGCTGATTCTCCACTTCGTGCGCGCGCGCGACACCCTTTTGCGCGCGTGTGGTGCCTTTTTGCGCGCGCGCCGTCTCGGTCTGTGTGCTGGCATGTTTCGTTTTGGCACTTTGGGGGCGGGTATGCTTAGACGGCCCCTTCTTTCTGATTGGTCAGGCGAAATGCTCAGAGCCAATCAGAAGTATAGCAGGGCGGGTCATCGTCAATATGTATCAAGATTGTTATAGGCGCAAAGTTTTCACTTCTTCTTGAACATTTGTTTTCTAATTTATGGAATTTCTTTTGATTCAGCCATAAAATTAATGAAATAATCTTTGAATTTTGTTTTTAAAATGTTAAAAATAGCCTTTTAATAATGTATTCTGAAACAGTTTAAAATAATCAGAGAACTGACTATCACTGACCCTACACAACTATGTTGCACAATTAAGTCATTTTTTTTATAGCGAAAGAGGTAATTTCAACAGGTGCAGCATCCTATGTCATATCTACATGTAATAAGATTTGTAACAAGGCAAACCGTTTGTAAATTGGTCGAAAATCGAGCAAGTTATGGTAATTTAATTGGTACATGTACTAATTAAATTACCATAACTTGCTTTGACATCAATGTAATGATTGAGGCTAGCTGTCCGAGGTAAGATGGCTACAACGTTGCTACGCTGGAGAATGATTGGTCATATGAAAAATGCTCAGAGCCAATCAGAAAGGAGGGGCTGTCTAAGCATACCTGCCCCCAAAGCGCCAAAAAAAAAATGACAGCGCGAGGAGAGATGCCAGGAGTACACAGAGAGCGCACAGACCGAGACGGCGCGCGCGCAGAAAGGCACCGCGCGCGCGCAAAAAGACACCACGCGCGCGCAAAAAGACACCACGCGCGTGCAAAAGGGTGTCGCGTGCGCACAAAGTGGAGAATCGGCACGCGATAACAGTTTTTATGCGCTTGGATTTTTGGCACTAATGTGACGCCATATCTTTCCTCTCAGATTCAGACAGGACTGAGCAGGTGATCAGAGGACCACTGTCTATTAAGGAGAACTTTTCATTCCCCAAACGGCATGATGGCCGAAGTTTTCATTATCATTATACCTACAGACAGCTAGTCAATGGGGAAAAAGTCAAGCGTAGCTGGCTGACTTATTCAAGAAGTAAAGATGCAGTCTATTGCTTTTGCTGCAAATTATTTTCCAAAAAGTCCTTAAAACTGGCAGCCGAGGGACAGCGGGATTGGGTCAACATAGGTGCACTGCTGAAACAGCATGAAAACAGTGAAGATCATTGTAGCAACATGGTGAAATGGAAGGATTTTGCCTTGCGTCTTTCAAAGGGGAAAACTATTAATGAATTTAACTTCAGTAGACTGCGCTCTCTTTGTACAAAGTAAACATTAAATATGAACAATTAACTAAAAATGTAAACTAGTAATTAAAGACTAATATGTACAAGACTGATGAGACAAGATGACACTTTTACTGTAAATACAAAGCTTTATCACTTGGACTGTTCAACCCCAGGCCACTCTTGTAGCTGAATGTTTTCTACATTTTAAGATTAGGAACCATATGTGGCACTCTGGACATCATTCGTTCATTCATTGGTATTATTTATGTTCTTAACTGGGCCACCCCCATATCTTTATAAATGACATGTCATTTGTAAAGACATGCCAGGCTGACAATAGGATAATGTAAACAACACTGCCAGAGCCGCAATGAGTTTATAGTAGGTGTGTGAATGATCAACAATCAATATTATTGGCAGAAATAGAGGGCCCCCAAAATCAAATTTTGCTTAGGGCCCCATGGAGGCTTGGGCCGGCACTGTCCACAGGTCTGTGGATTCTAACGCAGTTGCTTTTAGCTGCTGGCATTACACGACAGGCTCTTCTCACTCTTTTCTGTGTCTGAGCTTCTCACAGACAGCAAGCGCACCTTCTTACACACGTCACATACTGTCACGTCATACGTCACATACGTATACGCCCTCCCCGAGCAGAGAGGTAGCAGCATGGCTAACGTTAGCTGTGATGCTAGCGCAGCCGTGTGACCAACGTTCTCTCTAAGGTGCGCGCCTGTGCAATTGCGCAAGCACTGTTTAAACATCCTCTGCGCATAGCAATTATATGCCACGCACAAAATCAAATAAAAAAATAAGCGCATAACAATTTTCGACACACCGACACGACAGAGAAAACAGTTTTCGTCATTATTGTTCAAATATTATAACTTCTGTCGAGACGCTTATCTCCATTCGGTGCCACACGTCCACACCATCAAAATGCCGAGGCAAAAATTTCCAGATCAACACCGTATGAAAAAATTTGTGATTTTTTTAGTTGTGATTTCCTTCTCTGCATGAAAGTTTAAAAGTAGCATATATTAATGCAGTATGAAGAAGAATGTTTTAATGTAGACATGCAAGCCTTAAAAGAATATGTTGAAAATCAAGACTACATTTCCTGCAAATGGATGCATTTCTACCCTATATTTTAACTTTAGATTTATTCTCATATCAAACTCTTTTGGCTGTCTTTTTGACACTTACACCCGGCGCCCCCATCCACACCCTGGATTATAAATAATGTAAATAATTCAATGTGATTATTTTGTGTGATGACTGTATTATGATGATAGTATATATCTGATAGTATATATCTGTATCATGAAACAATTTAAGTGGACCCGACTCAAACAAGTTGAAAAACTTATTGGGGTGTTACCATTTAGTGGTCAATTGTACGGAATATGTACTTCACTGTGCAACCTACTAATAAAAGTCTCAATCAATCAATCAAAACACATAGAATCATCATACTGCTGTGATTATATGCATCAAGTGTTCATTCAAGGCTAAGGCAAAATATCGAGATATATATCGTGTATCGCAATATGGCCTTAAAATATCGCAATATTAAAAAAAGGCCATATCGCCCAGCCCTAGTTTCAATGATGCCATTTCTGTTTGTCATGTATAATTTGTCTATTTTGTGTTTATCCTTGAATAAACAGGTCAGTTTCTTGTTACCAACCATTGTGTATTATTCAAACTCCCCTAATTCAGCTGGCTAGTTGTTATCAAGAGTACTAAAACCCTTTTCAACATGATTCTGACAACTAAGTAGGCTAAATAACTTTAAACTTTAATACATGCTCGGATAGGCCAGTATCGGTCAGTATCGGTATCGGATCGGAAGTGCAAAAACAATATCGGTATCGGATCGGAAGTGCAAAAACCTGGATCGGGACATCCCTAGTGACAGATTGTTTGGTAAACGTATAGCATGTTCTATATGTTATAGTTATTTGAATGACTCTTACCATAATATGTTACGTTAACATACCAGTTGGTTATTTATGCCTCATATAACGTACACTTATTCAGCCTGTTGTTCACTATTCTTTATTTATTTTAAATTGCCTTTCAAATGTCTATTCTTGGTGTTGGCTTTTATCAAATAAATTTCCCCAAAAAATGCGACTTATACTCCAGTGCGACTTATATATGTTTTTTTCCTTCTTTATTATGCATTTTCGGCCGATGCGACTTATACTCCGGAGCGACTTATACTCCGAAAAATACGGTAATTTTACTTGTTTTGGAAAGTCTTGACAAGCCGAATTTTCTTGTTCTATTGGCAGATAATTTTGCTTAGTTCAAATAAAATACCCCTCATTTTTGTATTTGTTTTCTTGTTTTTGAACACTGACTTTTTGCAGTGTACACTTCAAAAATTGACCGACTCACTTCATCTCCTTCAGCTCTCGCAAAGAGTCGTTCTTCTGCTTCCTCATGTCGTCCAGATTCCGCAGGGCGTCTGCGAGGTCGCTGACTGCTCGGTCTCGCTCCCGACGCAGGTTGTCGCACAGCGTCCTGGGGATGGAGGAAAGGGTTGGAAAGGTGAACGCGTGTCATCCGGGAGCCTCGACAACGACAACAACAACAACTCCTCGCTCGCCCACCTGATGCTCTCCCTCTCCGCCACTATTTTGTCCCGCTCTTGGAAGGCCCAGTCCCGGCGACATTTGGCCACCTCGGTCTCCTGCGTGGCTTCTTTCAGCTCCTGGGACATGGCCTCGTACTGCTTCCTCAGCATCTCTATCTCCTTGTTGGCACGCTCCATGTCCAGCGTGGCAGAGTCTTGTTTCTGCGTGAACGCGTTAGATTAGAGGTGTGCCATATGTTGCATTCTGACATTTTAGGTGAACCACAACATCGGAAAACAGCCTTTTTTTATTTTTATTATTTGTTATCTATATTGATGTATAATGTAACAACCAGAAATATTAATAACAGAAAGAAACAACCCTTTTGTGCGAATGAGTGTAAATGGGGGAGGGAGGTTTTTTGGGTTGGTGCACTAATTGTAAGTGTATCTTGTGTTTTTTTTATGTTGATTTAATTTAAAAAAAAAAAAAAAAAAAAAAAATATATATATATATATATATATATATATATATATATATATATTATTTTTTGTGCGGCCCTGTACCAATCGATCCACGGACCGGTACCGGCCCGTGGCCCGGTGGTTGGGGACCACTGTACTATTGTGCGTGTAGCTGCTGGCTTCTAGTAGCCTGTAGCCTACCATATTCACCATTTGTAAATGACTTGGCTAAGATAAAAGAAAATACTAACCTTGTATGTTTATTGGAGTACATTTATGTTAACTTGCTGTCCAGCACAAGTACCTGAGTTTATATCAGTGATTTTAGATGCTAAATAAGACGATACTTGATTTTTTGCTGATTTTGGACAGATACCTATCTATCTATATCAGATCGGTAAACTCCTCATCATTGTCTTACTGTTTTAAACACAGTAGCACCAGATAAAAACACTCTGGGCTCTTATAAAAATCTTTGTCCATGGATGAATGAAGCCATTTCCAGCTTCAGGAGAAGCTGTCTGAAAGGCGAACGTTTGTGGAAAGCCACAAAATTAGAGGACCATAGACTCCATTTAAAAACAATTATAATGGAGCTAAATGAAATGATGAAAAGTGCTCGCTCGGCTTTCTTTTCAAATCTTATTTTGCATAATAAGAAAACCCCTAAAGTCTTATTTGACACTATTGACAATCTCCTCAGTTTCCTGTGTACGCACAGGATGACTGTAATAGATTTTGTTTTCTTTTTTGTAAACAAGGGGCAAGACATAAGGGCCAGTATTAGTCCTCCCTTGGATGGTTTATGCACTACTCCAGCCCCTGTGTGCGCATCATGGTCTTCCTTTACTCCTGTCAGCCTACAGGATGTTCAGGTTTTACTGGGCAAAATGAAACCCAGATCGAGCCCTGCAGACATTGTTCCTACTCCACTTTTCTTAAATGTTTTAGATGCTGTTGGTCCTTGGGTGGTAAAATTGATAAACCATTCGCTTCAGTCTGGCTCGATCCCCAGCTTCTTTAAGGGGGAACATTATCACCAGACCTATGTAGGCGTCAATATATACCTTGATGTTGCAGAAAAAAAGACCATATATTTTTTTAACCGATTTCCGAACTCTAAATGGGTGAATTTTGGCGAATTAAACGCCTTTCTATTATTCGCTCTCGGAGCGATGACGTCACGTTGTGACGTCACATCGGGAAGCAATCCGCCATTTTCTCAAACACCGAGTCAAATCAGCTCTGTTATTTTCCGTTTTTTTCGACTGTTTTCCGTACCTTGGAGACATCATGCCTCGTCGGTGTGTTGTCGGAGGGTGTAACAACACGAACAGGGACGGATTCAAGTTGCACCAGTGGCCCAAAGATGCGAAAGTGGCAAGAAATTGGACGTTTGTTCCGCACACTTTACCGACGAAAGCTATGCTACGACAGAGATGGCAAGAATGTGTGGATATCCTGCGACACTCAAAGCAGATGCATTTCCAACGATAAAGTCAAAGAAATCAGCCGCCAGACCCCCATTGAATCTGCCGGAGTGTGTGAGCAATTCAGGGACAAAGGACCTCGGTAGCACGGCAAGCAATGGCGGCAGTTTGTTCCCGCAGACGAGCGAGCTAAACCCCCTGGATGTCTTGGCTCACACCGTCCCTTATGCCACCGAAGATGATCAAGAGAAGAATATCGACCCTAGCTTCCCTGGCCTGCTGACATCAACTCCAAAACTGGACAGATCAGCTTTCAGGAAAAGAGAGCGGATGAGGGTATGTCTACAGAATATATTAATTGATGAAAATTGGGCTGTCTGCACTCTCAAAGTGCATGTTGTTGCCAAATGTATTTCATATGCTGTAAACCTAGTTCATAGTTGTTAGTTTCCTTTAATGCCAAACAAACACATACCAATCGTTGGTTAGAAGGCGATCGCCGAATACGTCCTCGCTTTCTCCCGTGTCGCTGGCTGTCGTGTCGTTTTCGTCGATTTCGCTTGCATACGGTTCAAACCGATATGGCTCAATAGCTTCAGTTTCTTCTTCAATTTCGTTTTTGCTACCTGCCTCCACACTACAACCATCCGTTTCAATACATGCGTAATCTGTTGAATTGCTTAAGCCGCTGAAATCCGAGCTAATGTCGCTATAGCTTGCTGTTCTATGCGCCATGTTTGTTTGTGTTGGCATCACTATGTGACGTCACAGGAAAATGGACGGGTGTATATAACGATGGTTAAAATCAGGCATTTTGAAGCTTTTTTTTTTTTAGGGACATTGCGTGATGGGTAAAATTTTAAAAAAAAACTTCGAAAAATAAAATAAGCCACTGGGAACTGATTTTTAATGGTTTTAACCCTTCTGAAATTGTGATAATGTTCCCCTTTAAACATGCTCTGGTGAATCCCATCCTTAAAAAACCGAATCTTGATCCGGTGGAGCCTATAGATAACCGGCCCATATCAAAACTTCCCTTCATGTCAAAAATCATTGAAAAAGTGGTAGATAAGCAACTAACCTCATTTTTGGAACAGCATGATTTTTACGATAAATACCAATCTGGCTTTAGGTCATTTCACTCCACCGATACTGCGCTTTTGAAAGTTTCCAGTGATGTGATGATTGCCGCTGACTCTGGTCGCTACACAGTTTTGGTTTTACTCGATATGACATCTGTCTTTGACACTGTGGATCACAGTATACTGGTAGATCGCCTCAAATCTGAGATGGGGTTTTCTGGTGCAGTTCTCCAGTGGTTTACCGTATTTTTCGGACTATAAGTCGCATTTTTTTTCATAGTTTGGCCGGTGCAACTTATATATGTTTTTTTTCCTTCTTTATTATGCATTTTCGGCAGGTGCGACTTATACTCCGGTGCGACTTATACTCCGAAAAATACGGTACTTCTTATATAAAGGGGATAACTTTTAATGATGTAATGTCCAATGTGTCCAACCTGTCATGTGGTGTGGCCCAGGGTTCTGTTCTGGGGCCTGTTTTATTTTTGTTGTATCTGAGGCCGCTTGGGAGGCTGATCAGTAGTTTTAAAAATGTTTCCTATTGTTTCTATGCAGATGATATTCAACTGTTATGCTCCTTCAATGATTCAGAGTTTCACTTTTTATCTGAGTTTTTGGAGTGCGTATCCTCTATTAAAAACTGGTTGTCCTCAAATATCCTCCAGATAAATTCAAACAAAACGGAAACTCTGATAATTGCTCCCGATAAAAAGATCCCCCTGATCAAGAACTCCCTTGGTGCATCTGTTAAAAGCAGCCTCAGAAACCTTGGGGTTGTGTTTGATCAGTCAATGTCTTTGGAGGGTCACTGCCGTCAACTGTTTTTATCATTTCAGAAATAATTCTAAAGTGAGAAATTTGCTGTCAAAATTGGATCTCGAAATGATCATTCATTCATTTCGTCTCGCATTGACTATTGCAATTCTCTTTTCACTCTCTTAAACAAGTCAACGATAAAGAGACTTCAGACTGTACAAAATGCGGCTGCCAGACTTTTGGCCGGTGCACCCAGAACAGCCCGTACCACCCCCGTTTTATCCAGTCTTCATTGACTTCCAGTTAAATTCCGCATTGAGTTTAAGATTTTAGTCCTGACATTCCGTGCGTTGCAAGGTGGGGCCCCTCAGTACATCACTGATTTGCTATGCCCCTACTCTTCAGGGCGCAGCCTCCGGTCTTCAGGCAAGGGTCTTCTAAAGATCCCAAAAACTTGTTGTAAAACCCGTAGAGACCTGGCAATCCAGACTATAGCTCTCAGACTCTGGAACAATTTGCACCAGTCCTTCCGTGATCTTGACTGTGTTGAAACTTTTAAGAAACATTTAAAAACTTCTCTTTTGAGTAAAGCTTTTAGTTAATGCACCTTTTAACTATCATCTTTAATCCACTTTGTATCCTTTTTATGATGTTGCCCTTGTTGTTTGAATTGAATTGTTGTTTAATGCCTTTCCTTTCAAAGATTTTGGAGAAGATTGTTTTTATCCAGTTAAACACTTTTTTAGAGGACTGTGACGTTTTAGAAGTCTTTCAGTCTGGGTTTAAACCCCTCCATAGTACCGAGTCAGCTTTATTAAGGGTTTTTAATGACATCCTTCGAGCAACAGTGATCATGTGATTTTAGTTTTACTGGATCTAACAGCAGCATTTGATACGGTGGACCATAATATTTTAATTAGCCGCCTACAGCATCAAGTGGGAATCTGTGGTACTGCTTTGAGTTGGCTGAAGTCATATTTGACTAACAGGACCTTCTCTGTAAATGTTGCCGTTGCTCCCTTGACATGTGGGGTCCCACAGGGCTCAGTTTTGGGACCACTTCTCTTTTCTATTTATTTACTTCCCCTGGGCTCAATCCTACGAAAGCATGATATTTCTTTTCATTGTTATGCCGATGACACACAAATGTATTTTCCGTTAAAGAGAAATCATGCCTCTTCAATACAGCCATTACTTGCCTGTCTTGATGATATCAAGGCCTGGATGGCCCTAAACTTCTTAAATTTCAATGACAAGAAGACAGAAGAAATAGTGTTTGGACCTAGTGGTACCTGTGAGCTCCCCCCTGTTGACTTTGGCCCTTTGGCTTTGCACGTTAAGCCCATGGTCACCAACCTGGGCTTTCGTATTGACTGTGATTTTAAATTGGACCGTCAGATTGGCACCGTGGTGAAAGCCAGCTTTTTTTATTTACGTCAGCTGGCCAAGGTTAAAAACCTTCTTTCTAGGCAACAGTTAGAGACAGTAATCCATGCCTTTATCACATCTCGGCTGGATTACTGTAACTCTTTGTATTTTGGAATAAATCAATCCTCCCTCTCACGTCTGCAGCTGGTCCAAAATGCAGCTGCCCGACTTTTAACTAACACAAGAAAAAGAGAGCACATTACTCCGGTTTTAGCCTCCCTCCACTGGCTGCCTGTGTCTTTTAGAGTCCATTTTAAAATTATCTTACTCGTTTTTAAATCCTTACGTGGTCTTGCCCCACTGTACCTCTCTGAGCTGCTCCACCTCTATGCCCCCACCCGGTCCCCCAGGTCAGCTGATCAGCTGATCCTGAAGGTACCCAAAACAAAGCGCAAGCTCAGAGGGGACAGAGCTTTCTCTGTTGCGGGTCCCAAACTCTGGAACGATCTCCCTCTCCATGTGAGACAGGCCCCTTCTTTGGCTATTTTTAAGAACCTTCTTAAAACCCATTTTTATTCACTGGCTTTTAACCCAGCATGAGACTTTGAACTGTTTTTAGCTTTTAACTTTTTGAACTGTTTTTAACTTTTAAACTGTTTTTATCTAACAAACTGTTCTTAGGGTAATTAGGGACCGAATGTCCCTTTGGGACAGAGGACCCTATTGTATTTCGTGCGTTTTATTATTATTATTATTCCGCCGCCTCTTTGAGCTGTAATTTGACCCCCTTAACATGCTTCAAAACTCACCATATTTGACACACGCATCAGGACTGGCGAAAATTGCCATTTAATAAAAAAACCAAACCCCAAAACTCAAAACTGCGCTCTAGCGCCTCCTAGGAAAAAACAGACAAAACTCGTAGAGACATGAAACAAAAACCACTATGTAGGTCTGACTTAGACCTAGATTTCATACATTAACATCCTTCAGCAAAAATCAACAAGAATTTGGCAATTCCCCCTTCAAAACAAAATTCTAGTAAAAACAGTCACTTTTGCCTCTTTGAGCTGTAATTTTACCCCCTTAACATGCTTCAAAACTCGCCAAACTGGACACACACATCAGGACTGGCAAAAATTGCGATCTAATAAAAAAAAAAAAAAAAAAAAAAAAAAACTCTAAATTGCGCTCTAGCGCCCCCTAGGAAGAAAACACAGACACAACTGTTCCTTGGAAGAAAACTCAGACAAAACTGCCTGTAACTTCCAGTAGGAATGTCTTAGAGACATGAAACAAAAATCTCTATGTAGGTCTCACTTAGACCTACATTTCATATATTGACAACCCCCAGCAAAAATCAACAGGAAGTTTGCAATTCCCCCTTCAAAACAAAAGTTTTGTAAAAACCGGTCACCTATTTTCAAACATTATCTCCTCTGAGCACGTTTGTTGTTTCGGCTTCAAACTAGCACAGGAGAGAGATTGAACCCTTCTGATTAAAAGTTGACCAAAGAGTTTTAATTACTGCTCCGGTTTGGATTTTATGTGCCGTCAAAGTCGGTCCCGTCCATCGCTGCTTGCAGCTTTAATTTATATTTGTTTTTTAAATGTGTATTTTTATTTCTGTTTTAAATGTTATTTTTTAGTCTGTCCTTTGCCTCCATTTTTTTGTGGTGTACAGCCCTTTGTTTTTCAACTGTGCTTGTCTTTAAAGGGCTTTATAAATAAAGTTGGTATGGTATGGTATGGTTTTACTTCACCTATGTTTTGTACAGCGCTTTGTGATTTTATCTGTGAAAAGCGCTTTATAAATAAAATTGACTTACTTACTTACGAGTAATTAGGCCAAAATGATTCATAGAACTTCTCCAAAACATCCTGCCAATCCAAGTTCAAGAATGTGTGAGCAGCATGTTGAAGAAGGGTTACAGAAGTGTGACCTAAATCTCCCTCAGGGTCAGTCCAGTGACATCTTGTAATCCTCACTGGAACCACTAAGCTCTTAATAGGACGTCCAACCTTTGACTGTATACTCAGGTATGGTAGCAGAGGCCCCAGCTCACCTGCCGTGCTTGATAGTACTCCCGGAGAAGCTGATCCCTCTGAATAATGGCTTCGGTCCTCTCCTTGCGGGCCACGTCCCTCTCCTCCCGCACCATTTCAATGTCCTTGCAGGCCTGGCTCAGCTCCTTCTGGGCCTCGGCTTTGTCCTTCACCTCATGGCAGTACTTCTCCAGGAGCTCGTTCCTCTCACAGATGGCCCTGTCGCGGTCCACCAGCGACGAGTTCAACTCCTGCGACAGGATGAGGGGAAAGTGAAACATCGGCAAAGCTATGAGTCATTGACAGGATCAGTCGGTGGATTTCAAAGGCAGTTTGTTCAGAGACAGTCTTCAAAAAGGGAGGGAGAGCTCAACTATTTTTATGCAGCGTCTTGGGAATTTGTGTCCTTCATTTCACTAGCTGGCAAAACTGTCTGAAAAAAAACCTCACTGATTGAGTCTTATTTGCAAAAGTAAGGGTAGCTTTTCCATCGAGCATTTCATAAGAGCTGATTGCAGTAAATGGCGTGACAAACAATAGTAAAAGTACCAAACAACGGAGGACGTTCCTCATTTGGTACGACAACTAAAAAAGGACTACAAATCGGATTTGGTGACCGAACTGAAGCACAGAAGTGGAATGATTGATGAGACACACATCTCAGTTTGTACTCTTGAATATATATATTTTTTTACATACATGAATGCATATTTGGTATATTTCTATCCATTCTTATTTTTTTGCATATTAACAATAAACCATAGAGAAAAATGCTATATTTACAAAGTGCAATATGCTTACGTTGATCAAAATTCTATACGTTTAACATTTTTCTATAAATTATACATCATTTTTTGTACATCAGTAATAAGCAAAATAAACAATAACATGCAAAACATGGCCATTTATCAAAGTGCAAAGCAACATTGATTAGTTTTGCAATTACCAACAGTACAGTGTTTAATAGGTACAGGGATGAATTTTGAACCTTGATAATAAGTCAGGTATACATGCATATGTTCATTTAGATCAGGGGTGTCAAACTCAAATACAGAGTGGGCCAAAATTTAAAACTGAACAAAGCCGCGGGCCAAGGTTGAACAAATGAACCTTTTAATAGGGACCCAAACAAGTTTTGCATTGAATATTGAACAAGCAAGGCTTATATAACTTTATAGTGACATGCAAAATCGAGTTTCAAATAATAATAATAATAATTAAAAAATATCAATGGCATATAAAATAAAATTTAAATAAAAATTGAATGCCTCTTTTCTATTTGCAGCCTTCTGAGGTAAATATCAAAATAAACTTTTTCCACAGGTTAATAATACATTTTAAAATAAAATAACAATAATGAATTAATCAAACATTCAAGCCTTGAAGTAGCAAGAGAAAGTGCATGAATAAAACGTTAATTATTGCTCAGTTAGCTACATTGATTTGCTTTAACACTGAATATGGAACAACGTATATAACTTAATAGTGCAAAATCAACTTTCAAAAAACAAACGAAAAAACATCAATGGTATATTAAATACAATTTGACTAAAAAATTCAATGCCTTTCTATTTGCAGCCTTCTGAGGTAAACATCAAAATAAACTTTTTCGACAGGTTAATAATACATTTTAAAATAAAATAACAATAATGAATTAATCAAACATTCAAGCCTTGAAGTAGCAAGAGAAAGTGCATGAATAAAACGTTAATTATTGCTCAGTTAGCTACATTGATTTGCTTTAACACTGAATATGGAACAACGTATATAGCTTAATAGTGCAAAATCAACTTTCAAAAAACAAACGAAAAAACATCAATGGTATATTAAATAAAATTTTAATAAAAAATTCAATGCCTCTTTTCTATTTGCAGCCTTCTGGGGTAAATATCAACATTAACTTGGTTGGCGGGGGCGGGGTTTGGTGGTAGCCGGGGTGTACATTGTAGCATCCCGGAAGAGTTAGTGCTGCAAGGGGTTCTGGGTATTTGTTCTGTTGTGTTTATGTTGTGTTACGGAGCGGATGTTCTCCCAAAATGTGTTTGTCATTCTTGTTTGGTGTGGGTTCACAGTGTGGCGCATATTTGTAACAGTGTTAAAGTTGTTTATACGACCACCCTCAGTGTAACCTGTATGGCCGTTGATCAAGTATGCCTTGCATTCACTTGTGTGTGTGTAAAAGCCGCATATATTATGTGACTGGGCCGGCATGCTGTTTGTATGGAGGAAAAGCGGACGTGACGACAGGTTGTAGAGGACGTTGAAGGCAGTGCCTTTAAGGCACGCCCCCAATAATGTTGTCCGGGTCGAAATCGGGAGAATGGTTGCCCCGGGAGATTTTCGGGAGGGGCACTAAAATTCGTGAGTCTCCCGGGAAAATCGGGAGGGTTGGCAAGTATGAGTATTAGGGGTGAATGCGGTGTTACGGCGGCACCACCGCTGTATAATACTGGCGGGCCAGCTCTAATGTTAATTTGATATTGCCTCAAGGGCCAAATGAAATTACACGGCGGGCCAAATTTGGCCCGCGGGCCAGAGTTTGACACCCATGATTAAGATTATAACTCCTTGATAACATTTTATTTATGTGAATTTATACATCATTATGAGATGGATGGATAGATAGAAATGTTCTGCTTCTTCTACTCCTTTTCGGACATGTTAAACTTTGTGTGACAATGTAAATATGTGCAGTAATATTGTATAATCTTGTTTCCATGTTCAAAATAATCATAAGTGTAACTTGTTTTTGCACTTAAAAGTCAATTAACTAGTCTATGCTGAAACGTTGCATAAAACATGATTTGTACTGCATTTAGGTTTTATAAAGACAACTGGAATAGTTACCGTATTTTTCGAACTATAAGGCTCACTTAAAATCCTTTCATTTTCTCAAAACTCAACAGTGCGCCTTATAACCTGGTGTGCATAATGTATGGAATAATTTTGGTTGTGCTTACCGACCTCGAAGCTATTTTATTTGGTACATGGTGTAATGATAAGTGTGACCAGTAGATGGCAGTCACACATAAGAGATGCACGTAGAAATACGTGTGGACTGCAATATGACTCAAGTAAACAACACCAACATTTTATATATTCCATTGAAAATATAGAACATTACACACGGCGCTCAAAAATCTATCAAAACGTTTTAGTACGACTTTGGTAAGCTATGAAGCCGCACCGCTTGATGGATTGTACTGTGCTTCAACATACGAGTATTATTATGATGTGTGTATAAGGTAAGATATTGTTTGACGTTTTGTTTCCCAATATTATACAAAAGCAACTTTTCTTACCTTCTGGTACTTGCTGATCTGTATTAGGATCTGCATAAGTCCTGAAAATGTGCATGCCTCCGCCTTTGTAGTCGATAAGCTTCTTCTTTTTCTCTATCTTCTTGTTATGGGACATTCATCCTCTACTGTTGCCATTTCTAATATAACGTAGTGTAAAGTTCTTACTTATATCTGTCAGTAAACTCGCCATGAAAGCGCTAAAACATACCGGTGTAGTGAGCTTACATTATTCACCCAAAGAACTTCAGTTATTAGAGAGTTCCGGTCGGACAGTTTTTCACGGGACACATTTCCAGTGTTGTTTCCGGATGAGGAGATGCTTTTCTGTTATTGATTAAAGTAAAATCTGAATGTCATTAAAACAGTTAGTTAGCTCCATCTTTTGACACTTCTTCCACTTCTGTCCTTGCACGCTACACCACTACAACAAAGATGACGTAGAAAAGACGCTGTCGAAGGTGAGCCACGGAAATTAGACCGCCCACAAAACGGCACATCCTGAAAGCTGCGTGAAGATGATCCGTAAAACATCATCTATGCAACATTTTGACCAAAGAACCACCACTACATGTTACGTAGACCTCAAGGAAGTGTTTTACATTTAGAAAAAATAATAATAATATAACCTATGCGCCCTATGGTTCGGAAAATATGATAATTATATTTATCTTACTTCTTATGAGTGACAATTAATTATAAATCTGAACAAATCAAAGGATGAACAACCTCCTGGTGTTTTGTTTATCTTCACAAGTTTTGTCAGTGCAAACAGCTGAACCTAAATATATTGTTGACTGTAAACACATACTTGCCAACCCTCCCGAATTTTCCGGAAGACTCCTGAATTTCAGTGCCTCTACCGAAAATCTCCCGGGACAACCATTCTCCCGAATTTCTCCCGATTTCCAGCCGGACAACAATATTGGGGTCGTGCCTTAAAGGCACTGCCTTTAGCGTAGTCTCTCACCTGAAAAGGAGACTATTATATATGTGTCTGTTATTCATAGGTTTATCTATAACCCATAAAGTAGGCAGGCACAGAGCTATTTCTCAGCCTGTGTTTATTCCAGCCGGCACGTTAATACACTGACACACAACATCCGGATTCCCATCATGCAACAGACTGCAGAGAGTGGCCAGATCAGCCGAACGCACCATCGGAGGTGTGCTCCCAACCATCTGCAACATCTACACCAGGCGGTGTAGATCCAAGGCCAAGAAGATAGTGAGGGACTCTAGCCACCCAAGCAACTGCCTCTTCTCACTGCTGCAGTCAGGCAAGCGCTACCGGAGTCTCATGGCCAACACGGAGAGACTCAGGAGGAGCTTCTATCCCCAAGCCATCAGACTGCTCAACTGCACCGCTGATTAACACTTATCACAATTGCAGAAAACCGCACGCACAAGAATCACTTTACTTACTGGACTACAATACTTACAATACTTACCACTGTAATTACCGGACTACAATACTCTTCATTCAATGACTGTAAATACTGTAAAAACAAGAGTATAAAGAGGTCATACTGTTTGTTCATACTACTGTCACTACTCAACTGCCAAAAGAACTGTAGACACCTTAATATTTATTACTTTCTATACTGTATATACTGTGTATACTGTATATACTGTTATATTATTTGATATTGTACTGTATGTGACTACTGTACTTTTACTTGTGCTGATACTTCTACCATAACTACTGGGACTTATTGTGCAACGTATTGTCTTGTAATTAATGTACATCAGAGCTATTCGAATTGTTGTATTCTTTTGTATTTAGTGTATTAGATTCAGCAACTAGTGTTTGGATCCCACTGTACGCAATATCTGAAGAGCATGGAAAAAAGCATTTCACTGTGGTGTACTCTGCATGTGACAAATAAAACCCTTGAACCTTGATGCATTGCTTCAAAACTACAGCAAGTAGTAATGTCCAAAATGTCAACAATATTGAGGGCGTGCCTTAAAGGCACTGCCTTTAGCGTCCTCTCACCTGAAAAGGAGACTATTATACATGTCTCCGTTATCAATAGGTTTATCTATAACCCATAAGACGGTGGCCGAATGGATATACCGTATTAGTCGAACTATAAGTTGCAGTTTTTTTTCATAGTTTGGTGGTGCGACTTATACTCAGGACCGACTTATGTGTGAAATTATTAACACATTAGCGTAAAATATCAAATAATATTATTTAGCTCATTCACGTAAGAGACTAGACGTATAAGATTTCATGGGATTTAGCGATTAGGAGTGACAGATTGTTTGGTAAACGTATAGCATGTTCTATATGTTATAGTTATTTGAATGACTCTTACCATAATATGTTACGTTAACATACCAGGCACCTTCTCAGTTGGTTATTTATGCCTCATATAACGTACACTTGTTCAGCCTGTTGTTCACTATTCTTTATTTATTTTAAATTACCTTTCAAATGTCTATTCTTGGTGTTGGCTTTTATCAAATAAATTTCCCCAAAAAATGCGACTTATACTCCAGTGCGACTTATATATGTTTTTCCCTTCTTTATTATGCATTTCCGGCAGGTCACTCATGAACGGTCAGAGAAGCAAAAGGCGGCGGCAACGCCGTATTATGGGCCACCTTGCAAGCAACATCCCGTTCTCATTTGCGGATGTTTTCAACAAATCCGTGAAGGATATGTTCCCGGATTCAGAGATCGCTCGCCAGTACTCAAATGGCAGAACAGAGGCTACTCAAATAGTGAAAGGTAAGTGTTATTTATTTTTAAAAGTACGCAGCAAGTACAGTACAGTTAGTAGAACAACTATGTTTTCATTACTGTGTACTGTACTATATATATATATATATATATATATATATATATATATATATATATATATATATCTATCAGTGTTTCCCACAGGACAGGCATCTATTTGTGGTGGTGTGGTCAGGGGGTGGGGGGTGGCGGCGGCAGCGGCGATGACCAAGAAGAACGCGGAGTTGGAATATAATTACAACATTTTATGTACATATTTATATACAGATTTGAACAATTAGTTATTTACTGAAATATATTTATTAATTATGGTTATTACAAAAAATATATCTTATAAAATATAAAAACTAAAATGTCTCTTAAAGCTCTGCCCCTTTAATTAGTGCATACATCATCTGTGTGAAGGAGTGAACATCCAACATTAGAATTTATTACTAACGAGCAGAAGCGCTCTGTACAGTGCCGTCTAACCTTAAGCGGCAGCAGCTCAACACATGCAGGGTTCAACGTTAAGCTTTTTTTCTACTTGCCCGACTTCTCAAATCTACTTGCCCCAATATTTTTACTTGTCCTGCCTAGGATTTTTTCTGGCTGCATAGTGCTCATGGCTTATGTCTTACTAAAATCCCTCCCGTTGACTATTTACAACACTACACAGTAATTATTATTATTATTATTATTATTATCTATAATTACATTTAAATGGCATTGCATACATGTAAAAATAAATGCTATTTCACATTATTTGACCAGTAGCAGTTACACCCATCTGAACAGGTCAGCCACCTGTTTAAAGCCCGATCACAGTTGAAATCCTGAAATGAAGGGCCTTTAAAGGCCAAAACATTAACCTGGACAACATTTTAACACCTGGTTGGCTCAGATTTTATTCTTTTCATTGCATTCACATGCTGCAGTGGACAGTGGACAATTTAGCTTCAGTATTAATGCAGTATCTGAAGCACCGTCTCCACGTGTGTTTATTGACAACAGGGTTATAACCTGGACACGGTAGCTCGTCGGTATGGTAACAGGTAGTGATGGGTTGATGAGGCTTCATGAAGCGTTTTGACACATTGCAAAACTGTATTGATACTGTGTCGAATACTGTGTCACTAAATACTGACATCTGCTGGACATTAAAAATCCCTACAGGCAACCTATGGACCGACTCAACTGACACTGATTTTATGACCTAGTATATACAATAATATAAACCAAGTTATTGTATTTCATTTAGGATTATTTCATAACTTCATTTTAATAAAAATATATTTTTTTATCTTTTATAGATACAGTCAATAAATAATGTGAACAGTATCATAACATGGAAATCTAAGAGAACGTGTTGTGGATGAGAATGCTTGTGGACCTGGAATTTTTTTTTTTTTTTACACATTTGTATTTAAAAAAAACCCCGTTTTTCCAACTTATTCAATTTTAGACGCTTTCTCTTCTTAGTTATTTCTCCGGCTGTAGAAAAGACCCGCTCACAGGGCACAGAGGAGGCGTCAGTGCGACACAGTTCGCGTATCGGTCACGTGACCAAAACAGCTCATGATCGGTCACGTGACTTTCTAAAAGCGGTACGCGCACCGACACAGGGTTTTGCTTTATGAGCTCCACGCATGCGACGATGCATCGGTGTTGCCGGACCCATCACTATTAACACGTGACTGTTACTACGTGCGTCTGCCCCGGCCCCCGAGTCAAACAGCGGCGGTGTTAATGAAGCAGCGTCAGGCTGCTCACCGTCAGTGAAACGCTCGGTGAAATCGCGGATTAACGTTAAATATATGACGCGCCGCGAGCGATGCAGCTATAACCTATCTACCTATAACCTATATTATCCTCGTATTTTGATCTGGTCGGTCCGTTCTTCTTTTACTTTGTCGTCGTCTTCTTCTTCTTCTGGCCCACCACAAAATTTTGGCGGAGTTACAATGCATAGTAGGCTACCGCCACCTACTGCACCGGAGTTGTAACTACAAGCTCCATTCACAGACAGAGTCCCATTGCTTTTATGAGCGGTCGAGCGAGTCAAAAGCCGAAAAATCCATTTGTGGCGGACGTAATTATTTCGTGGCGGGCCGCCACAAATAAATGAATGTGTGGGAAACACTGTATATATATATATATATACATATATATATATATATATATATATATATATATATATATACTTTAATTTCAGTGAATTCTAGCTATAAATATACTCCTCCCACCTTAACCCCGCCCACCCACCCCCCGAATTCGGAGGTCTCAAGGTTGGCAAGTATGTGTAAACAAAGCGTTCAATGCAAACGCACACTAAAAGCGTGCACACGTCCAGTTTCAATACCTGTCTGAGCGCCTCCAACTCCTCGCTGGCCACCACCCTCTCCGAAGAGGTGTTCTTCAGCCGGGCCTCGGCCGCCTCCAGCTCCGTCTGCAGCTTGTCCAGCTCCTTGATCACCTGGTCGCGCTCGCTCATGATGAGGCGGTACTCGTTGAACACGGAGTCCCTCTCCTCCTTGTACTTGTCGCAGTCCTTGGAGGCCTTTAGCTGCAGGTTCTTGTAGCGCGTCACCTCCGACTGCAGCCGCTCCATCTCGCGCTGGAGCTCCTTGTTTTGGGCCGAGGACTTGTTCAGCTCCTGCTGCACGGAATCGAACCTGGGAGGGCGCAATTGAGGTCATTTTAGAAAAATGAGCACAACAGAAGGACCAACATTGATTTTCCATGGTTTCAGCTCATATCACAGAGCTTTGTGTTGAGTATAATCAAAGTACAAGGACACTTTCGCTTGGCAGGCTTCCCTGTCAAAAAGCCCAACAGTCGGCTCATCAGATGGTGTTTGGGAAGGATGGCCTTGAACATAAGAGCTTAACAATAGGATTTTTTTTCATCATTACGTGACGTGTGTAAACAGACGATGGCGCTTTCACCTCCTAATGGAAGTGGAGTACTGCTGCTGGTAGTGCATAGCCGACTCCCGCTGTAGGAGCAACGCGTCCATCTGCTTCTGAAGCCGCCGGTTCTCCTCCTCGGCCTGCTCCAGGCGACTCAGGTCGGTGTTGTGGGTGGCCACCTTCTCGCTGTGGCGCTTGCTGAGGGCGTCGTACTCCTTCTTGACGCCCTCCAGCTTGTCCATGGCCGTGTCGTACAGTTTGTTCAGCACCTCCGAGGAGCCCTTTTCTCGCATTACCTGCCGTGTGCGACAAACAAAACAGTCATGTGATGTGACTTAATCTGTGGCTCCTTTATCATTGCCTGTAAAAGCATTTTACAGCCCTTTTTTTGCTGTGCATAAGCATCACTTTTTATGCCTTTTATCACTGTTCTGTAAATGCCACCAGGCACACTTTATCCTGCTATCCTGTGTAAAAGGCACATGTGAATAACTGCCAGAATGACTAACAATTAGGGGTGTAACGGTACGTGTATTTGTATTAAACCGTTTCGGTACGGGGGTTCCGGTTCGGTTCGGAGGTGTACCGAACGAGTTTCCACACGGACATATTAAGTAGCGTAACGCACGTTGTGTAAACAATGCACACCGAGGCACAACACACGGCATGCTAGCAGCTAACAGGCTAGGATAGACTGACCATACGTCCTCTTTTCAACGGACATGTCCTCTTTTGCGGAGCTGTCAGGGCGGAGTTTCTTAAATGCCTCAAATGTCCGGCATTTTGAGTTAGGGTTGCGTGTATTTTCAATGTACGTTCAGGGTTAAGAAGGGGTTAAAAACAAAACAAATTGTGCACGCAGCAGCATTGGTGAGGGAGGGGCAGAGACAGAGAGAGAGAGAGAGTTATGATAAACGCGCATGCGTCGCCAGGCTCTGCTTTTTATCCATAGGTTTATCAGATTTAATTTTTTTATTATCTATAGCAGGGGTGTCAAAAGTGTGCCCCGGAGGTCATTTGCGGCCCACAGCTAATGTTTTAAAGGCCCACAGCACATTCTAAATATACTATTAAAATAAACAAAAACATAACAAAAGTGAAATAAAAAAGCTTAAAGGTTAAATGTAATTTAGAAAAAGTTGCAATGTTGACTAATAAAACAAAATTGTTTTTTTTTTCTTTCAAACTGTCATTGCTCAAAACATAATATTGAATCAAAATCAATGTTATTATGAATTATTGACCTATCCAAGGTTCCCATTACTTCACATCAAATATTCCACTAAGAAAAATATTTTTGGTGGAAGATTTTGCAAATTTGGTAAATAAATAACCCAAAAATTTATATTTTGTCATTTTTGACACAATTGGAAAAGCATACGGTCAAAACTTTCCTCCCAACCCATTATCAGCCATTTTTGGCGTATGCCCCGATAACATGTGCCCGGTACCACTAAAACACGCTGTTGCTTTTACGACCTTGCTGGCCAGGCGATTGATCTTGTTTAATTGGTAGCTGGCTCGCCCCCCATCACACGGCCGTTGGATTAGAGAGGTTCTCTACAATCTAAAACTGGAAAAACTTAGGTTTTCGCTAAAAGGCTCGGCTCAAGCATTTGAAAGCTCATGGAGTCCTTTTTTGCTGTATGTCAACTCTCTTGACCTATGCCCAGACGCAGATGAGGAATAATCTCCCTTTTATTTATTAGTATTATTTTATTCTATTTTTATATTATTATATATTATTATTATTATTATTTAATTTTTTATTTTATTATCATTATATATATATATATATTTTTTTTAATATATACATAAATTTTTTTTTTTTTTCTCCCTCTCTCTCCTTTTCATCCCGTCTGTCTGTCTCTGGCCTCGTATGTGTGTGTGTGTGTGTGAGAATGTGTCTGTCTTTGTCGTCCGTCTTGTTATATAATTGTGCCATTTGTCCCTCGTTGGTGGGACCTGAGTGGGGTGGGAGGGTGGGTGGGTGGTTTGGGTTTTAAGGGAAAGGGTGTGAATAATTTACTGACTTTAAAATTGTACTGTTTCGACTTGCACTTTTTTCTGTCTATTTGAAAATGCCAATAAAAAAAGTTGGAAAAAAATTTAAAAAAATTATATTTTGTTTTTTTCTTACTGTACTGAAAATGAACCGAACCGTGACCTCTAAACCGAGGTCCGAACCGAACCGAAATTTTTGTGTACCGTTACACCCCTACTAACAATACATCTTTTTTTTTCGTCTCTGTTCTGTATGAACGAGAGTGATGCCAAACAAAGTTGACCTAGCAATTTTACAACTTCAGGCTTATTAATAGAGGAACCTTGGCCTGCTTAATGTACTGTGTTCTGTGTGAAAGCCACGATAATTGCCAGACGTCTTGTTACAGTATGGCTCAAATAATGCTTTTTTTGCAGGGCCACTGTTAGAAAAAATCTCTTCCATCCATCCATCTTCTTCCGCTTATCCGAGGTCGGGTCGCGGGGGCAGCAGCCTAAGCAGGGAAGCCCAGACTTCCCTCTCCCCAGCCACTTCATCCAGCTCCTCCCGGGGGACCCCGAGGCGTTCCCAGGCCAGCCGGGAGACATAGTCTTCCCAACGTGTCCTGGGTCTTCCCCGCGGCCTCCTACCGGTCGGACGTGCCCTAAACACCTCTCTAGGGAGGCGTTCGGGTGGCATCCTGACCAGATGCCCGAACCACCTCATCTGGCTCCTCTCGATGTGGAGGAGCAGCGGCTTTACTTTGAGCTCACCCCGGATGGCAGAGCTTCTCACCCTATCTCTAAGGGAGAGCCCCGCCACCCGGCGGAGGAAACTCATTTCGGCCGCTTGTACCCGTGATCTTGTCCTTTCGGTCATAACCCAAAGCTCATGACCATAGGTGAGGATGGGAACGTAGATCGACCGGTAAATTGAGAGCTTTGCCTTCCGGCTCAGCTCCTTCTTCACCACAACGGACCGATACAGCGTCCGCATTACTGAAGACGCCGCACCGATCCGCCTGTCGATCTCACGATTCACTCTTCCCTCACTCGTGAACAAGACTCCGAGGTACTTGAACTCCTCCACTTGGGGCAAGATCTCCTCCCCAACCCGGAGATGGCACTCCACCCTTTTCCGGGCGAGAACCATGGACTCGGACTTGGAGGTGCTGATTCTCATCCCAGTCGCTTCACACTCAGCTGCGAACTGATCCAGTGAGAGCTGAAGATCCTGGCCAGATGAAGCCATCAGGACCACATCATTTGCAAAAAGCAGTCCACATGTGTTTTGTGGACTTGGAGAAGGCATTCGACCGTGTCCCTCGGGAAGTCCTGTGGGGAGTGCTCAGAGAGTATGGGGTATCGGACTGTCTTATTGTGGCAGTCCGATTCCTGTATGATCAGTGCCAGAGCTTGGTCCGCATTGCCGGTAGTAAGTCGGACACGTTTCCAGTGAGGGTTATGACTCCGCCAAGGCTGCCCTTTGTCACCGATTCTGTTCAAAAAATCTCTTACCAATTCAAAACTACATTTTTAAACCATTCACTGGTCTGTCTGTCTCAAAGAGACCAAGTCAATAGTCTCAGTAGGGATGTATATCGTCAAGATTTTATGGAAACGATATCCTTATCGATATTCCTTATTGGTATTTATCAGTACTACCGTATTTTTCGGAGTATAAGTCGCTCCGGAGTATAAGTCGCACCGGCCGAAAATGCATAATAAAGAAGGAAAAAAACATATATAAGTCGCATTTTGGGGGGGAAATGTATTTGATAAAGCCCAACACCAAGAATAGACATTTGAAAGGCAATTTAAAATGAATAAAGAATAGTGAACAACAGGCTGAATAAGTGTACGTTATATGAGGCATAAATAACCAACTGGTATGTTAACGTAACATATTATGGTAAGAGTCATTCAAATAACTATAACATATAGAACATGCTATACGTTTACCAAACAATCTGTCACTCCTAATCGCTAAATCCCATGCAATCTTATACGTTATTTGATATTTTACAGTAATGTGTTAATAATTTCACACATAAGTCGCTCCTGAGTATAAGTTGCACCCTCGGAAAAAAATGTGACTTATAGTCCGAAAAATACGGTATATGTAATTGGTGTAAAAAAAGATTTTAAAAAAACATTTTATTACAATTTTTACTGGCACAAGAGATTAACAATATGTAACATTTACTTGTTCAAATGTTCTTGTAATCAGACCATATTTTTTGGTATATTACCGTATTTTTCGGACTATAAGTCGCAGTTTTTTTTTCATAGTTTGGCCGGGGGTGCGACTTATACGTAAAATATGTCTATTTTTGGTGTTGGGTTTTATCAAATAAATTTCCCCAAAAAATGCGACTTATACTCCAGTGCGACTTATATATGTTTTTTTCCTTCTTTATTATGCATTTTCGGTAGGTGCGTCTTATACTCCGGTGCGACTTATAGTCCGAAAAATACGGTAGCGGGTATTTTTCACCTGACATGTTTCGACTGTCATCTGCAGTGTTCTTCAGAAGTGAAGTGAAGTGATGTGAATTATATTTATATAGCGCTTTTCTCTAGTGTCTCAAAGCGCTTTTACATAGTGAAACCAAATTTCTGAGTTACATTTAAACCAGTGTGGGTGGCACTAGAGCAGGTGGGTAAAGTGTCTTGCCCAAGGCCACAACAGCAGTGACTGGGATGGCGGGAAGCGGTGATCGAACCGGGAACCCTCAAGTTGCTGGCAGGGCCACTCTACCAACCGAGCTTTACCGACCCAATGTACTGTGTGAAAGGCACGATAATTTATACATACATATATATATATATATATATATATATATATACATACAAAAAAAAATTATATATATATATAATATAATATAATAATATTTGATATTTTACAGTATTGTGTTAATAATTTCACACATAAATCGCTCCTGAGTATAAGTCGCACCCACGACCAAACTATGAAAACAACTGCGACTTATAGTCCGAAAAATACAGTAAATGTGTTTTTTATTTTTAATCCATTTGCAAAAAAATTCTAAAAACAACTTTTTCAGCTTGTCATTATGGGGTATTGTTTGTAGAATTTTCAAGACAAAAATGTATATACTCAATTTTGGAAAAAGGCTTTAAGGTGACAAAATGTAAAAAATGTGAAGCGCTAGCGGCTAATATCCCTTCATGGTGCAAAACCACTTCTAAATCAGTAATCCTCCCCTCCAAGGCGACAAATAAACTACGTTTCTTACGAATATCATCACTGGAGGACGGGAATAGCTAAACATGCTACACTACACACTGTATGGAAGGATATGCTAACTGCTAATCGTAAACTGGAGCTCTTGAATGTAAGTAAACAAGTTGTATTGACAGCTACAATACCAAGTAGAACAGTAACATGTTGATACCACAGAGGTTATATCAATGATACAGTATGCTTGTCGCTGTCAGATTTGCAGGACGCAACTAGGAAGTGTCATCAACATACATTATCCCGTTATGACGATAATATTCAAAGCGCTACACTGCAGAAACTGAAATCTAAGTAAGATTAAATATCTCAAATAAGGGTGATATTTGCTTATTTTCTGTCTGACAAGATAATTGTTCTAACGAAGAAGATTTAAAGTTAGAGTGTTTACTTGGTTTAAGGGTTTTGGTCCTAAATGATCTCAGTAAGATATTACAGCTTGTTACTGAGATGTTATGACCTATATTGAGTAAAACATGCTTGAAACTAGAATATCAACTGTTGCAAAGCTGTGTCATCAACACTCACAAGTATAAAACTACTTTTTTAAAGTAATAATTTCTTATTTCAAGCATGAAAAAAAAAATCATGACTGACACAATTGTGTCTCATAATTAAAACAGATGACAGCCAAATGGACTTTGCTGTTTTATTTTCAATGAAACAATAGAAAATACGTACTCATATAGTAGTACAGTTATTAGTGAGAATAAACTTATTTTAAGTAGAGATGTCCGATAATATCGGCCTGCCGATATTATCGGCCGATAAATGCTTTAAAATGTAATATCGGAAATTATCGGTATCATTTTTTTTATCATCGGTATCGTTTTTTGTTTTTATTAAATCAACATAACAAACACAAGATACACTTACAATTAGTGCACCAACCCAAAAAACCTCCCTCCCCCATTTACACTCATTCACACAAAAGGGTTGTTTTGCTGTTATTAATATTCTGGTTCCTACATTATATATCAATATATATCAATACAGTCTGCAAGGGATACAGTCTGCTGGTCCACTAATCGTACTAATCTTTAACAGTTAATTTGACTCATTTTCATTAATTACTAGTTTCTATGTAACTGTTTTTATATTGTTTTACTTTCTTTTTTATTCAAGAAAATGTTTTAAATTTATCTTTTTTAAAAAAAATTTTTTTTTAAAAAGGACTTTATCTTTACCATACCTGGTTGTCCAAATTAGGCATAATAATGTGTTGATTCCACGACTGTATACATCGGTATCGGTTGATATCGGTATCGGTAATTAAGAGTTGGACAATATCGGAATATCGGCAAAAAGCCATTATCGGACATCCCTAATTTTAAGGATTTTTTGGGTCCATTGAGGTTAGCTAATTTTATTTGTTTTGGAAAGTCTTGACAAGCCAAATTTTCTTGTTCTATTGGCAGATAATTTTGCTTAGTTCAAATAAAATACCCCTAATTTTTATTTATTTTTTTCCTTCTTTTTGAACACTGCCTTTTTGCAGTGTATCAGAGTTTATATAATTTTAAATTGGCTATAGTCTATATTGAGCAACCCTAATTTTCTAGGTCAAAGCACCATCAAAAGAAAAGTGCTGTACATGTTGGGTAAATACATTAAAATGATCAACCAATAAATTAATAAATAAAATAAAAGCTCAAATAAAATAGCTGATAAAAGCAAATAAAATGTATAAAGTATTTAAAACATTACTAGGGCTGCAACAACTAATCGATTAAATCGATTAAAATTGATTATAAAAATAGTTGGCGATTAATTTAGTCATCGATTCGTAGGATCTATGCTATGCGCATAGGCTACTTTAAAAAAAAAAATATATATATATATATATATATATTTTTTTTATTTTTTATTTTTTATTTTTTTAAATAAACCTTTATTTCTAAACTGCAACATTTACAAACAGCTGAGAAACAATCAAAATAAGTATGGTGCCAGTATGCTGTTTTTTTCCCAATAAAATACTGGAAAGGATAGAAATGTAGTTTGTCTCTTTTATCCGACTATTAATCGATTAATCAAAGTAATAATCGACAGATTAATCGATGATCAAATTAGTTATTAGTTGCAGCCCTAAACATTACTAAAAAGCCTTTAAAAGTCTTAATTGTCACTGATGTGCTCACTTTGTAAAGTATCAACATTTTACAACAGAAGCTATTAACATACCTGCCAACTTTTCAAATCAGAAAAACCTAGTAGCCAGGGTCCATACCTAGTTGTCCAAATTAGGCATAATAATGTGCGTCTTTGTCCAGGACAAAGACGCAAAATGATTATTAGCATTCAGACAGGTTAAAATCTTGCTAAAACCATCACTGTTTGGGCAACGAAAAACGTTGAAAGTTTTCCACTTGTATCGCTAGCAACGGCATTAGACTTGTGTTTTTTTGTCCCAACGTGGTCTTTTACATCGCTAATTCCTCCGTGTCCGATCGAAAAATCTTGTCTGCACAAGGTGCAATTCGCGTAGTTTTCACCCTTTTTGGAACGGATAATTATTCCCGGATAGGCTTTTGAATATTCTTCACGGAATGACTGCAGTTTTCTTTTTGGTTTATAGACTCGTTTGCGATTTTTCTCCGGCTGATTCCATGATCGTTAGCTCGTTTGGAAACAATGGCAACTGTATGGCGTCACATCATGCCAAAAATCAGAGCGCATAAAAACTGTTATCGCGCGCTGATTCTCCACTTCGTGCGCGCGCGACACCATTTTGCGCGCGCGTGGTGCCTTTCTGCGCGCTCTCTGTGTACTCCTGGCATCTCTCCTCGCGCTGTCATGTTTCTTTTTGGCACTTTGGGGACGGGTATGCTTAGACGGCCCCTCCTTTCTGATTGGCTCTGAGCATTTTTCATATGACCAATCATTCTCCAGCGTAGCAACGTTGTAGCCATCTTACCTCGGACATCTAGCCTCAATCATTACATTGATGTCAATGGTACATTTACTAATTAAATTACCATAACTTGCTCGATTTTCGACCAATTTACAAACGGTTTCCCTTGTTACAAATCGTATTACATGTAGATATGACATAGGATGCTGTACCTGTTGAAATTACCTCTTTCACTTTAAAAAAAAAAAGACTTAATTGTGCAACATAGTTGTGTAGGGTCAGTGTTAGTCAGTTCTCTGATTATTTTAAACTGTTTCAGAATACATTATTAAAAGCTATTTTTAACATTTTAAAAACAAAATTTAAAGATTATTTCATTAATTTGATGGCTGAATCAAAAGAAATTCCATAAATTAGAAAACAAATGTTCAAGAAGAAGTGAAAATATAAAATAATGTTATGGTTGGATGTTATTGCTGGTGGACCAGTTCTGGCTGAAATATGTGATTATGGTGTTTGTTGTCTTATTATTTATTTAGGTCACATTTTGTATTACCCTGTATTGTGTTTATGTGGTATGAAATAACCTTCATCAGCGCGCGACATTTTTTTATCCACTTCTTTCTCTGTAAATCTTGATACATATTGACGATGACCCGCCCTGCTATACTTCTGATTGGCTCTGAGCATTTTTCAGCATTTTTCGCCTGACCAATCAGAAAGGAGGGGCCGTCTAAGCATACCCGCCCCCAAAGTGCCAAAAAGAAACATGACAGCGCGAGGAGAGATGCCAGGAGTACACAGAGAGCGCGCAGAAAGGCACCGCGCGCGCGCTAAAAGGCACCACGCGCGCGCAAAATGGTGTCGCGCGCGAACGAAGTGGAGAATCAGCGCGCGATAACAGTTTTTATGCGTTCGGATTTTTGGCACTAATGTGACGCCATACAACTGGTGCCTCGTGCTTGGCAGCGGTGCTATAAATAGCCTCGCGCATGGCATTCGGAATGGCTCGATAGGAAGTTACGGGAAGCAGTGTCGATTGTCATTGTTATTACGCGATTTCGTGAATAAAACTTTAAAAAAAATTATTTTTTTTAATTAATGAAAAACCGTATTTTTTATCACTGCAACCGTAACCCGGAATAGGTTGATGAAAACCGTACTAATTACGGGAAAACCGGAGTAGTTGGCAGGTATGTATTAACAGTAAATTAGCAATTTGAATACCGTATTTTTCGGACTATAAGTCGCAGTTTTTTTGCATGCGACTTATACTCAGGAGCGACTTATGTGTGAAATTATTAACACATTACCGTAAAATATCAAATAATATTATTTATTTCATTCACGTAAGAGACTAGACATATAATATTTCATGGGATTTAGCGATTAGGAGTGACAGATTGTTTGGTAAACGTATAGCATGTTCTATATGTTATAGTTATTTGAATGACGTTCTCAGTTGGTTATTTATGCGTCATATAACGTACACTTATTCAGCCTGTTGTTCACTATTCTTTTTTATTTTAAATTGCCTTTCAAATGTCTATTCTTGGTGTTGGCTTTTATTAAACAAATTTCCCCCAAAAATGCGACTTATACATGTTTTTTTCCTTCTTTATTATGCATTTTCGGCAGGTGCGACTTATACCCCGAAAAATACGGTAAATACATTAAAAAGATCAACCAATAAATGAATTAATAAAATTTAAAAAAACTAGCTGATAAAAGCAAATAAAAATTAATAAAATATTTAAAACATTACTAAAAAGCCTTTAAACGTCTTAATTGTCACTGATGTACTCACTTTGTAAAGTATCAACATTTTACAACAGAAGCTATTAACAGTAAATTAGCAATTTGAATAATAATAATAGTTTTGAGAAAATACAACTGAAAATGACGCAGTAAGTAAGATCCTACTTATATCAGCGGCCAAATTAGTAGCCTGCATCCACTTTGAAGTGGTTCTATTATCATTTAAATGACAAAAAAAAGATATTTCTGCGATAAATATGAATAGATTTTAGGCCGTATGGCCCATTCCTAGCATGCAGCTAATTATCTGTTGGGACCTGCATGAAAGGAACAGCCCTTTGCTTGATCTTTAAGTCAATGAAGCTGTATTGGAGTCAAATAGTCCATGTGTGCTGTGCTTAGACTTAGCAGCAGGTGGCGTCAAAGTGCAAGCTTTGATCTATTTTCTTTGTTCACAGTGTTAATAAATCTAGCACCACTCTCACGGATGCCTTGTTCGCACCTTAAGCTTTGCAGCGAGCGACAATAAAACAAAATGGCCAGCTTACACAACTACCAGCAGCGTGTGTCCTTGAGTTGGCATTATTCATTCGGTGTGAGTCTCATTACTGTAGATCTTGCTGATATCACCTGCTGGAACCCTGTGAGAGCTGCAGTGCCCGGAGGGCTGTATTAACCTTGTCCACGCAGCACATATCCTGATCTTGTCGCGACATGCTTTAGGTCAGCGTAGCCTTTGGCCAAGCCGAAGCCAAAGCTTGCCCTTTTCCACAGAAATGCTCTGTGTGCACCCTCACCGTAACACTATGTGGGTCAGAGCATCCTTTGCTGCCCAGCATACTTCACATCTTCAAGTATATACAAACCCCAAAACTAATGAAGTTGACACATTGTGTAAATGGTAAATAAAAACATTTGATTTGCAAATTATTTTCAACTTATATTCAATTGAATAGACTGCAAAGACAATATATTTAACGTTCGAACTGTAAATTTTTTGCAAATAGCTCATTTGGAAATTGATGCCTACAACATGTTTCAAAAAAGCTGGCACAAGTGGCAAAAAAGACTGAAGAAGTTGAAGAATGCTCATCAAACACTTATTTGGAACATCCCACAGGTGAACAGGCTAATTGGGAACAGGTGGGTGCCATGATTGGGTATAAAAAGTAGCTTCCATGAAACGCTCAGTCATTCACAAACAAGGATGGGGGCGAGGGTCACCACTTTGTGAACAAATGCCTGAGGAAATTGTTTAAGAACAACATATCTCAACCAGCTATTGCAAAGGAATTACAGTCCGTAATAACATTTAAAAGGTTCAGAGAATCTGGAGAAATCACTGCACTTAAGCCATGATATTATGGACCTTCGATCCCTCGGGCGGTACTGCATCAAAAACAGACATCAGTGTGTAAAGGATATCACCACATGGGCTCAGGAACACTTCATAAAACCACTGTCTCAGTAACTATAGTTTGTCGTTACGTCTGTAAGTGCAAGTTAAAACTCTACAATGCAAAGCGAAAGCCATTTATCAACAACACCCAGGGCTGGGCCCGAGCTCATCTAAAATGGACTGCTGAGGTCTGACGAGTCCACATTTCAAATTGTTTTTGGAAACTGTGGACGTCATGTCTTCCGGACTGAAGAGGAAAAGAACCATCCAGACTGTTATAGGCACAAAGTTCAAAAGGCAGCATCTGGGATGGTATGGGGGTGTATTAGTGCCCAAGGCATGGGTAACTTACACATCTGTGAAGGCACCATTAATGCTGAAAGGTACATACAGGTTTTGGAGCAACATATGTTGCCATCTAAGCAACGTCTTTTTCATGGACGCCCCTGCTTATTTCAGCAAGACAATGCCAAGCCACATTCTGCACATGTAACAACAGCGTGGCTTTGTAGTAAAAGAGTGCGGGTACTAGACTGGCCTGCTTGTAGTCCAGACCTGTCTCCCATTGGAAATGTGTGGTGCATTATGAAGCCTAAAATACCACAACGGAGACCCCCGGACTGTTGAACAACTTAAGCTGTACATCAAGCAAGAATGGGAAATAATTCCACCTGAAACGCTTCAAAAATTGGTCTCCTCAGTTCCCAAACGTTTACTGAGTGTTGTTAAAAGGAAAGGCCATGTAACACAGTGGTAAAAATGCCCCTTTGCCAACTTTTTTGCGATGTGTTGCTGCCATTAAACTCTAAGTTAATGATTATTTGCTACAAAAAAAATGTAGTTTCTCAGTTGGAACATTAAATATCTTGTCTTCGCAGTCCATTCAATTGAATATAAGTTGAAAAGTATTTGCAAATCATTATATTCGGTTTTTATTTACCATTTCCACAACGTGCCCACTTTACTGGTTTTGGGTTTTTGCACACAGTATATACACCTTTAGTGGACTTTACCTGCTGCTGTTGCAGTCGCAGGTCTGACAGTTCCTGCTGATCTTGACCATGGAGCCGTTTGAGCTCCTCGCAGTTCTGTTTCAGGTGGTTGTGCTCTCGCACCAGTTGGGTGTTGTCCCTCCTCAGCGTCTCCATCTCTTCTTTCAGCTGCGTCTGCTCGGCCAGGACACGACTGTGCAGCATGCTGGGGAGAGCAAACGCCCACAGGAGGTGAGCGAGGAGGGACTTTTGCACGCATTTTCAGGTGATGTGTGACAGACGGAATGTAGAAACATCCACATTGGACTTAGGGGCACGACACAAGTCTAAATAGATGTTCATTGGTGGTGAGCTAGTACAATAATTTTCTGACTATAAAGCACACTTAAATCCTTTCATTTTCTCAAAACTCGACAGTACGCCTTATAACCCGGTGCGCCTAATGTACAGAATAATATTGTGCTTACCGACCTCAAAGCTATTTTATTTGGTACATGGTGAAATGATAAGTGTGACCAGTAGATGGCAGTCACACATAAGAGATACGTGTAGACTGCAACATGACCAATGTTCCCTCTAATGTTTCATCTTGTGTGAGCAAAGGCAAAAACTCCCTGAGCATTCAGTGGAGCCCATGTGAGCAACATCAGCAACACACCTGTCCCAAACCTGACTAAATAACAAGTTCAATCTCCATCCATCCATCCATTTTCTACCGCTTGTCCCTTTCGGGGTCGCTGGAGCCTATCTCAGCTGCATTCGGGCGGAAGGCGGTGTACACCCTGGACAAGTGCCCACCTCATCGCAGGGCCAACACAGATAGACAGACAACATTCTCTTATTATTATAATCAAATGACAGCAGTCATTTCCATGAGGTTGTTTTCCAATATAAGTGTTTAGGCCCACTTACAATGACAATAACAAAAAACATTGTTTTTCATGAACTGTGTACTTGCATTGTTTGTCTAGGTGGAGGTCCTGCTTTGGAAATAATTTGTACCTCTTTCAGACTTTGCATTTAGTTTCCATTAAAACATTCACATGTTGCACAATGAGATGTAAGCAGGGGATCATGTCTACATTCCTGCAACTTCCTGTTTGTAAAAAATATATTTTTATTAGTATTTATTTAATATACTAACAGCATTTCATGATTAATATTTATAAATTAAGATTCTTAATAAATGACACTAGAATAAGCACACATTTGATTGGTAAATCATAGTGTAACGACCTGGAATGACACTTAATGTGTGGTGTTGGAGTTGTCCGGCTTTTTGTGTGGCTGCAAACGCATCACTGTCTAAGTGCCATATGTGCATGTGTTGGCGCAAGTGAGAAAGAGCGAGCGGCTGCTGTTGATATAACAAAGTTGCTTTTGGTCTGGTTTGTACTGCAGAAAATGACCAGTTTTGCTAGATATAATTTTTTTTACTAATGTTTTGGTGATGTGTTTATGGCCGACAATAAAGAGTTTGCTCAGTAAAGTGATGGATGGAATTAATGTCCTCAAAGCGTCTCGACAGACGTTACAATATTTGAACAATGATGACGAAAACTGTTTTCTCTGTCGTGTACATGTGTCGAAAATTGTTTTGCGCTTATGTTTTTTAAAATTTTGTGCGTGGCATAGATTTGCCGTGCGCGAAGGACGCTTGAGCAGTGCGCAATTGCACAGGCGCGCACCTTAGAGGGAACGTTGAATGTGACTCAAGTAAACAACACCAAAATGTTATATGTTCCATTGAAAATATCGAACATTACACACGGCGCTCAAAAATCTATCAAAATGTTTTAGTGCGACTTTGGTAAGCTATGAAGCTGCACCGCTTGATGGATTGTACTGTGCTTCAACATACGAGTATTATTATGGTGTGTGTATAAGGTAAGACATTATCTGGCGTTTTGTTACGTAATATTATGCAAAAGCAACTTTTTTTACCTTTTGATCTGTATTTGGGATCTGCATAAGTCCGGAAAATTTGCGCGCATCCGCCTTTGTAGTCTGTGCCGATTACGTGGTCGATAAACATCTTATTTTTCTCTATCTTCTTGTTATGGGACATTCATCCTCCGCTGTTGCCATTTCTAATATAAAGTAGTGTAAAGTTCTTACTTATATCTGTCAGTAAACTCGCCATGAAAGTGCTAAAACATACCAGTGTAGTGAGTTTACATTATCCACCCAAGGAACTTTAGTTATTAGAGAGTTCCGGTTGGACGGTTTTTCACGGTACACATTTCCGGTGTTGTTGTTGTTGCACTAGTGAGCCGGGGATGAGGAGATGCTTCTCCGTTATTGATTGAAGTAAAGTCTAAATGTCATTAAAACAGTTAGCGCCATCTTTTTACACTTCTTCGTCCTTGCACGCTACACCGCTACAACAAAGATGACGGGGAGAAGACGCTGCCGAAGGTGAGCCACGTAAATAAAACGGCGCATCCTGAAGTGACTTGAAGATGATCTGTAAAACATAATCTATGCAACATTTTGACCAAAGAACCACCATTAAATGTTATGTAGAGCAGTGTTTTTCAACCTTTTTTGAGCCAAGGCACATTTTTTGTGTTGAAAAAACGCGGAGGCACACCACCAGCAGAAATAATTTAAAAAAGAAACTCAGTTGACAGTAAAAAGTCGTTGTCGCAATTGTTGGATATGACTTTAAACCATAACCAAGCATGCATTACTATAGCTCTTGTCTCAAAGTAGGTGTATTTGACTTGTTTGGAGTTTTTTGCCGTTTTCCTGTGTGTAGTGTTTTAGTTCTTGTCTTGCCCTCCTATTTTGGTGGCTTTTTCTCTTGTTTTGGTATTTTCCTGTAGCAGTTTCATGTCTTCCTTTGAGCGATATTTCCCGCATCTACTTTGTTTTAGCAATCAGGAATATTTCAGTTGTTTTTATCCTTTTTTGTGGAGACATCGTTGATTGTCATGTCATGTTCGGATGTACATTGTCTTTGCTCCACAGTAAGTCTTTGCTGTCGTCCAGCATTCTGTTTTTAATTTGTAGCCAATTCAGTTTTAGTTTTGTTCTGCATAGCCTTCTCTAAGCTTCAATGCATTTTCTTAGGGGCACTCACCTTTTGTTTATTTTTGGTTTAAACAGCTTTTTACCTGCACACTGCCTCCCGCTGTTTCCGACATCTACAAAGCAATTAGCTACCTGCTGCCACCTACTGATATGGAAGAATATTACACGGTTACTCTGCCGAGCTCTAGACAGCACCGACACTCAACAACAACACGCCATTTGCAGACTATAATTACTGGTTTGCAAAAAGCATTTTTAACCCAAATAGGTGAAATTAGATAATCTCCCACGGCACACCAGACTGTATCCCACGGCACACTAGTGTGCCGCGGCACAGTGGTTGAAAAACACTGATGTAGAAGACAAGGAAGTCTTTTACATTTAGAAAAAATAATAATAATATGACTCCTTTAATGCGCCCTATAATACGGTGCGCCTTTTGTATGAAAATAGACCTGAATAGACCCGCTCATCAGCAGTGCGCCCTATGGTCCGGAAAATACAGTAGTTCATTTAGCATGAAGCATACTTACTGGTAAAAGTCAGCCTCTTTGACAGCCTCTTCACACCTTTTCAGTGTTTTGGTGTGCTGGTTCTGGAGAGACTGCAAGTCTGCCATGGCTCTCATGCACTGGCTTTTTAAGCGCTCATAGTCATGGCTGGCTTTGGAATTTGGCCTTAAAGACAAGAAGGAGAGGCGAGGAATCAACACTCAGAATGGCTAAGACACAAGGACGGAAAAGAAAGTCTTGAAATTGCCAACATTTTTCAAAAGGGGTACTGATAAGCTATGTAGACGATTGAATATTTTGCATTTCAGATGAGTTAGAAGAGCTTCCATGCATATTTATTGAAACTAGAAAGCCTTCTACCTGCAGTCGTCAAAGGTGGTGCCAGGCGATGCCAAGGCCAGGCGCTTGCGTAGCTCGTCCCTCTCCCTGGTCACCTGGCGGAGCTGAAACAACACCGTGTCCAGGTTGTCACCGGGGGGCCGGTTGTCATTGATGGCGGGGGGTGGGGAGGATGCCTCGCCGTTCACAGGCGAACCTGCGAAAGAGATACGAATTGAAATGGTTAGATGCTCGATACAGCTCACATTACAAAGGAAAAGGCACGTAGAGAGATAAATCAAGGCAATACACTCCCTGGAAATAATCGCTAAGGAAAGTTTAAGAAGTGTATGTATGTTATTTTACGGTAATGTGTTAATCATTTCACACATAAGTCGCTCCTGAGTATAAGTCGCACCCCCGGCCAAACTATGAAAAAACTGCGACTTATAGTCCGAAAAATACGGTACATACTTTTTCATGAAAATCATCCGATACTGATCCCTGGCACATCCCTAATGTAAATAATTATAAATAGAGATGTCCGATAATATCGGACTGCCGATATTATCGGCCGATAAATGCTTTAATATGTAATATCGGAAATTATCGGTTTCAAAAAGTAAAATGTATGACTTTGTAAAACGCCGCTGTGTACACGGACGTAGGGAGAAGTACAGAGCGCCGATAAACCTTAAAAGGCACTGCCTTTGCGTGCCGGCCCAATCACATAATACCTACGGCTTTTCACACGCACAAGTGAATACCCCGCATACTTGGTCAACAGCCATACAGGTCACACTGAGGGTGGCCGTATAAACAACTTTAACACTGCTACAAATATGCGCCACACTGTGAACCCACACCAAACAAGAATGACAAATACATTTCGGGAGAACATCCGCACCGTAACAACATAAACACAACAGAACAAATACCCAGAAACCCTTGCAGCACTAACTCTTCCAGGACGCTACAATATACATCCCCCGCTACCCCCCACAAACCCCGCCCTCCTCATACACTCTCAGGGAGAGCATGTCCCAAAGTCCAAGCTGCTGTTTTGAGGCATGTTAAAAAAAAATAATGCACTTTGTGACTTCAATAATAAATATGGCAGTGCCATGTTGGCATTTTTTCCCATAACTTGAGTTGATTTATTTTGGAAAACCTTGTTACATTGTTTAATGCATCCAGCGGGGCATCACAACAAAATTAGGCATAATAATGTGTTAATTCCACGACTGTATATATCGGTATCGGTTGATATCGGAATAGGTAATTAAGAGTTGGACGATATCGGAATATCGGCAAAAAAGCCATTATCGGACAAGGTATTTTTCCAGAATTGTATTGCGTTGCAGTGACTAATATTGATGTTAAGGAACATAACTCGCTATATTACGATATTTATTAACCAATATGTATTAAGTCAGGGGTGTCGAACTTGTTTTCATCGAGGGCCACATGGCAGTCATGGCTGCCCTCAGAGGGCCGCTTGTTACAGTGAATGTAAGAATATAAAAGTATAATCGCCTCATTATATTATTGCCAATGCATTTGGTTATTTGATTTTTGTACGTACAAATTGATGGATAACTTGCTTTGAAATCGTAAGTCGAGGTGACAAGCAGATATTTAAGTATTTATTGTTATTTTTTACAAACTATCATACGGTATGTAATAATTAGGGGTGCTAAAAAAGTTTTTTTTATCACATTCGAATCCTGATTTTTTTTAGTAATTTTCAAAAATTTAATTTGATTTTTTTTTTTACATACATTTTTTGGGGGAAAAAAGCCATTATCGGACATCTCTAATTATAAACAAATGTTGTAGTGTGCAGTAGTAGTTAAAAAAAAAAAAAAGTTAAGATGTACTTAAAGAAATGTGCACTAAGAATGTGTACAGTGTAACTCCTACATAATCCTCTAGGGTGGGTCCAGTGCCAATGTGCTATAAATCTGGGGATGAATCTTGCGATCACAAAATCTGTAAATAGGACGAGAGAAATACATGGATGGATGTGTTTTGTGAGGTTAGAAAGAAACATGCCAGTCCAAATATTGTTTGGTTATCTTCCACTGGAAGATTTATCCTGGCTTTATGTGTGTATAAAAAGCTCTAGCAACAGACTAAACCTAATCTGAGAGGCTTCAAAAGAGGGGGCTTATCATCAGAATACCTCTACTCCAAAAAGACAAACAAATGTGTCACTAAGTAGTCACAGCTCTGCAAAAAAAAAAAGCGAACCCATGGCACAGAGACTTGGGGCAGGAAATTTAAGGGATTATGTTCATCTTTGACTCAACATTTTGGCCCTTCTGGAGGTTTATGTAACACAGCTGAGTCATTTGGACCTTAGTCAAAACTAGAGAAAACAAGCACAGCAGTGATCCTTGAAGGAAGAGGAGAACGAAGCGAGAGCTTTTTTGGCGCTCGGAGACAAAACGGAAAATCACTCGCTTCCTGAACGTTGCACATAAGGGCATCATCTGGATAACATGAGGTTGACCACATTCAGGAAAAAAAATGCCCAGGTGTGGTTTGGATTGGGGGTCGGACAAAATATCCTGATCACAATGAAACGTATCAGTATCTCTCTTATAGTCGCCGACAAAAAGTAAATAACAACCGGGGTCTTTAAACATTGGCATTAGCAGCTGTGGCTGTTATGCTTTGGACGCATGGTAGCGGTAGTTGTCGTGATCCCAAGGTGCAGAAGACAGTGTGCAAGTAGAAGATATCTGTGGAGGGGGGTGTGGCCTGCGGGCCTGCCGCGGAACGGGGTGTGCAAAGACCGGCCTCGAAGACAGCGACAGGCATACTTGCCAACCTTGAGACCTCCGATTTCGGGGGGTGGGGGGAGGGGGGTGGGGTGGGCGTGGTTGGGGGCGGGTTTGTGGTTAGGGGCGTGGTTAAGAGGGGAGGAGTATATTTACAGCTATAATTCACCAAGTCAAGTATTTCATATATATATATATATATATATATATATATATATCTCTAAGAAATACTTGACTTTCAGTGAATTCTAGCTATATATATATATATATATTTTTTTTTTTTTTTTCATTATATATATATATATATACATATATATATATATATATATGTATATAAAATAAAATAAATACTTGAATTTCAGTGTTCATTTATTTACACATATACACACACACAACACTCATCTACTCATTGTTGAGTTAAGGGTTGAATTGTCCATCCTTGTTCTAATCTCTGTCACTATTTTTCTAACCATGCTGAACACCCTCTCTGATGATGCATTGATGTGTGGCACGCACAAAAGTGCTTTCATCAAATGCATTAGAGTCTGGAATCTTCCATCTCTCCCTAGCATGGCCCAAAACCGGTCAATCTTTGCTTCCTGAGGAAGATCTTCAGTGCCAAGCACTTGGTAGTCAACTACTTCTTCCCGGAGGCTATCCAGGTCCAATCGCAGCTGCGGCTTGGAACTTACAAGCTGTTATGAGAGTAGCGTATGTGTGTGTGTGTGTGTGGCCCTTTAATAGGTGAGCATGTGAGGTGAGTGACGTCAGTGAGTGTGTGGGCGAGAGAAGAGAGGGAGCGGTAGCGTGAGTGCGGGCGGGAACTAGTTTGTTTTGTGTTGGATTGGCTGTGTGCAAGCAATCAATAAAGAAAGATTTGCAACTAATCGCCGGACTCAGGCAGGAAAGGTGCAACAAAGCGTATTTCTTCATCTTTTTTTTTTTTTTTTTATTTTTTTTTTTATGTCCTGTCCAGCTTCTCAGGCAAATCATATAGTTGATGTAGATGCCCATGACGGCTGTTCAGATTTACTTTACAAAAGAGAAGTGTAGGATACTTCTCTTGTTGCCTTATTTGTATTTGACTTTATTAAATGTATTTATATTATCATTTAGTGCAGCCGGGCCGGAGCAGGAGGGGATAGAAAGAGAAAAAAAAAAGAAGACAGAGGGGGAAATTGTGGGGACAAGAGGGGGATTAGACAGAGAGACAAAAACAACAACAGCAAACAACAACAACAACAACAATAGAGCAACATCAGCAAATATGACATGTACAAATATGATGGTAAAAGTAATAGCAAATAAGCAGTTAGCGAAAAATAAAAAATAATACAGAAATGACAATGAGCATTATTACACTACAAATGGATCAATACAAATACCAATAGAAATAGCGCTATTGATAATGAACAATACCAATAATTTACCTTTATTATCAAAAATACAGTTGTTTAAATGCAACAATACATATACGTAATGATAACTTGAGATACGAAAGAATGCAGAAAAATGGAGGGGGAGAAAGAGAAGCAACCTACATTAACCTTGTAGATTGTTATAGTCACAATAGGTTAAGCTTTGTCAGTGTGCCATGTGTTACACCCAGTTTACCCTAGGGCAACAACGTTAATATATGTTTGATGAAACGTGATTATGTGCATGAGTGTAAGTATGCATATGTACTTGTATATGTACAGAATGTGTATATGTGTTTGTACAATGAATGTATATGTACAGAATGTGTATATGTGTTTGTACAGTGAATGTATATGTACAGTATGTGTATGTGTATGTTTGTATATTGAATGTGCGTGTGGATGTACGAACATTAGGTAGGTAAATATGTACTGTATTTGTGTATGTATGTATGTGGGAGCGTAGGTACCTATGTACGTATGTGAGCATATGTGAATTTGCATGTACAATACATTCGACTCCCAGAGTGCGTGGGAGCCAGAGCACGGCCCCATCACCCCCGAGAGCCCAACCCACAAACAGGAGGCGTGGTGCCCAGGGAACCAGGGACCACCGCCCCCACGCAGCCAAGCCGGCCAGCGACAGGAACCCCAGAGCCCGACCCACCGTACCGCCCACAAGGGCCAGCAGCAGGCCGCAGACAGACGCACCCGGCAGAGGACAGGGCACGAGAAAAGCAGGGGACAGCCAGACCCCAAGCCAGCGAGAGACTACACCCCACACGGGCAGAAAGGCGAGACGCCCCGCCCGAGGGACCCAGAGACTCCCCGCAACCGGACGGGAAGACCGCCCCCGCCCCACCGGCAACCGGGCCCCCACGAGCCCACCCCCCACCCCCGGAGAGCGCGGCGAGGCCAGCCCCCGGCCACCCCACCCAAACCGGCCGCCGCAGGACCACCCAGGCACAGGGCCACGGGAACCACCCACCCCACCCGCAGGGACCCCAACGATGGAGATGGAACAACCAGCAACCGCCCCGCCGAGCCCCCCCCCTGAGGGAGGGGAAAAATTAAAAAATAATATTAATAAAATATATTTAAAAAATAAATAAATAAATAAATAAATTAATTAATTAATTAATTAATTAAAAAAAAAAAAAAAAGAATTAAAAGAAGATCACAGACATGCTGACAAACAAGGTCACTACCCCAGCAACTGGCCGACTCGCAGCACCTCGGAATACCTTGCAGCACCAAGCTACCACAATAGACGCAGGGACTAGGCCCAACAGGCCCCAACCAAGACGGGCACCCGGAAGGGATGGACAGCGGGACCCAGGAGCTCCAGACACGCAGTTCGGATGCAGTAGCCTGAGGCGTCGACCCCCGTCTGACAGGCAGGCCCAGAGCGTACCCCCAGAAATATACATACATACATACATACACACATACACATACACATACACACATACACGTATACATACCCACACATACACATATATACATATACATACACATATGTACACATACACATATATAAACATACATACATACACACACATATACATACATATACACAGTTCGTCAGCCCCGACAGCCATCACGCGCGCGCGCTGCCACCAGTCACAACATCAGCCACACCCCTGCACCAGACCCAGCAGCCACGGGCGCCCACACCACAAACAAACGGCAGCAGAAACAGCAGCCGCAATAACCCCAGACAGCCAGCACCAGCCAATCAAATCAAAGCGATCAAAGAAAAACTGCGACCAGCAACCACACGCCACCAGGGCCATGGAGACCAGCCAGCGCCAGCCCGCCGGTCAGCCCGAACGCCAACACGCAAACAAGAGACACCAACAACCCCCCCAACCAAAAGGCCCCCCACCCCAACCCAAACCCGCACAAACACACCACCGCCCAAACAACCGGGACACAGCATCCAGACCAGACACGGGGGCTGCGCCGCCACCACACCAAGTCACCAACAGAGACCCCACAGCGCAAGGTCGGGCCACACGGGCACGGACCCCATCCAACAGGAAGTGAGACCCGCGCGACGCCACACACAAATAAATAATAAGATTATTTATTATTATTTCTTCATCTTACTCGTCGTCGGCGTCGCCATGGCTGTATCTTCCTCGTTCTTCTGCTTCGTCTCCTTGTTGTGTGCGCAGTTGTGCACTGCACTCTCTCAAAGCCGTATATGTTATTGATGTTATATATGGCAGTATTGTCCTGTTCAAGAGTGTCACAACATTGCTGTTTACGGCAGACGAACTGCTTTACGGTAGACAAAAACATGACTGCTGTTGTTGTGTGTTGTTACCGCGCTGGGAGGACGTTAATGAAACTGCCTAACAATAAACCCACACAAAACCAAGAACTCGCCCTCGAT
>NC_084549.2:10725000-10857500 GCF_033978685.3 Nerophis lumbriciformis
GGCTTCTGAGAGCTTCAAAATGTAATGAATAAAATGCTAAAGTTGTTGATAAACAAGCAATTATTTTAATAATTAAATATGGTCATTTTAAATGAATTATTATGATAATTTAAAATTAATTATTTCCAATATGTTTATTTTAATGTATAATTCTATGGCTGGATGTAATAAAGAGTCAGAAAAAATACAAATAAAAATACAATTAATTTTGATGTTTTTAGCAAAATATAGTAAAAATGTATTTAGTTGTTTTTTTTAAACTAATAAATATATATATTTTTAGGTAAGATAAACATAATACAATGTATCTCTAGTCTGGATGATTTAATTCTTGTCACCCTGTTGTCCTCCCATAGTGAAAAAAGGCTGTCCTCACTCAGGTCCGCATGGAGCTGGAGGGGGCGTGGCCTCCAGCTCCGGCTGAAAATCGGGAGATTTTCGGGAGAATATTTGTCCCGGGAGGTTTTCGGGAGAGGCGCTGAATTTCGGGAGTCTCCCGGAAAATTCGGGAGGGTTGGCAAGTATGGGCTATTGAATGATACCCTCATGGCTACTGTACTGTATGTTAAAGTTAAAAGTTAAAGTTAAAGTACCAATGATTGTCACACACACACTAGGTGTGGCGAAATTATTCTCTGCATTTGACCCATCACCCTTGATCACCCCCTGGGAGGTGAGGGGAGCAGTGGGCAGCAGCGGTGGCCGCGCCCGGGAATCATTTTTTGGTGATTTAACCCCCAATTCCAACCCTTGATGCTGAGTGCCAAGCAGGGAGGTAATGGGTCCCATTTTTATAGTCTTTGGTATGACTCGGCCGGGGTTTGAACCCACAACCTACCGATCTCAGGGCGGACACTCTAACCACTAGGCCACTGAGTCAGATGGTGTGTTATGTGAACTTTAATTAAAAAAAACTGCTGCACTTTATATACTTCTGCACTTTAAATGGAGCTGCTAAAATACTGTAACTTGACCGCCCACTGATTTATAACCCACATACCCTCTATGTATTGTACTTGTACTTTAAATTGCCTTTCATTATTTAATTTCAATTTTGTTGTGTATTTCTAATCCTGTGTCATTTTAATTGTGGATGTTAAATGCGCCATAAAAGGACTACAGATGCCATCTTAACGTAACGTAACTGCACATTGTCCTTCAAATAAACAAATACAAACAAATAAACACTATGTTTTTTTACATTACTTGTGGGTTTTTCATGTCACAAAGTTATTACTTAAAAAACCCTCAGGTGACACACTGTATTTTTCGGGGTATAAGTCGCTCCGGAGTATAAGGCGCACCGGCCGAATTGCATAATAAAGAAGGAAAAAACATATAAGTCGCACTGGAGTATAAGTCGCATTTTTTGTGGGAAATTTATTTGATAAAAGCCAACACCAAGAATAGACATTTGAAAGGCAATTTAAAATAAATAAAGAATAGTGAACAACAGGCTGAATAAGTGTACGTTATATGAGGCATAAATAACCAACTGAGAACGTGCCTGGTATGTTAACGTAACATATTATGGTAAGAGTCATTCAAATAACTATAACATATAGAACATGCTATACGTTTACCAAACAATCTCTCACTCCTAATCACTAAATCCCATGAAAAGAGCGAAATAATATTATTTTGATATTTTACGGTAATGTGTTAATAATTTCACACATAAGTCGCTCCTGAGTATAAGTCGCACCCCCGGCCAAACTCTGAAAAAAACTGCGACTTATAGTCCGAAAAATACGGTAGCGTGTTAATGTTTTATGGTGTATAGTTACTTCCTATACAACAATTTTTGCTCAAACTCTTAATAAATATGTGCCGATATAGCATGTACATGTGCATACATTTAGTACATGTCAATGTAGACAAAATGTACATAACTTAAAAAATAAAATAAAAATAAAATAAAATAAAAACTATCAAAATGTAAAAATTTTAACAAGAAATGGGCAACAAATTATGTTAGTATCTGCTTTTAAATATTTAGGATTTTTAATTGATGACCACTTGAGTTTTAAGGAGCACATTCAGTATGTTGTAAAAAAAAACCTGAAACTTTTACTGGGATTTTATTATAGAAACAAGTCTTGCTTTTCTTTTACTGTGAAACAGAAATTGGTGGAAACAACCTTTTTACCTGTTATTGACTATAGAGATGTGTTGTACATGAATGCTACTGCTGCTTGTCTCCACAAGCTGGATAGTGTGTACCACGGGGCACTGAGATTCATCACCAACTGCGCTCCCCTTACTCACCATTGTGTGTTATACTCGATGGTTAACTGGACATCTTTATGTGCTCGACGCCTCAATCATTGGTATGTTTTCATCTACAAAACCATTCTGGGTATCACTCCATCTTATCTGTCCTGTCTTTTAACAAAGAAACAAGGAAGTCACAATCTTCGTTCAATGAATGTTCTGCAATTTGTCGTCCCCAAAGTAAGAACTGAACTGGGCAAGAAAGCATTTAGGTTTTCAGCACCGAAGGCTTGGAATGACCTACAATCGAATATTAAACTTCAAACCCTTGTTACGTTGAATGAGTTTAAAACTTCTGTGAAAGGATTGCAGTCTACCTTGTCTGTATGCACATGTGTCATGTGAGCAAGTTTTAATGTTGTAAATGTGATGTTTTATGTATTTGTTTACTGTTTTTCATGTAACTTTGCTGCTGCCCTCTTGGCCAGGTCTCCCTTGGAAAAGAGATCTTTGATCTCAATGGGATTTTACCTGGTTAAATAAAGGCTAATAATAAATAATAATAAAAAATAGGGATAAAGGCATTATGTCATGAGAAAAAGCTGACACGTTGATACTATTAATGAACAAAAACACAAATATTTGTCTTTAAATATACGAATAATGTTTATCTATAGCCTTTTTTTTATTAGACATTACAAATTACATGATGGCGTCGCGTTTACACCCAACATAATGAATAATCGTTATTCATATTTTGGCCATAACTAGAGATGTCCGATAATGGCTTTTTTGCCGATATTCCGATATTGTCCAACTCTTAATTACCGATTCCGACATCAACCGATACCGATATATACAGTCATGGAATTAACACGTTATTATGCCTAATTTTGTTGTGACGCCCCGCTGGATGCATTAAACAATGTAACTTTACCATGAATTGATTAACGTGGACCTTAAACAAGTTGAAAAACGTATTCGGGTGTTACCATTTAGTGGTCAATTGTACGGAATATGTATTGTACTGTGCAATCTACTAATACAAGTTTCAATCAATCATATATGTATATCGTAGCGTCCCGGAAGAGTTAGTGCGTTAAGGGGTTCTGGGTATTTGTTCTGTTGTGTTTATGTTGCGTTACGGTGCGAAATGTGTTTGTCATTCTTGTTTGGTGTGGGTTCACAATGTGGCGCATATTTGTAACAGTGTTAAAGTTGTTTATACGGCCACGCTCAGTGTGACCTGTATGGCTGTTGATCAAGTATGCCTTGCATTTACTTACGTGTGTGCAAATGCCGCACATATTATGTGACTGGGCCGGCACGCTGTTTGTATGGAAGAAAAGCGGACGTGACGACAGGTTGTAGAAAACGCTAAGGCACTGCCCCCAATAATGTTGGCCGGGTGGAAATCGGGAGAATGGTTGCCCCGGGAGATTTTTGGGAGGAGCATTGAAATTCGGGAGGTTGAAACCGATACCGATAATTTCCGATATTACATTTTAAAGCATTTATCTGCCGATATTATCGGACATCTCTAGCCATAACGGTGAAGCCCTTTGTGTAAGACTAGATCTCATATATGAACACTATTTTTTATCTATATGGAGAAAAAGTGCAGTTACGTCTTATGTCCATCAGGTGTCATCTTGCAAAATTATTACATTTGTTTTATTGGTTATCTCTTATGTCCATAAGGTGCCATCTTGCACAAATTTTAACGGTTATATTTTTTATTTATGTTATTATTTAGTTTTTGCCATTATACTACGCTCTTGTGTTGCTTTCATAAGCACATTCAATTTCTACTTGGGGTACATCAAACAGTGTTCTTGTCAACAATTGTGTTTCTTCTACAAACGAAATAGTTTTGAACATTTGTTTTTTTAATAAAACTTGATTGAAAGATTCAAGTACATTTTTGAAAATGTTGAGCGCATTTAAAAATACCGCGATAATGATAACCTTGATAATTTTGGGTGAAAATAACCGTGAATATACACGGAAGCCTCCAAAAATTGTCACTGTCGAGCACAAACCAACAAACAGCATGCGATGATCCAGCAAAGACAGCAGCAACAGCTGAACCTAAATAGACTTGATTGCTCAATGAGAACAGGTGCGAGGAGCCAGCGCTCAGAGGCAGGAGTAAAGTTACTGCATAAACACACAAAAACGGAAGTAGAACTAGAAAACAAGAGCACTGTGCAGGAACCAAGCATTAAACATAGGAAAACACAATAACACCTAAATCAGGGGTGCTCATTACGTCGATCGCGATCTACCGGTCGATCTCGGAGGGTGTGTCAGTCGATCACCAGCCAGGCATTAAAAAAATAGTCCTAAAAATGAGCGATCATAAATCTTCACTATGACGTCACTTTCGTCACTTGATTGACATTCACGGCACCCGAGGGTCTTCTGAGATGACGCTGGCTGCTGCCAGCTCATTAAAATTACCGACTGGAAGGCGAGAAACACTTTATTTCAACAGACTCTGGCGCCGTACCTGTCGTCAAAACTCCAAAGACCGACTGCACAGTTGCACAATAAAAGCTCTGCTTCATCCTGCCTGCGCTACCAAAATAAGAGTCTCAGAAAGCTGGCGTGCACAAGCTAGCAAGCTACGGAGTTTGCAGACAATGTATTTCTTGTAAAGTGTATACAAAGGAGTACGGAAGCTGGACAAATAAGATGCCAAAAACCAACCACTTTCATGTGGTATTGGACAGAAAGGAGGACTTTTTTTCTCCTCCATTCGAAAATGCGGACATTATCAGCACCACTGTCTGATTCCAATCAATGCAAGTCATCACAATCAGGTAATACACCAACTTATATTCTTGTCTTCATGAAAGAAAGGAATCTATATGTGTTAAACATGCTTGCATTATCTTTAACCACCTTTAACTTGTTTACAATATTAACTATATGTGTTAAACATGCTTGTATTATCTTTAACCACCTTTAACTTGTTAACAATATTAACTATATGTGTTAAACATGCTTGTTTTATCTTTAACCACCTTTAAGTTGTCAACAATATTAACTATTTGTGTTAAACATGCTTGCATTATTTTTAACCACCTTTAACTTGTTAACAATATTAACTATATGTGTTAAACATGCTTGCATTATCTTTAAACACCTTTAACTTGTTAACAATATTAACTATATGTATTAAACATACTTGTATTATCATTAAACACCTTTAATGTATTAACAATATTAACTATATGTGTTAAACATGCTTGCATTATCATTAAATACCTTTAACTTGTTAACAAAAACATATATTTCATAAATAAGTAAATATAAATTATATATATGAATGAGGTAGAGCCCCACGACTTGATCAATTGAAAAGTAGCTCGCCTGCAGAAAAAGTGTGAGCACCCCTGACCTAAGTCATGTAGTAATTTTTATTAACTCCATAAGATGGCAGATGAAGTATTAATGACTACTTTCAATGCACTAAATTATTCTGATTTCTCAAATAGTTTTTTTGTGTATATTCACAGTGTCCATGTACACTCTCTAATGCTACTCTTAGTCATACGCCGTGTGCCTCCTGTACACTGGGGGGCGCTTGTTTCTTTTTAGCACGGATAAATGTATTGCTTTTCCGGTTGACTGATGACGTCAAACCAAAACAAGGCATCTTTGCGGCTCCTTACAAGTCATCCGCGCAATTCTTGTTGTACCCGACGTCCACTGTCATATTGGCACGGATTACAAAGATTACGTCTAGAGCAGGGGTGCTCACACTTTTTCTGCAGGCGAGCTACTTTTCAATTGATCAAGTCGTGGGGATCTACCTAATTCATATATATAATTTATATTTAGTTATTTATGAAATATATGTTTTTGTTAATAAGTTAAAGGTGTTTAATGATACAAGCATGTTTAACACATATAATTAATATTGTTAACAAGTTAAAGGTGTTTAATGATAATACAAGCATGTTTAACACATAGTTAATATTGTTAATAAATTAAAGGTGTTTAATGATAATACAAGAATGTTTAATACATATAGTTAATATTGTTAACAAGTTAAAGGGGTTTAAAGATAATACAAGCATGTTTAACACATAGTTAATATTGTTAATAAGTTAAAGGTGTTTAAAGATAATACAAGCATGTTTAACACATATAGTTGATATTGTTAATAAGTTAAAGGTGTTTAAAGATAATACAAGCATGTTTAACACATATAGTTAATATTGTTAACAACTTAAAGGTGTTTAAAGATAATACAAGCATGTTTAACACATAGTTAATATTGTTAATAAGTTAAAGGTGTTTAAAGATAATACAAGCATGTTTAACACATATAGTTAATATTGTTAATAAGTTAAAGGTGTTTAAAGATAATACAAGCATGTTTAACACATATAGATTCCTTTCTTTCATGAAGACAAGAATATAAGTTGGTGTATTACCTGATTGTGATGACTCGCATTGATAGGAATCAGACAGTGTTGCTGATAACGTCCGCATTTTCGAATGGAGGAGAAAAAAAGTCCTCCTTTCTGTCAAATACCACATGAAAGTGGTTGGTTTTTGGCATCTTATTTGTCCAGCTTCCGTACTCCTTTGTATACACTTTACAAGAAATACATTGTCGGCAAACTCCGTAGCTTGCTAGCTTGTGCACGCCAGCTTTCTGAGACTCTTATTTTGTTAGCGCAACTGTGCAACTGTGCAGTCGGTCTTTGGAGTTTTGAGACAGGTACGGCGCCAGAGTCTGTTGAAATAAAGTGTTTCTCGCCTTCCAGTCGGTAATTTTAATGAGCTGGCAGCAGCCAGCGTCATCTCAGAAGACCCTCGGGTGCCGTGAATGTCAATCAAGTGACGTCATAGTGAAGATTTATGATCGCTCATTTTTAGGACTATTTTTTTAATGCATGGCTGGTGATCGACTGACACACCCTCCGAGATCGACCTGTAGCTCGCGATCGACGTAATGAGCACCCCTGGTCTAGAGATGTCCGATAATATCGGACTGCCGATATTATCGGGCGATCAATGCTTTAAAATGTAATATCGGAAATTATCGGTATCGGTTTCAAAAAGTAAAATTTATGACTTTTTAAAACGCCGCTGTACGGAGTGGTACACGGACGTAGGGAGAAGTACAGAGCAGTTGCGTCTCCCAGTCATACTTACCAACCCTCCCAATTTTCCCGGGAGACTACCAAATTTCAGTGCCCCTCCCGAAAATCTCCCCGGACAACCATTCTCCCGAATTTCTCCCAATTTCCCCCCAGACAACAATATTGGGGGCGTGCCTTAAAGGCACTGCCTTTGCGTGCCGGCCCAGTCACATAATATCTACAGCTTATCACACACACAAGTGAATGCAGCACATACTTGGTCATCAGCCATACAGGTCACACTGAGGGTGGCCGTATAAACAACTTTAACACTGTTACAAATATGCGCCACACTGTGAACCCACACCAAACAAGAATGACAAACACATTTCGGGAGAACATCCGCACCGTAACACAACATAAACACAACAGAACAAATACCCAGAACCCCTTGCAGCACTAACTCTTACGGGACGCTACAATATACACCCCCCGCTAACCCCCCCCAATCAGAAAGTGGCTTGAAGATGATCTGTAAAACATCATCTATGCAACATTTTGACCAAAGAACCACTATCACATGTTATGTAGACCACAAGGCATACTTGCCAACCTTGAGACCTCCGATTTCGGGAGGTGGGGGGGGGGAGTGGTTAAGAGGTGAGGAGTATATTGACAGCTAGAATTCACCAAGTCAAGCATTCCATATATATATATATATATATATATATATATATATATATATATAAGCGGTAGAAAATGGATGGATATATATATATACATCCTGAAAATATGCAAACAAAACTGTGTTTAGATAATTGATACTTCAAACTTGCATAAATAAATCTTAAGGAATATAACATAACTTGGCTTCTGAGAGCTTCAAAATGTAATGAATAAAATGCTAAAGTTGTTGATAAACAAGCAATTATTTTAATAATTAAATATGGTCATTTTAAATGAATTACTATGATCATTTAAAAGTAATTATTTCAAACATGAGTGTGCATGTTGTCTGTCTATCTGTGTTGGCCCTGTGATGAGGTGGCAACTTGTCCAGGGTGTACACCGCCTTCCGCCCGATTGTAGCTGAGATAGGCTCCAGCGCCTCCCGCGACCCCAAAGGGAATAAGCGGTAGAAAATGGATGGATAGATGTTTATTATAATGCTTCATTCTATGGCTGGATGTAATAAGGAGTCAGAAAAAATACAAAAAAAAATACAATTAATTTTGATGTTTTTAGCAAAATATAGTAAAAATGTATTTATTTATTTATTTTTTTTAATTAATAAATATATTTATTTGTAGGTAAGATAAACATAATAATACAATTTATCTCTAGTCTGGATGATTTAGTTCTTGTCACCCTGTTGTCCTCCCATAGTGAAGAAAGGCTGTTGTCACTCAGGTCCGCATGGAGCTGGAGGAGGCGTGGCCTCCAGCTCCGGCTGAAAATCGGGAGATTTTCGGGAGAATATTTGTCCCGGGAGGTTTTCGGGAGAGGCGCTGAATTTCTCTGAAAATTCGGGAGGGTTGGCAAGTATGTCACAAGGAAGAGTTTACATTTAGAAAAAAATAATAATAATATGACTCCTTTAATGCGCCCTATAATCTGGTGCGCCTTATTAATGAAAAAAGATCGAAAATAGACCATTCATCGGCAGTGCGCCTTATAATACGGTGCAACCTATGGTCAGGAAAATTCGGTAAATCTCTGTTTTATTTTTCTCCCATCAGTGCACATCAAAATGTTCATTTGTCAAATAAATAAACAGTTATCTTCATTCCAGTTGTCGTTTATGTTTTGATAAAACAGGATCCGCTTCCGGTTTATATGCCGCACGTTCAGGCTGTCACATGTGTGATACGAAGGGTGCCCTGTGGCGGCACACACCCACTCCAGAGATCTGGTTTTCAATCGCATAATCTAGGTGTGTTAGTCCGACTTTTCAAAAGCCAAACACAATCAGATAAAGGCGGTGTTTTTCAACCTTTTTTGAGCCAAGGCGCATTTCTTGCGTAAAAAAAATCCGGAGGCACACCACCAGCAGAAATCATTAAAAAACGAGTTGACAGTAAAGAGTCGTCGTCGCAATTGTTGGATATGACTTTAAAGCATAACCAAGCATGCATCAATATAGCTCTAGTCTCAAAGTAGGTGTACTGTCACCACCTGTCACATCACGCCCTGACTTATTTTGAGTTTTTTGCCGTTTTCCTGTGTGTGGTGTTTTAATTCTTGTCTTGCGCTCCTATTTTGGTGGCTTTTTCTCTTTTTTTGGTATTTTCCTGTAGCAGTTTTACGTCTTCCTTTGAGCGATATTTCTCACATATACTTTGTTTTAGCAATCAAGAATATTTCAGTGGTTTTTATCCTTCTTTGTGGGGACATTGTTGATTGTCATGTCATGTTCGGATGTACATTGTCTTAACTCCACAGTAAGTCTTTGCTGTCGTCCAGCATTCTGTTTTTGTTTACTTTGTAGCAAGTTCAGTTTTAGTTTTGTTCTGCATTGCCTTCCCTAAACTTCAATGCCTTTTCTTCGGGGCACTCACCTTTTGTTTATTTTTGGTTTAAGCATTAGACACCTTTTTACCTGCACGCTGCCTCCCGCTGTTTCCGACATCTACAAAGCAATTAGATACCGGCTGCCACCTACTGATATGGAAGAGTATTACACGGTTACTCTGCCGAGCTCTAGACAGCACACACACTCAAAAACAACACATCATTTGCAGACTATAATTACTGGTTTGCAAAAAATATTTTTAACCCAAATAGGTGAAATTAAATAATCTCCCACGGCACACCAGACTGTATCTCACGGCACACTGGTTGAAAAACACTGGATTAAGGTGTTGTAGGATTCTTCTTGTGAGCCAAATTATTTGAGAAATCAGAATGGAAACGTAGTCAATGTCAGCATCCATCAGCTTTATTTACATCTGCATGCACTTTAAAATGTTGACTCATCTGCGTACTGTTGTTTACAATGAACTCATCAGCGGTGTTATATATATATATGAGTGGGCGGTTTGATCCTTAGTCCTATTAAAACATTGGTTCTATTTTGACGCTAGGCCACTAGACCACCTACTCAGTGGCCTAGTGGTTAGAGTGTCCGCGCTGAGATCGGTAGGTCGTGAGTTCAAACCCCGGCCGAGTCATACCAAAGACTATAAAAATGGGACCTTTTACCTCTTTGCTTGGCAATCAGCATCAAGGGTTGGAATTGGGGGTTAAATCACCAAAAATGATCACTGCTCCCCTCACCTCCCAGGGGGTGAGCAAGAGGATGGGTCAAATGCAGAGGACAAATTTCACCTCATGTGTGTGTTATAATCATTGGTACTTTAACTTTAACTTATGTGTTGTGCAACGTACTCGTTAATAAGTGAGCATGTAGTCTACTTTATTCATGCACTCCAAATCCTTGTTGAAAGTTGTTATAATGAGTTAACACATTTCAGGCACAACAGCCTCTGTCCAATTATCACCTGCTTCCAATTAACGCCTCTTCCTCATTGCGGTTTATGAAAATAAATCAATTGCACTGTGAGTTATTCTGCGATTCCCACCCCTATTATGTCAATACAGTCGCTGTCCAACTATGTCCGCTATTTTTCCTCCATGTTCTGTCCGTATATCTACAAAAACAACATAAAACATGTTTTACTGTAACATTTGGTTGCTTCGCTTTTTCCGCAACAACACCAGCAACATGCAGCACAAAGATCATTTGTAACCACGGCGAAAAAGAAGTCTCACTCTGTCACGTGATGTTGGCAAGTTTAAATAGTGTGAAATAGTCATAATTAATTGAAAGACATATCAGGAAGTGTGTTTATGGTGTGTATAAGTTAGAAATGTGTTGTTTTTAGCGTGTTTTTTTTATATATACCATGCATCAGGCTTCCCTCAGGCTATCAATCTGATGAACGCAGTAAAATTACTCTGCAAATAATCTAATGTACTAACTCATGCTCACTTCATCCTCTGTTTGCTTTGCTAAATTCACCACTACACTATTATGTATTAGCCTTGCCTGTATTAGATATTTAAGTACTTGTTTATATTTTTAGTTAATTGTAGGGATGGATTTTTGCCGATATCCGATATTCTGATATTGTCCAACTCTTAATTACCGATACCGATATTAACCGATACCGACATATACAGTGGTGGAATTAACACATTATTATGCCTAATTTGGACAACCAGGTATGGTGAAGATAATGTCCTTTTTAAAAAAATTAATAAAATAAAATAAGATAAATAAATTAAAAACATTTTCTTGAATAAAAAAAGAAAGTAAAACATACTTGCCAACCCTCCCGGATTTTCCGGGAGACTCCCGAAATTCAGCGCCTCTCCCGAAAACCTCCCGGGACAAATTTTCTCCCGAAAATCTCCCGAAATTCAGGCGGACTCAGGTCCTCCACAATATAAAAAAGCGTACCTGCCCAATCACGTTATAACTATAGAATGATGGAGGGCGAGTTCTTGGTTTCTTATGTGGGTTTATTGTTCGGCAGTTTCATTAACGTCCTCCCAGCGCGGCAACAACACACAACAACAGCAGTCACTTTTTTGTATACCATAAAGCAGTTGGTCTGCCGTAAACAGCAATGTTGTGACACTTTTAAACAGGACAATACTGCCATCTACTGTACATGCACATGTGACCCACCCATAATGTGTCACATTTTTGTGTTGATTTATTTATTTTATTTTGTGGTTTGAATTCGTTTTTGGAGCTGTCATTACACATTTATCAGTATTCACATTGGTCAGTAGGGGGCAGTAGGGCGTTTCTTCCCAATTGAATGCTATCACCTGCAGACCGGAAGTATCTTGTCATTCTGATGAGCGCGACCAGTCTGTGAACAATTGAAACGTCCTGTGTGCTTTTTCCTCCTGTATAACAGGTTAGTTTTGGTGAATCAACTCACTGAATAATATCCATGTGATCTTTATAAGTTTAAGTACACATTCTGATGGTGGAGCCTAACTCTAAAGTGTTTGTGAGTTGTAGTTTGTATTTGTGAATGAATCCAGTGCACAGCTGCAGTAATCAATACAAAAAGGCGACGTGAGTGCGCAATGTTTATATAGGAACTTCTGATCCTAATTCAGACTCCCTAATTAGAGCTCCCGTTTTCTTATTGATTTTATAATGTATATTTGTATAATGTGTGTGTTCTGAAATAGTGACAGAGAATAGAACAAGGATGGACAATTCAACCCTTAACTCAACAATGAGTAGAATGAGTGTTATGTGTGTGTATATGTGTAAATAAATGAACACTGAAATTCAAGTATTTCTTTTATTTATATATATATATATATATATATATATATATATATAATAAAATATATATATATATATATAGCTAGAATTCACTGAAAGTCAAGTATTTCTTATATATATATATATATATATCTTAACCACGCCCCACCCCCGACCACGCCCCCACCCCCCACCTCCCGAAATCGGAGGTCTCAAGGTTGGCAAGTATGAAGTAAAACAATATAAAAACAGTTACATAGAAACTAGTAATGAATGAAAATGAGTAAAATTAACTGTTAAAGGTTAGTACTATTAGTGGACCAGCAGCACGCACAATCGTGTGCTTACGGACTGTATCCCTGCAGACTGTATTGATATATATTGATATATAATGTAGGAACCAGAATATTAATACCGGTAACAGAAAGAAAAGACCCTTTTGTGTGAATGAGTGTGAATGAGTGTAAATGGGGGAGGGAGGTTTTTTGGGTTGGGGCACTAATTGTAAGTGTATCTTGTGTTTTTTATGTTGATTTAATCAAAAATTAAAAAAAATTAAAAAATTAAAAAAAATTAAAAAAACGATACCGATATTATCGGACATCTCTAGTTAATTGTTCAAATTTTTTTTTTTTTTACAATGAACAAGAGAGCACAGCCTATCAAGTCAAATTTATTGTGTGATAACCAATAAAGCTGATTCTGGTCACAAGCTATGGAGAAATGGCATCAATTCCAGCGGCGACTCCTGACTTTATACTCTTACAGCACATTTGTGCATCTATATAGTGAAATATTACATGTACAATAATGTGCACATTATATTTACACTTAGATGGAGGGGAATGTGGTTTTACTAGCCTGTGCGTCTCAAAAGTCACATGCCAGTATCAGATGCAAGTATCTGCCGCTGTACGAAATGAAACCCAAACACGAAAGTATGTAAGTTCATGTTATGGTCGTCAAATAAGGTTAAAGATATGATAATGTATGTGTATGAGACGTATGTGATTGACAGTCAGCAGAAAATAGTTTTTAAGGTTTTATTGATGTATTAACTTTAACACTTGACATGGACCTGATGTTTTATTTTAGTAAAGAAAACAGACTGCATCTGTTCAAGTCTACTAAAAACAACAAATTACTTTAGAAAGCCACTTTTTTTGTTTAAATCTTAATGATAATGTAATGTGTTTGAATGAAAATATGTCAAGTTGTGGGAATTTTTCAGTATTTATAACAGAGATTAAAAAAAGAATACCGTAAATTTTACTCGCTATCTTATGCTGCCCTTTTTTTGCTGCAGCTGTTACATATACTGTAATATTGTACATGGTGATTAGGATTTCTTATATATTGTATATATATTACATGACATATAATATAATAATATATCAGTATATATTATATACACTGTATATATAATATGTAAATATTACATGTTATATTTTATATTGCTACTATGGTGAATTTTTTGTCTACTTTATACCTGCATTATCCTTTCCATCCTTACCCTTTCCATCCTTTGTAACTGAGCTACTGTGTGGAACAATTTCCCTTGTGGATTAATAAAGTTTGTCTAAGTCTAAATTCCAGATGGTAACCCGCTACTTTTTTTCCCCTATGCTTTGAACCCTGCGGCTTATGAAACGGTGTGGCTAATTTATGGATTTTTCTCCGCTGACCGCTATTAAGCACATATTTTTCAATAAACACATGGAAAGACACTTAAATGGTGTGTTATTGTGTGTGCAATGGCGCCATCTTTTGGACGAGTTTGCTCACTGCAGGTGCAGGTGGGTGAATGTGAATTCCTGTCGTTTAAATCTTTGAACCGGAAGTAGAAGTGCCATTCTGTCTTCTAATCGTCTATAGCGTTTCTGCTGTTTCTACTCGTATGGACTTTTCATCGTTGTAAGTTTTACAATGTAACTAAAACAATTCTTCCTCACTCAACCGTTCCACGTGTGATGTCTGTAGGAGTGTATGCATATTTGTCCGTGCTTTCGAAATGTAATGAAGCAAACATTCTTAGCATTAGCTAATATGCTAACACGTTGATGAGTGTCCGTGTTAGGACTGTCACCTTACAATGGCATTGTTTGTATACTTCCAGGTTCACAAATTCCTCAGTAAATTCACCGAGACGTCACTGTGAGTTATTGAGTCTATTTGGCTGATCGGAGAACTAGCTTCCGTAGCTAGTGGGTCAATGACAATGACGTCTGTTTTACTGCCGTGTTACAGACACAGTTTGGAAAATGTTTTGCAAAATATTTCCGTTTAAATAACATATTTCACTATATATATATATATATATATATATATATATATATATATATATACGCGCACACACACACACACACACACACACACACACATATATATATATATATATATATATATATATATATATATATATATATATATATATATATATATATATATATATATATATATATATATATATATATATATATATGTATGTATTGCGCTCTACTACGGTATCGAGCACTATTTTTTGGATAACCTTATTAAGACATATATATATATGTGTGTGTGTGTCTAATAGTCTGGTGCGGCTAATACAGTATATGGATTTTTAATTTTTTTTTTTAAATAAAATTTAGTGGCTGCGGCTTACAGTCTGGGAAATACGGTAATTAGTAGGGGTGTAACGGTACACAAAAATTTCGGTTCTGTGCGTACCTCGGTTTAGAGGTCACGGTTCGGTTCATTTTCGGTACAGTAAAAAAACAACAAAATATACATTTTGGGGTTATTTATTCACCAAATTTGCAAAATCTTCCACCAAAAATATTTTTCTTAGAGGAATATTTGATGTGAAGTAATGGGAACCTTGGATAGGTAAATAATTCATAATAACATTGATTTTGATTTAATATTATGTTTTGAGCAATGACAGTTTAAAAGAAAAAAAAAACAGCTTTGTTTTAATAGTCAACATTGCAACATTTTCTAAATTACATTTAACCTTTAAGCTTTTTTATTTCACTTTTGTTATGTTTTTGTTTATTTTAATAGTATATTTAGAATGTGTCGTGGGCCTTTAAAACATTAGCTGTGGGCAGCAAATGGCCTCCGGGGCACACTTTTGACACCCCTGCTATAGATAATAAAAAATTAAATCTGATAAATCTATGGATAAAAAGCAGAGCCTGGCAACGCATGCGCGTTTATCATAACTCTCTCTCTCTCTCTGTCTCTGCCCCTCCCTCACCAATGCTGCTGTGCGCACAATTTGTATTGTTTTTAACCCCTTCTTAACCCTGAACGTACATTGAAAATACACGCAACCCGAACTCAAAATGCCGGACATTTGAGGCATTTAAGAAACTCCGCCTTGACAGCTCCGCAAAAGAGGACATGTCCGGTGAAAAGAGGACGTATGGTCAGTCTATCGTAGCCCGTTAGCTGCTAGCACACCGTGTGTTGTGCCTCGGTGTGCATTGTTTACACAACGTGCGTTATGCTACTTAATATGTCCGTGTGGAAACTCGTTCGGTACACATTTGAACCGAACCGAAACCCCCGTATCGAAACAGTTCAATACAAATACACGTACCGTTACACCCCTACCATGGACGGTGTCCAACTTTGAATAATCAAAAAATGGTCAATATTTCCAAACTTCCCGAGCTTAAATTCCCGTGGTAAATTTCCGGAAAGTTTCCGCATATTTACCGGAAACTTTCCACCCCTTTGCAACCCTACTCATGATATCACTGTCCTCCCAAAAAAACGTGATGGTAGTGTTTTAGAGCGTACGTACCGACGCTACTGAGGGAGCTGCTGCTCTCGGAGTCGGAAGGCATGGTGGAAAGGACGCTGTATGTAGAACCTGCAAAAACAGAAGCAACAATCAGATGTGAAACTCATTGCAGCACATATTACAATACTTTTAGCTAGTGGTTCTTAACCTGGGTTTGATCGAACCCTAGGGGTTCGGTGAGTCGGCCTCAGGGGTTCGGCGGAGCCTTTTCCGCGGCAGTCAAGACACACCTGACTCATCGTGTAAATTAAAACTTCTCCATATGGGCTTATCATGGATACGGCAACAGCAGAAGTCACACTGATTTGCAGGTGTGTCATTTGTTGTGAGTTCATGCACTGTGTTGGTTTTGTTCTTTGAACAAGGTGATGTTCATGCACAGTCACCGTATTTTTCGGATTATAAGTCGCAGTTTTTTTTCATAGTTTGGCCGGGGGTGCGACTTATACTCAGGAACGACTTATGTGTGAAGTTATTAACACATTAGCGTAAAATATCAAATAATATTATTTATCTCATTCACGTAAGAGACTAGACGTATAAGATTTCATGGGATTTAGCGATTAGGAGTGACAGATTGTTTGGTAAACGTATAGCATGTTCTATGTTATAGTTATTTGAATGACTCTTACCATAATATGTTACGTTAACATACCAGTTGGTTATTTATGCCTCATATAACGTACACTTATTCAGCCTGTTGTTCACTATTCTTTATTTATTTTAAATTGCCTTTCAAATGTCTATTCTTGGTGTTGGCTTTTATCAAATAAATTTCCCCCAAAAATGCGATTTATACTCTGGAGCGACTTATACTCTGAAAAATACGGTAATTTTGTGCACCAGGAAAAAAAACATATCTTTGTGTTGAGTTTGAAAAAAATAAACATTTTATTTTTTCCACTAAAGAAGGGTTCGGTGAATGCACATATGAAATTGGTGGGGTTCGGAACCTCCAACAAGGTTAAGAAGCACTGCTTTAAAGGGGAACATTATCACCAGACCTATGTAAGCGTCAATATATACCTTGATGTTGCAGAAAAAAGACCATATATTTTTTTAACCGATTTCCGAACTCTAAATGGGTGAATTTTGGCGAATTAAACGCCTTTCTAATATTCGCTCTCGGAGCGATGACGTCACAACGTGGCGTCACATCGGGAAGCAATCCGCCATTTTCTCAAACACCGAGTCAAATCAGCTCTGTTATTTTCCGTTTTTTCGACTGTTTTCCGTACCTTGGAGACATCATGCCTCGTCGGTGTGTTGTCGGAGGGTGTAACAACACGAACAGGGACGGATTCAAGTTGCACCAGTGGCCCAAAGATGCGAAAGTGGCAAGAAATTGGACCTTTGTTCCGCACACTTTACCGACGAAAGCTATGCTACGACAGAGATGGCAAGAATGTGTGGATATCCTGCGACACTCAAAGCAGATGCATTTCCAACGATAAAGTCAAAGAAATCTGCCGCCAGACCCCCATTGAATCTGCCGGAGTGTGTGAGCAATTCAGGGACAAAGGGCCTCGGTAGCACGGCAAGCAATGGCGGCAGTTTGTTCCCGCAGACGAGCGAGCTAAACCCCCTGGATGTCTTGGCTCACACCGTCCCTTATGCCACCGAAGACGATCAAGAGAAGAATATCGACCCTAGCTTCCCTGGCCTGCTGACATCAACTCCAAAACTGGACAGATCAGCTTTCAGGAAAAGAGAGCGGATGAGGGTATGTCTACAGAATATATTAATTGATGAAAATTGGGCTGTCTGCACTCTCAAAGTGCATGTTGTTGCCAAATGTATTTCATATGCTGTAAACCTAGTTCATAGTTGTTAGTTTCCTTTAATGCCAAACAAACACATACCAATCGTTGGTTAGAAGGCGATCGCCGAATTCGTCCTCGCTTTCTCCCGTGTCGCTGGCTGTCGTGTCGTTTGTCGGTTTCGCTTGCATACGGACGGTTCAAACCGATATGGCTCAATAGCTTCAGTTTCTTCTTCAATTTCGTTTTCGCTACCTGCCTCCACACTACAACCATCCGTTTCAATACATGCGTAATCTGTTGAATCGCTTAAGCCGCTGAAATCCGAGTCTGAATCCGAGCTAATGTCGCTATAGCTTGCTGTTCTATCCGCCATGTTTGTTTGTGTTGGCATCACTATGTGACGTCACAGGAAAATGGACGGGTGTATATAACGATGGTTAAAATCAGGCACTTTGAAGCTTTTTTTAGGGATATTGTGTGATGGGTAAAATTTTGAAAAAAACTTCGAAAAATAAAATAAGCCACTGGGAACTGATTTTTAATGGTTTTAACCATTCTGAAATTGTGATACTGTTCCCCTTTAAACATATTGCACAGGTAGGTGTATGAGGCATTTCGTGAGAAGGCTTAGGCTGGGGAATAATACTGTCATCAACGCTCCTCCTTAGCAGATCCACATTAACACTGCAGACTGCTGCCATCATTAAACCGCCTTTCCCCTCAATGTGCACTCCTGCTTGGCTTTGATGTATAGTCTATGTATGTTTCTGCTACACAGGCACAATGTCACAGCTCAAGTGGGATTTTCTCTTTTTTATGTCAGGAGAACACACACACACACACACACACACACACACACACACACACACACACACACACACACACACACACACACACACACACACACACACACACACACACACACACACACACACACACACACACACACACACACACACACACACACACACACAAATACACACGCGCAAGGGAGAGAAGGTAATTCTTCATCAAAATGGCTCTTCATATCGTTAAGATGGGGGATTTTTTTTTTTTTTTTTGTTCAGGCAAATACAGGCGGTGCAGTAGTGTGGTAAGCTGCAGTGTCCCTGCTCTAAAGGGCAACAGCAACCTTCCAGCAAAACAGGCATATTTTTTTGTATATATTCCGAAGCTAAAGCTGTGATGTGTGCTTTCTACAGAAGGAATCTTTTTTTTTTTTTTTTTGCACACTGCACGCTATGTGCCTACATTGTGTCCTATATCATTGGAACTAGAGATGTCCAATTATATCGGACTGCCGATATTATCGGTCGATAAATGCTTTAAAATGTAATATCGGAAATTATCGGTATCGGTTTCAAAAAGTAAAATGTATGACTTTTTAAAAGGCCGCTGTACGGAGTGGTACACGGACGTAGGTAGAAGTACAGAGCACCAATAAACCTTAAAGGCACTGCCTTTGCGTGCCGTCCCAATCACACAATATCCGCGGCTTTTCACACACACAAGTGAATGCAAGGCATACTTGGTCAACAGCCATACAGGTCACACTGAGCGTGGCCGTATAAACAACTATAACACTGTTACAAATATGCGCCACACTGTGAACCCACACCAAACAAGAATGACAAACACATTTCGGGAGAACATCCGCACCGTAACACAACAGAACAAATACCCAGAACCCCTTGCAGCACTAACTCTTCCGGGACGCAACAATATACACCCCCTGCTACCTTCCCCCCCCACCTCACACCCCCCCGCCCCCCAACCTCGCCCACCTTAACCTCCTCATGCTCTCTCAGGGAGAGCATGTCCCAAATTCCAAGCTGCTGTTTTGAGGCATGTTAAAAAAAAAAAATGCACTTTGTGACTTCAATAATAAATATGGCAGTGCCATGTTGGCATTTTTTTCCCATAACTTGAGTTGATTTATTTTGGAAAACCTTGTTACATTGTTTAATGCATCCAGCGGGGCATCACAACAAAATTAGGCATAATAATGTGTTAATTCCACGACTGTATATATCGGTATCGGTTGATATCGGAATCAGTAATTAAGAGTTGGACAATACCGGAATGTTGGATATCGGCAAAAAAGCCATTATCAGACATCTCTAATTGGAACGGCACTAAGCTAATAACTAAGCAAATATTTAATTCATGACATCTACCCTACATATGGGTACACGTAGTTTGTGAGACTTCACATCAGCAAGCTAAAGGAGCTTTTTAAGGTGCCATCACAACAGGGCAGCACCGACTGCATAGAGGGATAAAAGCGATGACGACCGTAGAGCAAGAAAAATCAATTAAATCAATAAATGTATGTCTCCTGTACTTTTTTTTTTTTAAAGGAAGGTTTTTACCTTCCAAAAATAATGCAACTATTGAATGAAGACAAGTCAAACACTTGTGCCAGGCGGAAAGCTGCTACTCAGACTGAAGCATGTTCCTTTACACCACCCACAAGCTAATTGATTGGCTTTCTGGCACTGCTTTTTTGCTAATGTGACAATAACTCACAGCATGCGGCAGCTGAACGATCAGCGGTGATATGCAGGATAGAGCGAGATGCGATCATTCACAGGAGAGAGATAATTGTGAACAAATTATTTTTTAAAGTTTGCTGAGTCACTGTTAAAACTGGTGAGTGAGATTATTAACTTTTTCAAACACTGCTTTTGTACAAAACCTAAAACCAGTGAAGTTGGCACGTTGCACACTCTTGGCATTCTCTGGATGAGCTTCAAGCACACCTTTGAAGTGAAAACCATTTCAGGTGACTACCTCTTGAAGCACATCGAGAGAATGCCGAGAGTGTGCGAAAAAATAATTACAGCAAAGGGTGGCTATTTTGAATAAAGTAGAATATAAAACATGTTTTCAGTTATTTCACCTTTTTTTGTTAGGTACATAACTCCACGTGTTCATTCATGATTTTGATGCGTTTAGTGACAATCTACAGTGTAAATAGTCATGAAAATAAAGAGAACCCATTGAGTGAGAAAGTGTGTTCTAACGTTTGGCCTATACACGCACACACACACACACACACACACACACACACACACACACACACACACACAGGTTATCATTTGGAATGGGGACCAAGTTTTTGATCATCACTTGTGGGGACCACCCTTTCTATAGGTTGTGGAGGCATAAAAAATGGTGTAAAATGTCCACTGCCCAGTTAGCTCATACACGTCTTTAAATCTCTGGATTGATGAAGTAATGTGCTGATCATTCTTACTGGGGACCCTGGGGGAAAAAGAGTTAATATGGTTCATGGGGACCAAATTTAAATCATTTTGCATAATTCACACAAATTTATACGTGACTACTGAGCACCATTTAAAAAAAAAAAAAAAAAGTTCAAATTAAATATGACATGGTGGTCGGAATACAGCACTACAGCTGTCCTCTAATAGGAAGTTTCACCACTTAAATGTTAAAGCAAATCCTGCATCTTCTGTGACATTACTGAAAACTGCTTTTTAGCAGTAATGAAGTTGTCTGCAACTCCAACTACCATATGTAGAAGGATATAGAATGGATCTGACTATCATTTAAAAAGGTTTCCCTTTAGGGGACCTGTTTTTTTGTCCCCATACCGTCAGAGGTCCCCTGTAAACCAGGCCTGTGCAATTATTTTGACTTAGGGGCCAAATTTAAAGAAAAAAATGTTTCTGGGGGCCGGTATATCTATTTTTAGGAACACTAATACAAAACCTCACAATAATGTCTGATTGAATGCTAAAAACGTTATGACAGACCGCCTTAAAAAAAGGAATGGAATTTAAAAACATTTTACTGAATGAGACACTCGGAATGTACATGAAAATAAATAATGTGGGATTTAAAATATTAACAATGAATGATAAAACACTGAATATTGACAACATATGAACATCACACCCCCTCTCCGTCGACATATTGTACAATGAAGCGAAATGCAACAAAAATGCAACAAAACAGCGAAATATGAACGCGAAGGGTACAAATAAACCCACCAACAATCTGATACATCACTAAGCTTTAGAAATTTGTTGTGAAAATCTCCTTCCACGCCTGTCCCTGACACCTGCAATTCAGGCTGACACCTGCATTTCAGGCTGACACTCTGGAAACACTCCGTGGAAACGCTCCTCCACCCACACTGCTTGGTGCCTGCTGTGACTTAGATTACCTTAGTAACTACAATATCATGCAAAAGCGCAGATTCCAACCATTGAAATACTTTGTATTAAATATGTCCGATAATATCGGCCTGCCGATATTATCGGCCGATAAATGCGTTAAAATGTAATATCGGAAATTATCGGTATCGTTTTTTTTATTATCGGTACGTTTTTTTTGTTTTTGTTTGTTTGTTTCTTTTTATTAAATCAACATAAAAAACACAATATACACTTACGTACAATTAGTGCACCAACCCAAAAAACCTCCCTCCCCCATTTACACTCATTCACACAAAAGGGTTGTTTCTTTCTGTTATTAATATTCTGGTTCCTACATTATATATCAATATATATCAATACAGTCTGCAAGGGATACAGTCCGTAAGCACACATGATTGTGCGTGCTGCTGGTCCACTAATAGTACTAACCTTTAACAGTTAATTTTACTTATTTTCATTAATTACTAGCTTCTATGTAACTGTTTTTATATTGTTTTACTTTCTTTTTTATTCAAGAAAATGTTTTTAATTTATTTATCTTTTTTTTTTTTTAAAGTACCTTATCTTCACCATACCTGGTTGGCCAAATTAAGCATAATAATGTGTTAATTCCACTGTATATATCGGTTGAGATCGGTATCGGCAGATATCTGTATCGGTAATTAAGAGTTGGACAATATCGGAATATCGGATATCGGCAAAAAGCCATTATCGGACATCACTACATTGTATAGTTCAAGACTTATGGTCATTTGAAAACATCACTGCACATCATAATGGCAGCTACAGTTTCCACCTTAAAGATCTAACAAAAATTATTTGGGAATGTCCGGCGGGCCAGATTGATAAGTTTAAAGGGGAACATTATCACCAGACCTATGTAAGCGTCAATATATACCTTGATGTTGCAGAAAAAAGACTATATTTTTTTAACCGATTTCCGAACTCTAAATGGGTGAATTTTGGCGAGTTAAACGCCTTTCTATTATTCGCTCTCGGAGCGATGACGTCACAACGGGACGCAATCCGCCATTTTCTCAAACACATTACAAACACCGAATCAAATCAGCTCTGTTATTTTCCGTTTTTTCGACTGTTTTCCGTACCTTGGAGACATCATGCCTCGTCGGTGTGTTGTCGGAGGGTGTAACAACACGAACAGGGACGGATTCAAGTTGCACCAGTGGCCCAAAGATGCGAAAGTGGCAAGAAATTGGACGGAATTTGTTCAAAATACGAGGGTGTGGGGAAAGCCGACAAAATGGTCAGTCGTTTGTTCCGGACACTTTACCGACGAAAGCTATGCTACGACAGAGATGGCAAGAATGTGTGGATATCCTGCGACACTCAAAGCAGATGCATTTCCAACGATAAAGTCAAAGAAATCTGCCGCCAGACCCCCATTGAATCTGCCGGAGTGTGTGAGCAATTCAGGGACAAAGGCCCTCGGTAGCACGGCAAGCAATGGCGGCAGTTTGTTCCCGCAGACGAGCGAGCTAAACCCCCTGGATGTCTTGGCTCACACCGTCCCTTATGCCACCGAAGATGATCAAGCGAAGAATATCGACCCTAGCTTCCCTGGCCTGCTGACATCAACTCCAAAACTGGACAGATCAGCTTTCAGGAAAAGAGAGCGGATGAGGGTATGTCTACAGAATATATTAATAGATGAAAACTTTATTCATTACTCGCGGTTTTACGTAAATTATTATACATAAACTGTGTTTACCAATGATTTAGCTTAAAAACATTACAACACTTAAAAACAAACACATACCAATCGTTGGTTAGAAGGCGATCGCCAAATTCGTCCTCGCTGGCTGTCATGTCGTTTTCGCTTGCATACGGTTCAAACCGATATGGCTCAATAGCTTCAATTTCTTCTTCAATTTCGCTTAAGCCGCTGAAATCCGAGTCTGAATCAGAGCTAATGTCGCTATACCTTGCTGTTCTATCCGCCATGTTTGTTTGTATCGGCATCACTATGTGACGTCACAGGAAAATGGACGGGTGTATATAACGATGGTTAAAATCAGGCACTTTGAAGCTTTTTTTAGGGATATTGCGTGATTGATAAAATTTTGAAAAAAACTTCGAAAAATAAAATAAGCCACTGGGAACTGATTTTTAATGGTTTTAACCCTTCTGAAATTGTGATAATGTTCCCCTTTAACAGCCGCATGTGGCCCCCGGGCCTTAATTTGCCCAGGTCTGGTGTAAACAGAGCGATGTCCCCGTTAAGTAAGCATTGCCAGAACAAACACACACACACACATATATGTATACACAGAATGTTGACAAATGTCCATCCGTTGTGCAGCAATACAGGAGTACCAGTTGGTTTCAATTTACACAAACAAAGAAATTTACAGATGTGCGGAAAAAAAATAAATCTCAAAACACCATATTTACTCCCCTCAATGAAAATGATCTAGAGCGAACACGGCGCCCTCGCCTCCTTCGCATCTTGTGAGGTGCTGCCAGTAAATCACAAAAGGCAAACAGATCTGCTGGTGCGTGCCATCCTCCTCTAAATGGGTCCAAACAATAAACGGTCAGTGCCGCAGCACATCTTGGAAGAATCAAAATCAAAAACCGCACGAATGACATCTGTAAATCAACCGCTTTGGTACAATCCTAATATCATAATTAATAACAATGTGGTTAAATGGACAACATGGAAAGACAGAGGTATTACTAAACCTCATCATATTATTAATTAAAACTCTTTTAAACCGCTCAATGATTTAGTTGATCAATATAATGTACCCATAAATCATTTTTTTTAATTTTATCTCTTTAAAACATGGGTGTCAAACTCTGGCCCGCGGGCCAAATTTGGCCCGCCGTGTAATTTCACTTGGCCCGTGAGGCGATATCAAATTAACACTAGAACTGGCCCGCCGATCACATAGCAGCGGTGCCGCAGTACACCGCTAATTCTCATACTTGCCAAACCTTCGGGGGGACTCCCAAATTTCAGTGCCCCTCCCGAGAATTGTGATGTTCCCTTTTCGTCCTGTCCAACGAGTGCTGGCCCAGTTACATATTAAGTGCGGCTTTGGCACTCACACAGAAGTGAATGCAACGCATACTTGATCTTCAGCGATAAAAAACTTTAACATTGTTAGAAATATACGCCACACTGTGAATCCACACCAAACAAGAATGACAAACACATTTCGGGAGAACATCCGCACAGTAACACAACATAAACACAGCAGAACAAATACCCAGAATCCTTTGCAGCAGTAACTCTTCCGGGACGCTACACGATGTGTATGTGTGTGTGTGTGGGGGGGGGTATATTGTAGTGTCCCGGAAGAGTGAGTGCTGCAAAGGGTTCTGTGTATTTGTTCTGTTGTGTTTATGTTGTGTTACTGTGCGGATGTTCTCCCAAAATGTGTTTGTCATTCTTGTTTGGTGTGGGTTCACAGTGTGGCGTATATTTCTAACAAATGTTAAAGTTGCTTATACGGCCACTCTCAGTGTAACCTGTATCGCTGTTGATGAAGTATGCGATGCATTTACGTGTGTGTGCGTACAGAAGCCGCTCATATCTTGTGACTGGGCGGGCACGTTGTCAGAAGGGATGAAAAGCGGACGTGACGTCAGCTCGTAGAGAACGTTAAAAGCAGTGACTGTAAGGCACGCCCCCAAGACTGTGGAATACGAGATATAATGACTGATGAACACCTTCGTTCGACAATGAAGGTTGCCTCAGCTCAAAGCCTGAGCCCCGACATTAATGAACTAGCATCCAAGAAAAGATGGCAGGTATCTGGCTTGGGCACATCAGATTAGATCAGTGTGTTGCAAACTGAGCAGTTTAAAGTCCTGAATGGTTGGTTTATTCATTGTTATTTTATTTTCAAATGTATTAGCCTGTGGAAAAAGTTAATGTTGATATTTACCTCAGAAGGCTGCAAATAGAAAAGAGGCATCCAATTTGTATTTAAATTGTATTTGATATGTCACTATAAAGTTAAATAAGCCTTGCTTGTTCAATATTTAATGCAAAACTTGTTTGGGTCCCTATCAAAAAGGTTAATTTGTTCAACCTTGGCCCGTGGCTTTGTTCAGTTTTAAATTTTGGCCTACTCTGTATTTGAGTTTGACACCCCTGCTTTAAAACATACTGTAAATAAATGCATATCCTCTGAAAGTATGTCTTTAAATAGCCATGAACTGGAAGATGCACTTTTTAATCAAGATACAATTAAGAAATTAATTAAACTATTTTATGGAATAATAAATGAACACCACACTAGAAATGCAAATGACGCATGTGTTCGGAAATGGATGAAGGACTTCAACATTTGAGATGAAAGAGACATATAATGGGAATGATATTTGGAAAAATGCCAATAAGCCCTTTAGAAGCATTAAAGATAAGCTGAGTCAATTTAAGATCTTGAATAGATTGTATTTTACATCTTCTCAGCTGTTTAAAATTGGTGTAGTAGATAGCAAGTTGTGTATGAAGTGTCGGGCAGTCGAGGAAACTCTTGTTCGTTTATTGTGGGAATGTCAGAGAATAGGGATGTCCCGATCCGATATTTGGATCGGATCGGCTGCCGATATTTGCAAAAAAATTGCGTATCGGCAAGGCATGGGAAAATGCCCATCCAGATCCAGTTTAAAAAAAAAACTCTGGTCCGTGTTTTCCAACGCACCGACTTAAATAGTACATTCCACTTTTCTGCTGCTCCCCAATTTTCATTCCGCATTTTCCAGCACACCTTCAACACATCTACAGGTCTGTGAATTCTCACGCAGTTGCTTTTAGCTGCTGGCATTACACTACAGGCTCTTCGCACTCTTTTCTGTGTCTCCCTCTCACAGACAGCAAGCGCACCTTCTTACACACGTCACATACTGTCACGACATACGTCACATACTGTCATGTCATACGTCACATACGTATACGCCCTCCCCGAGCAGAGAGGTAGCAGCATGGCTAACGTTAGCTGTGATGCTATCGCAGCCGTGTGACCAACGCTCCCTCTAAGGTGTGCGCCTGTGCAATGCTCAAGCGTCCTCTGCGCACGGCAAATCTATGCCACGCACAAAATCTAATAAAAAAATAAGCGCATAACAATTTTCGACACACCGACACGACAGAGAAAACAGTTTTCGTCATCATTGTTCAAATATTGTAACGTCTGTCGAGACGCTTATCTCCATTTGGTGCCACACGCCCACACCATCAAAATGCCGAGGCAAACATTTCCAGATCAACACTGTATGAAAAAATTAGTGATTTTTTTAGTTGTGATTTCCTTCTCTGCAGGAAAGTTTAAAAGTAGCATATATTAATGCAGTATGAAGAAGAATGTTTTAATGTAGACATGCAAGCCTTGAAAGAAAATTTTGAAAATTAAGACTACATTTCCTGCAAATGGGTGCATTTCTACCCTATATTTTAACTTTAGATTTATTCTCATATCAAACTCTTTTGGCTGTCTTTTTGACACTTACATGCGGCGCCCCCCTCCACACCCTGGATTATAAATAATGTAAATAATTCAATGTGATTATCTTGTGTGATGACTGTATTATGATGATAGTATATATCTGATAGTATATATCTGTATCATGAATCAATTTAAGTGGACCCCGACTTAAACAAGTTGAAAAACGTATTGGGGTGTTACCATTTAGTGGTCAATTGTACGGAATATGTACTTCACTGTGCAACCTACTAATAAAAGTCTCAATCAATCAATCAAAACACATAGAATCATCATACTGCTGTGATTATATGCATCAAGTGTTCATTCAAGGCTAAGGCAAAATATCGAGATATATATCGTGTATCGCAATATGGCCTTAAAATATCGCAATATTAAAAAGGCCATATCGCCCAGCCCTAGTTCAATGATGCCATTTCTGTTTGTCATGTATAATTTTGTCTATTTTGTGTTTATCCTTGAAAAAACAGGTCAGTTTCTTGTTACCAACCATTGTGTATTATTCAAACTCCCCTAATTCAGATGGCTAGTTGTTATCAAGAGTACTAAAACCCTTTTCAACATGATTCTGACAATTTTGTAGGCTAAATAACTTTAAACTTTAATACATGCTCGGATAGGCCAGTATCGGTCAGTATCGGTATCGGTCAGTATCGGTATCGGATCGGAAGTGCAAAAACAATATCGGTATCGGATCGGAAGTGCAAAAACCTGGATCGGGACATCCCTATCAGAGAATAAAAGAGTTATGGTTGAAAACAACAAAAGAAGCAATCACATTCCTTAATATAAACATTCCAATGACACTGCAAACTTGTATTCTAGGGGATCTCCATCAATTTAGTAACGTGTCATCAAAGAGTAAAAATGCATTTCTTTCAATATGCATCATAACAAAAAGGGTCATATTTAAAAAATGGATAGATGTTGATAGTCCAACACATTCTGACTGGTACACACAAGCAATGGAAATGATATCAGTAGAAAAAACTGCATTTAGTTTAGATAATAATGAGTCATATATTGGAATATGGGATCCATTATTTACATTTGTTTTGACTATTAAACATACTTGCCAACCTTGAGACCTCCGATTTCGGGAGGTGGGGGGGTGGGGGATGGTCGGGTGTGGGGTGGGGCGTGGTTAAGAGGGGAGGAGTATATTGACAGCTAGAATTCACCAAGTCTTTCAAACTTGCATAAATAAATCTTAAGGAATATAACATAACTTGGCTTCTGAGAGCTGAATAAAATGCTAAAGATGTTGATAAACAAGCAATTATTTTAATAATTAAATATGGTCATTTTAAATTAATTATTATGATAATTTAAAATTAATTATTTCAAATGTTTATTTTGATGTAAAATTCTATGGCTGGATGTAATAAGGAGTCAGAAAAAATAAAAATACAATTAATTTTGATGTTTTTAGCAAAATATAGTAAAAATGTATTTAGTTTTTTTTTTTTTTTTAATTAATAAATATATTTATATTTAGGTAAGATAAACATAATACAATGTATCTCTAGTCTGGATGATTTAGTTCTTGTCACCCTGTTGTCCTCCCATAGTGAAAAAAGGCTGTCCTCACTCCGGTCCGCATGGAGCTGGAGGGGGCGTGGCCTCCAGCTCCGGCTGAAAATCGGGAGATTTTCGGGAGAATATTTGTCCCAAGAGGTTTTCGGGAGAGGCGCTGAATTTCGGGAGTCTCCCGGAAAATTCGGGAGGGTTGGCAAGTATGCTATTAAATGAACCAAAAATATGACTTATTATATATTTGTGGAAAATATTGGACACAGTGTGTTGTCAAGCTTATGAGATGCGATGCAAGTGTAAGACACTGTGACACTATTGTTCATTTTTTTAATTTTTTTTATTAATTTCTGTAATGATAATGTCAATGATGGATTTTTAATCACTGCTATGTTGAAATTGTTACTAATATTGATACTGTTGTTGATAATATTCATTTTTGTTTCACTACTTTTAGATTGTTCTGTGTCATGTTTGTGTGTCCTCTCAATTGTTCTGTTTATTGCTATTCTGAATGTTGCTGGGTCGGGTTTGGTTTTGGAATTGGATTGCATTTTTATGGTATTGTGTATTGTTCTGTTTGATTAATAAATTATTTAATAATAAAAAAAACAAAAAAAAACGCACAAACAACACTGAATTCCAGGATTTAAGAAAATAATAATAAATTCACGGTGTGTGCTATATTTACTCTGACACATGGGAAGGGTTCCTGTGAAGAGGGTTTAAGCGATGGCTGCGTTTGTGAGCAGCAGGCAACAGATTGATGCCAACTGTTCCCTATCTCCATCCCCGGCCTTGCCTACCCACTGGGTTTAGCTGCGCTCTGGCTCCAGCCCCTCCATGTGTGACAAGGCCAAGCCTAATTAAGTGTGAGCTCCGCGAGACTGAGCCACTCCATCTTAGACCCTGTAGACAGAGGAAAGGCTGGGGGCCAGAGGGCAAACGAGGAGATGAAAAGAGATAGCTGGACCACAGAAAGAGACGGAGGGGTATTTGAGAGAGAGAAAGGAAAAACCCAAGGAAATAGGATGGAAAGAAATGAGGAGCACGGCGAAAATACTTTCAATCTCTTCGCTGTGCTCAACACTTTTGGTCTGGTGCAGCACAGTTTTGATTCGTCCAATTGTCTACACTGCAAAAAGTCAGTGTTCAAAAACAAGAAAAAAATTAGGGGTATTTTATTTGAACTAAGCAAAATTATCTGCCAATAGAACAAGAAAATTTGCCTTGTCAAGACTTTCCAAAACAAGTAATTAGATAACCTCAATTAACCCAAAAATACCTTAAAATAAGTATTTTCTCACTAATAACAAGTGCACTTTTCTTGGTAGAAAAAAAAATGAGACCTTTTTGCTCAATATGTTGAAAAATATTCTTAAATGAAGTAAATGCTAGTGCCATTATCTTGACATAATGATATGCGCTCGGCATTACATTTCTTGAAACCAGCAAACTTATACTAAAAACTAATTTATTGTTCTTAATGGAAAGGCAACAAGGCAACCGCTTGTTACTCTCGGAGTCTCCTAGCCGCTCAGGCACATAATATTGTCTAAAAATGCATTTTTCCATGGATAACATGACATTATCGCGCCAAGTGCGTGCTCTTTCAGTCAATTAGTGCGCATATACACAGCCCGGTCCCCAGCCAAATTTTTTTTAATTGTAATTTTTAAAGAATGTATCTGAATGTGCATGAACTCTTTCTGTTCAAAATTGTTAGAAATGTCACATGTTAAATGTTTAAATATTAACTGTCAGTTTGCTGTACTGTGCCAACTAGGGATGTCCCGATCCGATATTTGGATCGGATCGGCTGCCGATATTTGCCAAAAATTGCGTATTGGCAAGGCATGGGAAAATGCCGATCCAGATCCAGTTTAAAAAAAAACTCCGGTCCGTGTTTTCCAACGCACCGATTTAAATAATACATTCCCCTTTTATGCTGCTCCCAAATTCCATTCCGCATTTTCCAGCCCACCTTCAACACATCCACAGGTCTGTGAATTCTCACGCAGTTGCTTTTAGCTGCTGGCATTACACGACAGGCTCTCCTCACTCTTTCCTGTGTCTCCCTCTCACAGACAGCGAGCACACCTTCTTACACAAGTCACATACTGTCACGACATACGTCACATACTGTCACGTCATACGTCACATACGTATACGCCCTCCCCGAGCAGAGAGGTAGCAGCATGGCTAACGTTAGCCCTGATGCTAGCGCAGCCGTGCGAGCAACGCTCCCTCTAAGGTGCTCGCCTGTGTAATTGCGCACTGTTTAAGCGTCCTCTGCGCATAGCAAATCTATGCCACGCACAAAATCAAATAAAAAAATAAGCGCATAACAATTTTCGACACACGGACACGACAGAGAAAACAGTTTTCGTCATCATTGTTCAAATATTGTGACGTCTGTCGAGACGCTTATCTCCATTCGGTGCCACACGCCCACCATCACAATGCTGAGGCAAAAATTTCCACATCAACACTGTATGAAAAAATTTGTGATTTTTTTAGTTGTGATTTCCTTCTCTGCATGAAAGTTTAAAAGTAGCATATATTAATGCAGTATGAAGAAGAATGTTTTAATGTAGACATGCAAGCCTTGAAAGAAAATTTTGAAAATCACGACTACATTTCCTGCAAATGGGTGCATTTCTACCCTATATTTTAACTTTAGATTTATTCTCATATCAAACTCTTTTGGCTGTCTTTTTGACACTTACATCCGGCGCCCCCCTCCACACCCTGGATTATAAATAATGTAAATAATTCAATGTGATTATCTTGTGTGATGACTGTATTATGATGATAGTATATATCTGATAGTATATATCTGTATCATGAATCAATTTAAGTGGACCCCGACTTAAACAAGTTGAAAAACTTATTGGGGTGTTACCATTTAGTGGTCAATTGTACAGAATATGTACTTCACTGTGCAACCTAGTAATAAAAGTCTCAATCAATCAATCAAAACACATAGAATCATCATACTGCTGTGATTATATGCATCAAGTGTTCATTCAAGGCTAAGGCAAAATATCGAGATATATATTGTGTATCGCAATATGGCCTTAAAATATCGCAATATTAAAAAAAGGCCATATCGCCCAGCCCTAGTTTCAATGATGCCATTTCTGTTTGTCATGTATAATTTTGTCTATTTTGTGTTTATCCTTGAATAAACAGGTCAGTTTCTTGTTACCAACCATTGTGTATTATTCAAACTCCCCTAATTCAGCTGGCTAGTTGTTATCAAGAGTACTAAAACCCTTTTCAACATGATTCTGACAACTAAGTAGGCTAAATAACTTTAAACTTTAATACATGCTCGGATAGGCCAGTATCGGTCAGTATTGGTATCGGTCAGTATCGGTATCGGATCGGAAATGCAAAAACAATATCGGTATCGGATCGGAAGTGCAAAAACCTGGATCGGGACATCCCTAGTGCCAACTGTACTACTATATGAGTATGTATTTTCTATTGTTTCATTGAAAATAAAACAGCAAAGTCCATTTGGCTGTCATCTGTTTTAATTATGAGACACAATTGTGTCAAAGTCATGATTTTTTTTTTCATGATTGAAATAAGAAATTATTACTTTAAAAAAGCAGTTTTTTACTTGTGAGTGTTGATGACAGCTTTGCAACAGTTGATATTCTAGTTTCAAGCATGTTTTACTCAATATAGGTCATAAAATCTCAGCAACAATCTTACTGAGATCATTTAGGACCAACACACTTAAAACAAGTAAAACACTGTAACATAAAATCTGCTTAGTGAGAAGAATGATCTTAACAGACAGAAAATAAGCAAATATCACCCATATTTAAGATATTCAATCTTACTTAGAGTTCAGTTTTTGCAGTGTATGAGATGTGAAGCCTCATTTCTTACGCCACAAGCTATGCAAAAAATAAAGCCTCAAAACTCATTTGCATGGTTTGCGACAGCTGACTTCTTGAACCCGGTATCTGGCGGAGCAGGTCTTGCGGTTAACAGTCGTAAGCCGTAAAAAGCGAGGCTTTACAGTATGAGAACTCCGCTGAAGGGTGAGTTCTTTTTTTCTTTTAAATCCAGCACCGCGTCACTGAGGCTTTGTGACAGCGAAAAGCCTGAAATGTAGCTTCTTGGACGCGTTATCGTTTGAAAGGCACTCAGACAAATGAAAATATCCAGTAATTCTGATGACAAGGGACACTTAGCAAACACATAATAGTGAAAGCGGATATCGCGAGTCAACCCTGTTAAAATACTGTATTTTAGCACACACTTTCAAAAAAGGAACCACATGGCAGAAATTGTTCTTAAAGCATATTCTATTAAATGTCTTTGCCTAAAGTCAGCATTTTCGAGCATAAAAATGGCTCAATGAAATAAATGATCAATACTACAATCATACTGGCCAAACTAATCAGAGCGCGCTGTTAATTATCATGGCCACTGATTAACTTAGCCTCAGGCATAATTATCATATTGGATTAAAGAAGTGTAAAGGTGACCAGAAGGTCGCGACTGCAGACTAGAGCAGTGTTTTTCAACCACTGTGCCGTGAGATACAGTCTGGTGTGCCGTGGGAGATTATCTAAATTCACCTATTTGGGTTAAAAATATTGTTTGCAAACCAGTAAGTATAGTCTGCAAATGATGTGTTGTTGTTGAGTGTGTGTGTTGTCTAAAGCTCAGCAGAATAACCGTGTAATACCTCTTTCATATCAGTAGGTGGCAGCCGGTAGCTAATTGCTTTGTAAATGTTGGAAACAGCAGGAGGCAGTGTGCAGGTAAAAAGGTATCTAATGCTTAAACCAAAAATAAACAAAAAGGTGAGTGCCCCTAAGAAAAGGCATTGAAGCTTAGGGAAGGCTATGCAGAACGAGACTAAAACTGAACTGGCTTCAAAGTCAACAAAAACAGAATGCTGGACGACAGCAAAGACTTACTGTGGAGCAAAGACGGCGTCCACAAAGTACATCCGAACATGACATGACAATCAACAATGTCTCCACAAAGAAGGATAAAAACAACTGAAATAGTATTGATTTCTAAAACCAAGTAGATGCGGGAAATATCGCTCAAAGGAAGACATGAAACTGCAACAGGAAAATATTTTAAAAATTAGGAGCGCAAGACAAGAACTAAAACACTACACACAGGAAAACAGCAGAAAATACAAAATAAGTCAGGGTGTGATGTGACAGGTGGTGACAGTACAGCTACTTTGAGACAAGAGCTATTCAAATTGTTGTATTTGTTGTATTTAGTGTATTAGATTCAGCAACTAGTGTTTGGATCCCACTGTACGCAATATCTGAAGAGCATGGAAAAAAGCATTCCACTGTGGTGTATTCTGCATGTGACGAAGAAAACCCTTGAACCTTGATATTGATGCATGCTTCGTTTTTGAGTTTCGTTTTTTAGTGATTTCTGCTGGTAAATGGGTTCTATTTGTATAGCGCTTTTCTACCTTCAAGGCACTCAAAGCACTTTGACACTATTTCCACATTCACCCATTCACACACTGATGGCGGGAGCTGCCATGCAAGGCCCTAACCAGTGCCGGCCCAAGCCTCCATGGGGCCCTAAGCAAAATTTGATTTTGGGGCCCTCTATTTCTGCCAATAATATTGATTGATCATTCACACACCTACTATAAACTCATTGCGGCTCTGGCAGTGTTGTTTACATTATCCTATTGTCAGCCTGGCATGTCTTTACAAATGACATGTCATTTATAAAGATATGGGGGTGGCCCAGTTAAGAACATAAATAATACCAATGAATGAACGAATGATGTCCAGAGTACCACATATGGTTCCTAATCTTAAAATGTAGAAAACATTCAGCTACAAGAGTGGCCTGGGGTTGAACAGTCCAAGTGATAAAGCTTTGTATTTACAGTAAAAGTGTCATCTTGTCTCATCAGTCTTGTACATATTAGTCTTTAATTACTAGTTTATATTTTTAGTTAATTGTTCATATTTAATGTTTAATTTGTACAAAGAGAGCGCAGTCTACTGAAGTTAAATTCCATGTGTGTTAAACATAACTGGACAATTAAGCTGATTCTGATTCACTTTATTATTTTTGGTAACAAAAACCTGAAACAGCAATGTGCAAAAATGTTGACCTAAAATTGTGTTTTTGTACAATAATATATCTTTGATCACTTAGAAATCATCAGTCAGACTCCTACATGCAAAAAATAAAAAATAAGAATTTTTTGTTAATTGCTTTTGGGGGCCCCCTGGTGGCCGCGGGGCCCTAAGCAAGCGCTTAGTACGCTTATGCCTTGGGCCGGCTCTGGCCCTAACCACGACCCATCAGGAGCAAGGGTGAAGTGTCTCGCTCAAGGACACGACGAACGTGACGAGGTTGGTAGAAGGTGGGGTTCGAACCAGGAACCCTCAGGTTGCTGGCATGGCCACTCTCCCAACCGCGCCACGCCGTCCCTGGTGGTGTGCTTCCGGATTTTTTCAACGCAAAAAATGTGCCTTGGCTCAAAAAAGGTTGAAAAACAGTGGACTAGAGGATACAGGGCTTTTACGGTAGCAGGCCCTGAACTCTGGAACGCTCGCCCACTGAGTCTCAGAGGAACAACTTCTATTGATACTTTTAAATATTGTTTCAAAATTCATTTATTTGAGCTGGCATTTAACACAAGCTGGGCTGGACATTTTGATGTTATTCTTTTCATTCATTTTTAACTGGGTCTTATATATAGAATGTTTTGTACTTATCTTTATTATTGTTGTTATTGTTTTACCTTTCTGTTTACTTGCACTATTTGTATGCATTTTAACGGTTTTATATATGGAATGTTCTGTGCTTACTGTGATTTTGATCATTAATATCCATTTTAAAGGGGAACATTATCACAATTTCAGAAGGGTTAAAACCATTAAAAATCAGTTCCCAGTGGCTTATTATAATTTTCGAAGTTTTTTTCAAAATTTTACCCATCACGCAATATCCCTAAAAAAAGCTTCAAAGTGCCTGATTTTAACCATTGTTATAAACACCTGTCCATTTTCCTGTGACGTCACATAGTGAAGCCAACGCAAACAAACATGGCGCATAGAACAGCAAGCTATAGCGACATTAGCTCGGATTCAGACTCGGATTTCAGCGGCTTAAGCGATTCAACAGATTACGCATGTATTGAAACGGATGGTTGTAGTGTGGAGGCAGGTAGCGAAAACGAAATTGAAGAAGAAACTGAAGCTATTGAGCCATATCGGTTTGAACCGTATGCAAGCGAAAACGACACGACAGCCAGCGACACGGGAGAAAGCGAGGACGAATTCGGCGATCGCCTTCTAACCAACGATTAGTATGTGTTTATTTGGCATTAAAGGGAACTAACAACTATGAACTAGGTTTACAGCATATGAAATACATTTGGCAACAACATGCACTTTGAGAGTGCAGACAGCCCAATTTTCATCAATTAATATATTCTGTAGACATACCCTCATCCGCGCTCTTTTCCTGAAAGCTGATCTGTCCAGTTTTGGAGTTGATGTCAGCAGGCCAGGGAAGTTAGGGTCGATATTCTTCATCTTCGGTGGCATAAGGGACGGTGTGAGCCAAGACATCCAGGGGGTTTAGCTCGCTCGTCTGCGGGAACAAACTGCCGCCATTGCTTGCCGTGCTACCGAGGCCCTTTGTCCCTGAATAGCTCACACACTCCGGCAGATTCAATGGGGGTCTGGCGGCAGATTTCTTTGACTTTATCGTTGGAAATGCATCTGCTTTGAGTGTCGCAGGGATATCCACACATTCTTGCCATCTCTGTCGTAGCATAGCTTTCGTCGGTAAAGTGTGCGGAACAAACGTCCAATTTCTTGCCACTTTCGCATCTTTGGGCCACTGGTGCAACTTGAATCCGTCCCTGTTCGTGTTGTTACACCCTCCGACAACACACCGACGAGGCATGATGTCTCCAAGGTACGGAAAACAGTCGAAAAAACGGAAAATAACAGAGCTGATTTGACTCGGTGTTTGAGAAAATGGCGGATTGCTTCCCGATGTGACGTCACGTTGTGACGTCATCGCTCCGAGAGCGAATATTAGAAAGGCGTTTAATTCGCCAAAATTCACCCATTTAGAGTTCGGAAATCGGTTAAAAAAATATATGGTCTTTTTTCTGCAACATCAAGGTATATATTGACGCTTACATAGGTCTGGTGATAATGTTCCCCTTTAATCATTTACCTTTCCGTTTTAATCTATACAGCACTTTAGGGCAGTAGTCCATTTTAAAATGGTGCTATATAAATAAATCTACCATGACCTTGACCATATTTCATGTCTAAAAGGGCTCTCTTGATATTAAGCATTGAGAAGCACTTTTTTATGCCACAGCTATGAAAATATTCGATTTATAACTACTAGGGCTGCGAATCTTTGGGTGTCCCACGATTCGATTCAATATCGATTCTTGGGGTCACGATTCGATTCAAAATCGATTTTTTTCGATTCAACGCGATTCTCGATTCAAAAACGATATTTTCCCGACTCAAAAGGATTCTCTATTCATTCAATACATAGGATTTCAGCAGGATCTACCCCAGTCTGCTGACATGCAAGCAGAGTAGTAGATTTTTGTAAAAAGCTTTTATAATTGTAAAAGACAATGTTTTATCAACTGATTGCAATAATGTAAATTTGTTTTAACTATTAAATGAACCAAAAATACGACTTATTTTATCTTTGTGAAAATATTGGACACAGTGTGTTGTCAAGCTTATGAGATGCGATGCAAGTGTAAGCCACTGTGACACTATTGTTCTTTTTTTTTATATATATAAATGTCTAATGATAATGTCAATGATGGACTTATAATCACTGCTATGTTGAAATTGTAACTAATATTGATACTGTTGTTGATAATATTCATTTTTGTTTCACTACTTCAGGTTTGTTCTGTCTCTCCTCTCAATTGCTCTGTTTATTGCAGTTCTGAGTGTTGCTGGGTCGGGTTTGGTTTTGGAATTTGATTGCATTGTTATGGTATTGCTGTGTATTGTTTTGTTGGATGTGATTCAAATTCCCCTAATAACTACCGTATTTTCCGGACCATAGGGCGCACCGGATTATAAAGCGGAATGCCGATGAGCGGGTCTATTAAGGTCTATTTTCATACAAAAGGCACTAAAGGGGTCATATTATTATCTTTTTTTTCTAAATGTAAAACACTTCCTTGTGGTCTACATAACATGTAATGGTGGTTCTTTGGTCAAAATGTTGCATAGATGATGTTTTACAGATCATATTCAAGCCGCTTTCTGACAGTTGCTTCAGGATGTGCCGTTTTGTGAGCGGTCTTATTTACGTGGCTCACCTTCGGCAGAGTCTTTTCTTGATTATCTTTGTTGGAGCGGTGTCGCATGCAAGGACGGGAGTGGAAGAAGTGTCAAAAGATGGAGCTAACTGTTTTAATGACATTCAGACTTTACTTCAATCAATAACGGAGCAGCATCTTCTCATCCGTGGCTCACTAGTGCAACAACATCGGAAATGTGTCCCGTGAAAAACCGTCGTACCGGAACTCTCTAATAACTAAAGTTCCTTGGGTGAATTATGTAAACTCACTACACCGGTATGTTTTAGTGCTTTCATGGAGACAGATATAAGTTAGAACTTTACACTACTTTATATTAGAAATGGCAACAGCGGAGGATGAATGTCCCATAACAGGTACGAACTACAAAGGCGGACGCGTGCAAATTTTCCTAACTCATGCAGATCCCAAATACACATCAGCAGGTACCAGAAGGTAAGAAAAGTTGCTTTTGCATAATATTGCAAAACAAATATGGCTTACCTTATACACACACGCCATAATAATACTCCTATGTTGATGCACAGTACAATCCATCAAGCGGTGCGGCTTCATAGCTTACCAAAGTCGTACTAAAACATTTTGATAGATTTTTGAGCGGCGTGTGTAATGTTCTATATTTTCAATGGAACATATAACATTTTGATGAGATTGGTTTAACAGCGCTTATGCTGGTTACAACCTCAAGATTTATACATATTGAGGTAAGGTGTGTACACTGATATCACCAGCTCAAAATGACACTTTTTCCAACCAAAAAATATTACACCACCAACGGCTGGCATGTGTTACAAATGGTGGTTTGAAAAACAGATTGTACAAATTAACATCTACAGTATATTTTTGATTAAACTAAGATGACTGATGTGCATGGCTCTCATTTACAGCTGTGTGGGTCGGGTGTACGCGCAGATGTCGGCAGCGTGTGCACATAAACAAAAACTGTCTCAGAGAAGCGACCAAACAATTTGCAGTCATGCAGACTACATATATTCAATGATAGCTAACTTTGCTAAATCGCTATCATTAGCTGACAACAAACATAATAAATATGTGTGTGCTAAATGAGGCGTGGTTTACATGATCGAAGCAAGAAGAGGACAAAATATAACGCTTGGAGCACATTAGAAATCAGTGGCGGACCGTGCATTTCCCACCTAGGCCTTCAGGGATGTCTGACTTCAATGATTACCTCTCAAAATACCATAATTGATGTCACCACATGACCATTGCTGGAGAAACACTCTACAGCAGGGGTGCTCATTACGTCGATCGCGAGCTACCAGTCAATCTCGGAGGGTGTGTCAGTCGATCACCAGCCAGGCATTAAAAAAATAGTCCTAAAAATGAGCGATCATAAATGTTCACTATGACGTCACTTTCGTCACTTGATTGACATTCACGGCACCCGAGGGTCTTCTGAGATGACGCTGGCTGCTGCCAGCTCATTAAAATTACAGACTGGAAGGCGAGAAACACTTTATTTCAACAGACTCTGGCACCGTACCTGTCGTCAAAACTCCAAAGACCGACTGCACAGTTGCGCTAACAAAATAGGAGTCTCAGAAAGCTGGCGTGCACAAGCTAACAAGCTACGGAGTTTGCCGACAATGTATTTCTTGTAAAGTGTATACAAAGGAGTACGGAAGCTGGACAAATAAGATGCCAAAAACCAACCACTTTCATGTGGTATTGGACAGAAAGGAGGACTTTTTTTCTCCTCCATTCGAAAATGCGGACCTTATCAGCACCACTGCATAATCAATGCAAGTCATCAGAATCAGGTAATACACCAACTTATATTCTTGTCTTCATGAAAGAAAGGAATCTATATGTGTTAAACATGCTTGTATTATCTTTAACCACCTTTAAGTTGTTAACAATATTAACTATATGTGTTAAACATGCTTGTATTATCATTAAACACCTTTTACTTGTTAACAATAATAACTATATATGTTAAACATGCTTGTATTATCTTTAAACACCTTTAACTTGTTAACAATATTAACTATATGTATTAAACATTCTTGTATTATCATTAAACACCTTTAATTTTTAACAATATTAACTATGTGTTAAACATGCTTGTATTATCATTAAACACCTTTAACTTGTTAACAATATTAACTATATGTATTAAACATGCTTGTATTATCATTAAACACCTTTAATTTAATATTAACTATATGAGTTAAACATGCTTTCATTATCTTTAAACACTTTTTACTTGTTAACAATATTAACTATATGTGTTAAACATACTTGTATTATCATTAAACACCTTTAATGTATTAACAATATTAACTATATGTGTTAAACATGCTTGCATTATCATTAAACACCTTTAACTTGTTAACAAAAACATATATTTCATAAATAAGTAAATATAAATTATATATATGAATGAGGTAGATCCCCACGACTTGATCAATTGAAAAGTAGCTCGCCTGCAGAAAAAGTGTGAGCACCCCTGCTCTACAGGAACACATTTACGCACTACTGGATATTGAAACACCTCAAACGTGTACAAAACGGGTTATTTTTATTTTTATTTTATTTGTGTACCTTTAGTTTGCAGTGCCTCGTTAAAATCCAGCCGCTGTTGGAGGCGGAGGTGAAGTGTGTGTCCCTTTACTAGCTTCGTCGAAGCATGTTGTTTTTATAGCGGTTTCAGCAGATTTGAATTGCTAGGATAGGATCTTTGATCCAAGACACAACTTACATTAAACTAAAATGTTCTTTTCTTTGTGGTCGACAAAAGAAAAGTATTGAAAATATCTCCATTTTAAAGGGGAACATTATCACCAGACCTATGTAAGCGTCAATATATACCTTGATGTTGCAGAAAAAAGACAATATATATTTTTTAAACGATTTCCGAACTCTAAATGGGTGAATTTTGGCGAATTAAATATTCGCTCTCGGAGCGATGACGTCACAACGTGACGTCGCATCGGGAAGCAATCCGCCATTTTCTCAAAAACCGGGTCAAATCAGCTCTGTTATTTTCCGTTTTTTTCGACTGTTTTCCGTACCTTGGAGACATCATGCCTCGTCGGTGTGTTGTCGGAGGGTGTAACAACACGAACAGGGACGGATTGAAGTTGCACCAGTGGCCCAAAGATGCGAAAGTGGCAAGAAATTGGACGTTTGTTCCGCACACTTTACCGACGAAAGCTATGCTACGACAGAGATGGCAAGAATGTGTGGATATCCTGTGACACTCAAAGCAGATGCATTTCCAACGATAAAGTCAAAGAAATCTGCCACCACACCCCCATTGAATCTGTCGGAGTGTGTGAGCAATTCAGGGACAAAGGTCCTCGGTAGCACGGCAAGCAATGGCGGCAGTTTGTTCCCGCAGACGAGCGAGCTAAACCCCCTGGATGTCTTGGCTCACACCGTCCCAAGATGATCAAGAGAAGAATATCGACCCGAGCTTCCCTGGCCTGCTGACATGAGGGTATGTCTGCAGAATATATTAATTGATGAAAATTGGGCTGTCTGCACTCTCAAAGTGCATGTTGTTGCCAAATGTATTTCATATGCTGTAAACCTAGTTCATAGTTGTTAGTTTCCTTTAATGCCAAACAAACACATACCAATCGTTGGTTAGAAGGCGATCGCCGAATTCGTCCTCGCTTTCTCCCGTGTCGCTGGCTGTCGTGTCGTTTTCGTCGGTTTCGCTTGCATACGGTTCAAACCGATATGGCTCAATAGCTTCAGTTTCTTCTTCAATTTCGTTTTCGCTACCTGCCTCCACACTACAACCATCCGTTTCAATACATGCGTAATCTGTTGAATCGCTTAAGCCGCTGAAATCCGAGTCTGAATCCGAGCTAATGTCGCTATAGCTTGCTGTTCTATCCGCCATGTTTGTTTGTGTTGGCTTCACTATGTGACGTCACAGGAAAATGGACGGGTGTATATAACGATGGTTAAAATCAGGCACTTTGAAGCTTTTTTTTAGGGATATTGCGTGCTGGGTAAAATTTTGAAAAAAACTTCGAAAAATATAATAAGCCACTGGGAACTGATTTTTAATGGTTTTAACCCTTCTGAAATTGTGATAATGTTCCCCTTTAAGAAACTCGGCTTTGGGCTTCGCCATGAAGTCTTGTTAGTAAACACAGACACGCCCCCACACACACACACACACACACACACACACACACACACACACACACACACACACACACACACACACACACACACAGTGTGCGGCGCGCCTCTTTCTTGTCGCCTCTTCCGCAGCGCTGCAATAAAACACTCAGATCTTCTCAGTTTCTAGCTGATACTACATAAAAAATAACGTAAAATAACGCAGTAACGCATCATGAGGTAACGGTAACTGAGTTACTGAATATAAAAAATAACGCGTTAGATTACTATTTGCCGCCGAAAGTAACGGAGTTACATTAACGCGTAAGTCCCGACACTGCTCATGACACACAGCAGCTAAATCAACACTAATCAGAAATGACAGAATTGTTAAAAAATGTATTGATACTTTGTTAAGCAGATTACTTTCTGGATCCATTATACAACTTAATCAAACGGAGAGATTAAGGGAGAATCCTCAGGATTTTGCAACACAGACAAACTGAGCACACTGAGATGAAAGAGCTTATTAGCAATTAGATACCAGTCAGCTTTTTGGGTGGCCATGAAATAGGTCAGCGGCATTAACGGTCTGTTCAACCATCAATCGTCAGCGCCCTCCGTGCCGAGGGCGGTTGATCATTTGCAAACATGATACCCTTGTCAATAAAGCACGAACAGCCAGCAAACATTATCTCGAATCTTAATCAGGTTGAATTCTGATAGTGACAGATTCCATTAGCAGCCATTAGATACTGTATGATGATGGGTCTTTGGTAAGGGCAGTGTCTACTGAAGGTGAGAAATGTCGCCTGGGAGGACCCGAGGCAGCATAAGCACAGGCTTGTTGCTATGATCTAAATAGGTCAGGAGGAGAGTACTCGCCTCTCTTATCCACCTTCAGGGTCCCCGCTACCCTCAACTCGCCTCTCTCTGCCTTCTCTCCCGATCAAGTGATGCACTCGCCTGCTTCAGATGAATAGATTAAGCTCTCCGGCGCGTAAGGCAAGGTGACACATGTTGCCATGGTGAGGCTGGATGAGGAGAGGTAGAGGAAATGTGGCTTCAATTGAAACTCAATTATCCCAATAGCTCCAGAAAAAGCTCATGGCGGCCAACCGGCAGTCTTTAAAAAGATAAAACCAAAATAATTATAATCTTGATTGGACTTGCAACTTTGAAACTTGGCCAGCCTTTCAACGTCAGGGTCACACGGTCATCGTGCAGCATTAGCATTGCAAAAAACACGTTATTCTTTAATAGCAGCCAGATCCTTTCAATGGCAGAAAGTAAACAAACTGAGTGCATGCTAGGGATGTCCCGATCCAATATTTGGATGGGATCGGCCGCCGATATTTGCCAAAAAAATGCGTATCGACAAGGCATGGGAAAATGCTGATCCAGATCCAGTTTAAAAAAAACGGTCCGTGTTTTCCAACGCACAGATTTAAATAATACATTCCACTTTTCTGCTGCTCCCTATTTCCGTTCCGCATTTTCCAGCACACCCACAGGTCTATGGATTCTCACGCAGTTGCTTTTAGCTGCTGGCATTGCACTACAGGCTTTTCCCACTCCTTCTTCTGTCTCCTTCTCACAGACAGCAAGCGCAACTTCTTACACACGTCACACACGTATACGTCCTCTCCCAGCAGAGAGGTAGCAGCATGGCTAACGTTAGCTGTGATGCTAGCGCAGCCGCTAAGGTGTGCGCCTGCTCAAACGTCCTCTGCGCACGGCAAATCTATGCCACGCACAAAATCAAATAAAAAAATAAGCGCATAACAATTTTCGACACAGGGACACGACAGAGAAAACAGTTTTTGTCATCATTGTTCAAATATTGTAACGTCTGTCGAGACGCTTATCTCCATTCGGTGCCACACGCCCACACCATCAAAATGCCGAGGCAAAAATTTCCACATCAACACCATATGAAAACATTAGTGATTTTTTTAGTTGTGATTTCCTTCTCTGCATGAAAGTTTAAAAGTAGCATATATTAATGCACTATGAAGAAGAATGTTTTAATGTAGACATGCAAGCCTTGAAAGTACATTTTGAAAATCAAGACTACATTTCCTGCAAATGGGTGCATTTCTACCCTATATTTTAACTTTACATTTATTCTCATATCAAACTCTTTTGGCTGTCTTTTTGACACTTACATCAGGCGCCCCCCTCCACACCCCGGATTATAAATAATTCAATGTGATTATCTTGTGTGATGACTGTATTATGATGATAGTATATATCTGATAGTATATATCTGTATCATGAATCAATTTAAGTGGACCCCGACTTAAACAAGTTGAAAAACGTATTCGGGGTGTTACCATTTAGTGGTCAATTGTACGGAATATGTACTTCACTGTGCAACCTACTAATAAAAGTCTCAATCAATCAATCAAAACACATAGAATCATCATACTGCTGTGATTATATGCATCAAGTGTTCATTCAAGGCTAAGGCAAAATATCAAGATATATATCGTGTATCGCAATATGGCCTTAAAATATCGCAATATTAAAAAAAGACCATATCGCCCAGCCCTAGTTTCAATGATGCCATTTCTGTTTGTCATGTATAATTTTGTCTATTTTGTGTTTCTCCTTGAATAAACAGGTCAGTTTCTTGTTACCAACCATTGTGTATTATTCAAACTCCCCTAATTCAGCTGGCTAGTTGTTATCAAGAGTACTAAAACCCTTTTCAACATGATTCTGACAACTAAGTAGGCTAAAATACTTTAAACTTTAATACATGCTCGGATAGGCCAGTGTCGGTCAGTATCGGTATCGGATCGGAAGTGCAAAAACCTGGATCGGAACATCCCTAGTGCATGCAGTACCTTTTTTCCCATGTTCAGCTTCACAGCTTTTAAATTAGGATAATAATAAAAATACATAATAAAAGTACAAACACAAATATACAGCTGCACACGACTCACTTGTTTTATAGCCTGCTTAAGTGAGGCGTGACGGAGGACATGTCAGTATTCAGACAAGACGGGAAAGTAAATTTACATCCCTGACCTCTAAATCCTGGCTATAGTGCAGTTTATGGAGGATGGAAGCCATTGGATTGAGGCAATGACTCGTCTTGTCCCATCTTCAAAGATCAATGGTATACCAAGCAGCAGAACACACCAATTAGGTTAAATGGCTTGACGGACTGTGGGGGAAATTCACAGTGGATGATGGGGGTGATCTCTTATTGGATGTTCTGTACTTCTGTTTCCTCAAGTAGAATGATAATGCAAGTCATTTTCTGAGTTTGTAAACCATAACAAAAACGGCAACATATTTTTGGACAATAAAAGATATCAATCCAACCACTGAAGTATCTGCCATATAATGACAATGTACTTGGTACTTGGTTTTCTACACCAACATTTATTATTATTCCTCTACTTCTTCTCCAGATTTTGGCCATTTTTCAAAACTTCCACCATTTCCACATTTTTCAACCGATTCAAACCATAAACACTCCACTCATCCTGGACATTCAAACAATAATTTTTCCAAGTTCAAACCAATTCCAGGAATTCCCAGAATTCCCGTTATTTCAAACCCTTTTTTCAGTCAACTACTCCTTCCACATTTTTCAGCCCACTTCAACCGTTTCACCAACAAATCATTCCTCTTAATCAGGACAAAAATCATAAGTTGTTTTTTTAACTGAAAAAATTCCTGTTTTTCCGTCATACTATTTCTCAATTAGAAATGTTACTACTTCAACATTTCTCGACCGATTTGAAAAATCCCAACACCAACAATTTAAACTCATTCACAACATCCAAAAATATTTAGCATTTTCAAAAAATGCCGAAATACCCAATTTTCCATGAAATTCCCATTGAAAAGAATGGGACATTTTTCAAAGTTCCACAATTCCCGCATTTTGTATCTGATTCAAACCGTTTCTACTACAAAATATTCAGCATGTTCAGGAATTGTGTGCTCTCTTTCAACAATTACCGTATTTTTCAGAGTATTAGTCGCTCCGGAGTATAAGTCGCACCGGCCGAAAATGCATAATAAAGAAGGAAAAAATCATACAGTATATAAGTCGCACTGGAGTATAAGTTGCATTTTTTGAGGAAATTAATTTGATAAAACCCAACACCAAGAATAGACATTTGAAAGGCAATTTAAAATAAATCATACTTGCCAACCCTCCCGGATTTTCCGGGAGACTCCCGAAATTCAGCGCCTCTCCCGAAAACCTCCCGGGACAAATTTTCTCCCGAAAATCTCCCGAAATTCAGGCGGACTCAGGTCCATGAGGACCTGAGTCCGCTAACCCACAATATAAACAGCATACCTGCCCAATCACGTTATAACTGTAGAATGATAGAGGGCGAGTTCTTGGTTTCTTATGTGGGTTTATTGTTAGGCAGTTTCATTAACGTCCTCCCAGCGCGGCAACAACACACAACAACAGCAGTCACGTTTTTGTATACCGTAAAGCAGTTGGTCTGCCGTAAACAGCAATGTTGTGACACTCTTAAACAGGACAATACTGCCATCTAGTGCATTTGATGAAAGCACTTTTGTGCGTGCCACGCAGCAATGCATCATCAGAGAGGGTGTTCAGCATGGTTCGAAAAATAGTGACAGAGAATAGAACAAGGATGGACAATTCAACCCTTAACTCAACAATGAGTAGATGAGTGTTATGTGTGTGTATATGTGTAAATAAATGAACACTGAAATCAAAGTATTTATTTTATATATATATATATATATATATATATATATATATATATATATATATATATATATGAAATACTTGACTTGGTGAATTCTAGCTGTAAATATACTCCTCCCTTTTAGCCACGCCCCCAACCACGCCCCCGTCCCACCCCCCTCCCGAAATCGGAGGTCTCAAGGTTGGCAAGTATGAAATAAATAAAGAATAATGAACAACAGGCTGAATAAGTGTACGTAATATGACGCATAAATAACCAACTGAGAACGTGCCTGGTATGTTAACGTAACATATTATGGTAAGAGTCATTCAAATAACTACAACATATAGAACATGCTATACGTTTACCAAACAATCTGTCACTCCTAATCGCTAAATCCCATGAAATCTTATACATCTAGTCTCTTACGTGAATGAGCTAAATAACATTATTTGATATTTTACGGTAATGTGTTAATAATTTCACACATAAGTCGCTCCTGAGTATAAGTCGCACCCCCGGCCAAACTATGAAAAAAACTGTGACTTATAGTCCGAAAAATACGGTAGTCATTTTGAAGTTCAACTTCAGCATTGGATCATTCACACGCAATTCCTTCTGGAATTGCGCATCTAGTTACTATCAATATTTGTATGGATCCGTCCACCTTTGTTTATACTACATTACATTGAGAATACAGCGTATTTCCACGTCAAAGCTATAATGTCTTAACATGCACCATCCACAGTATTGAAAGCTCTATCGTGGGCCAAATGTATCTAATTTATATCATCCATATCATGCAACCCTAATTGTCACTTGGGGGATATATAATCACATGCTGATGTACTCCCTTTGTGAGCAACTGTAACCTGAGCTTACATGATGTTGCGCTTCTTCAGACCACAAACTAGTAATGTTACCATGTCACCAACAATGGCCTTTGTCACGGTCTTAAAGCCAAAGATATCTCATTGAGATTACGGATGAACTGCTACGATTCAAGACCGCAGATCAATTGACGGCAAACAATGTGGCGAGCAAACAGCAGCCGAATTGCAGTTCCCAGGAAAACTACAACGGATTGCAATGAAACTTGGCTCCTCGGGCTTACCGATCACTGCTGGGTGATTTAAACTGCATCACCAGCAGTGCACCAGCGTGGGATTGTCACCAGAGACACCAGATTAAAAACTCCTACTACACTGTGAAAACCCAAGAAGATTTACCCATCCGAGATGCACTTAATCAGTGTTGTGTGTGTGTGAACTTGTTTCCCAAGGCACAAGGCCTTAACATGGAGGGCATTTAAATGTCACCATGTTCGGAAGGTGTTAAACTGTGTTAAATTTCTGTGAGGGATATAAAAGAGGCTAATATTACTATCGGACACCCCGGGCAAAAAGGAGTAACCTCCAGTTGCCCGATGAAACTCCAATGTTGTAGGACAGCACATTTACACATTTGCATGTGCAAAAACAAATAATTTATTTCACAGCACAGACACTCAAGATGTTATAAATAATACAGCAGTTACCGTCTCTAGAGTAATAAATTCTCTGAACTTAATCATCGTCTGGTGGTCTGGTTCATGATTGTATACTCTGATAGATTTACAATTTTCATGAAAACATTTTTTTTGACATATATGTATATATATATATATATATATATATAGAAATATAAAATAGCGACTAGTGCTTTTCGTGTCATCCTTGCCTGTTCCAGGTCCGAAATGGCTGTCAAAGTGTCCCAACTTGTCGGATTATATTCTCAGCAAACTATTTTTCAGGTGAGATGTATGATTTATGATCCAGAATAAATTTACAGGGAGCAGGGAAGCGAGGAAGCAGCAGACCACTCGATGATGTAAACATCGGGCAACCGGAGGTGAGCACGGCGCCGCTCTAAATAGTTTGTCTGTGTTAGCCTTTATAATAATAACAACAACAACACTAATACTTGGTTAATATTCAAGTCACTAAATGTCAATTGAGCATTGTTGGCGTTTTTTGAACGGTTACTAGATGTTATGGGTGTAATAGTGGCGCTCCCATTGGCTCCACTGTAAGCGGACTTTTTTTTAAGTTTGTTTAATAAATAAAATTATTTCTTTTTTTAATCCATCCGTCGCCATGTCTTTCATAATGATTGTGAACGATAATTTAAAAAAAAAAGTTCCCCTTTAAGAAATTACCCCAATATTTGAGTACAAATGCAATTTAGTAGTCAGAATGTCATACAGGAATATGTTTTTAAATGTTTTACTGAACTGCAACTCATTGATTGGCTCAAAACTTGGTGAAAATAAGTATAGATTCCAAAGATTTGGAACCGGCTTAATGAGAGCCTCAAGATGCTGTATCCATTCTCCAACTTCAAAAAGAAACTGAAAACTTACCTATTAACCACCTATATCTAATGCCTCATGTGGGGTAGACTACTGTTGGGTTTTGCATGGTTGAATGAATGTATGTATGTATGTGTATGCTTGCTTTTAGTACTATTATCTTGTGTTAATCATATAGCGTTGTTTTTTTTGTTGTGCTTGCTACCATGTTTCATCATTCCATGTATATACTGTCCTCTGGACCCCCTGTCAAAAGCTTCTTCTAGCTTATTTGGGGGACCCTTTCACGTACCAACATTTTTAAATGATGATATTCACTACTATTGTAATTGTTATATGGTATTGTGAATAAACTTGAACTTGAACTTGAACTATAGTAAAAATTAAGTGGACTTTTTGAAAGTCGTTGCAGTTTGCAATAATCTTGCAAACTATGTAAAGTTACTAATTGATAATGTAGTAAACACACTCAAACAACCATTTACTCTTCTTTAGTTTAAACAGTTGTTGAAACAAACAAGCTCGTTTACTTTTTTCAGATGACAATGCTGATCTCTTTTTTGGTAAAATGCGGCCACAGCTTGTTGTGATTATTCACAGATGTCCAACGTTCTCCAAGAAGCAAAATCAATTTTCATTCAGTCTGCAGTTGCAAGTTGATGCTCTTGTTTGTGTAGTACAGTTGGTTTATCCTTGCTGTAAGTGTTGGAAGTGTGCCTCTCCAGAGTATTTTACAACGAATCAGCTGTGGTGATATGAATGACATCTTCTTGCAGGACTTGGTCTTCACACATGTCAGAAGTCCTGGCTGTCCCTTTAGCAAAGGCATATGTTTAACTTCATTGTGCTACTTTTGATGACAATTGAATCAGTAAACTTCGCCAGCGTAGTGTTCTCCTCTGCTTCTTGTGGATGTAGCTAGCATTCATGCAAGCAGGTAGCTATCGGCGAAGACAGTGACTGCTACTTGCGTTCCCCTCAGAGTCTCCAAGACACAAAAAAAGTCTACAATATCCCCGGGAAAAGTCATTAGATCTTTCACTAGTAGCCATTTACAAAAGAAGTCGCCAAGAGGTATGACAATACTGTCAACACCATCCTTGAGTATGTGTTTCGCTTTAAGATGCTATTTTAAACTTGATGTGCGGCAATGATAACAACTTTTGTCGCTGCAATACCAACTAGTTACCTAGTTGGAGGGGGGTTTAATCAATTGATTGCTCAGAATTTGGTTGACATTGTGCTATTACTCGCAGACTAGTTACGTCTTCAACAAACTGAGGCTGTTGATTCAATCTTAAAGGGGAACATTATCACCAGACCTATGTAAGCGTCAATATATACCTTGATGTTGCAGAAAAAAGACCATATATTTTTTTAACCGATTTCCGAACTCTAAATGGGTGAATTTTGGCGAATTAAACGCCTTTCTATTATTCGCTCTCTCGGGAAGCAATCCGCCATTTTCTCAAACACCGAGTCAAATCAGCTCTGTTATTTTCCGTTTTTTCGACTGTTTTCCGTACCTTGGAGACATCATGCCTCGTCGGTGTGTTGTCGGAGGGTGTAACAACACGAACAGGGACGGATTCAAGTTGCACCAGTGGCCCAAAGATGCGAAAGTGGCAAGAAATTGGACGTTTGTTCCGCACACTTTACCGACGAAAGCTATGCTACGACAGAGACGGCAAGAATGTGTGGATATCCTGCGACACTCAAAGCAGATGCATTTCCAACGATAAAGTCAAAGAAATCTGCCGCCAGACCCCCATCGAATCTGCCGGAGTGTGTGAGCAATTCAGGGACAAAGAACCTCGGTAGCACGGCAAGCAATGGCGGCAGTTTGTTCCCGCAGACGAGCGAGCTAAACCCCCCTGGATGTCTTGGCTTACACCGTCCCAAGATGATCAAGAGAAGAATATCGACCCGAGCTTCCCTGGCCTGCTGATATGAGGGTATGTCTGCAGAATATATTCATTGATGAAAATTGGGCTGTGTGCACTCTCAAAGTGCATGTTGTTGCCAAATGTATTTCATATGCTGTAAACCTAGTTCATAGTTGTTAGTTTCCTTTAATGCCAAACAAACACATACCAATCGTTGGTTAGAAGGCGATCGCCGAATTCGTCCTCGCTTTCATCCGTGTCGCTGGCTGTCGTGTCGTTTTCGTCGGTTTCGCTTGCATACGGTTCAAACCGATATGGCTCAATAGCTTCAGTTTCTTCTTCAATTTCGTTTTCGCTACCTGCCTCCACACTACAACCATCCGTTTCAATACATTCGTAATCTGTTGAATCGCTTAAGCCGCTGAAATCCGAGTCTGAATCCGAGCTAATGTCGCTATAGCTTGCTGTTCTTTGTGCCATGTTTGTTTGTGTTGGCTTCACTATGTGACGTCACAGGAAAATGGACGGGTGGTTAAAATCAGGCACTTTGAAGCTTTTTTTTTTAGGGATATTGCGTGATGGGTAAAATTTTGAAAAAAACTTCGAAAAATATAATAAGCCACTGGGAACTGAGTTTTAATGGTTTGAACAATTCTGAAATTGTGATAATGTTCCCCTTTAAGCTACAGCCATGCGATCCTTCGCAATGACAACTCCACTGGCAACATTCTGCTCTAAAAGACAATGGGATGGAAACAGGAGTTGAGAGATGTTCCCATTCATGAAAATGTAATCAAACGATTCCCTTAGATATTTACATCAAAGGATTAAGATCCAAGTGGTTTTGTTCAAGGCTGTGGGACCAGGACAACAACCAGTGACAAGACACATGAACGGTCTTTGGGACTAAGCACTTGAAGAAAACCATGGTACCAAGGGAAGGACTTCTTACACACGTCACACGTCACATACGTATACGTCCTCTCCCAGCAGAGAGGTAGCAGCATGGCTAACGTTAGCTGTGATGCTAGCGCAGCCTGCTCAAACGTCCTCTGCGCACGGCAAACCTATGCCACGTACAAAATCAAATAAAAAAAATAAGCGCATAACAATTTTCGACACACGGACACGACAGAGAAAACAGTTTTTGTCATCATTGTTCAAATATTGTGACGTCTGTCGAGACGCTTATCTCCATTCGGTGCCACACGCCCACATCATCAAAATGCCGAGGCAAAAATGTCCACATCAACACCATATGAAAAAATTAGTGATTTTTTTAGTTGTGATTTCCTTCTCTGCATGAAAGTTTAAAAGTAGCATATATTAATGCAGTATGAAGAAGAATGTTTTAATGTAGACATGCAAGCCTTGAAAGTACATTTTGAAAATCAAGACTACATTTCCTGCCAATGGGTGCATTTCTACCCTATATTTTAACTTTAGATTTATTCTCATATCAAACTCTTTTGGCTGTCTTTTTGACACTTACATCAGGCGCCCCCCTCCACACCCCGGATTATAAATAATTCAATGTGATTATCTTGTGTGATGACTATTATGATGATAGTATATATCTGATAGTATATATCTGTATCATGAATCAATTTAAGTGGACCCCGACTTAAACAAGTTGAAAAACATATTGAATCAGTAAACTTCGCCAGCGTAGTGTTCTCCTCTGCTTCTTGTGGATGTAGCTAGCATTCATGCAAGCAGGTAGCTATCGGCGAAGACAGTGACTGCTACTTGCGTTCCCCTCAGAGTCTCCAAGACACAAAAAAAGTCTACAATATCCCCGGGAAAAGTCATTAGATCTTTCACTAGTAGCCATTTACAAAAGAAGTCGCCAAGAGGTATGACAATACTGTCAACACCATCCTTGAGTATGTGTTTCGCTTTAAGATGCTATTTTAAACTTGATGTGCGGCAATGATAACAACTTTTGTCGCTGCAATACCAACTAGTTACCTAGTTGGAGGGGGGTTTAATCAATTGATTGCTCAGAATTTGGTTGACATTGTGCTATTACTCGCAGACTAGTTACGTCTTCAACAAACTGAGGCTGTTGATTCAATCTTAAAGGGGAACATTATCACCAGACCTATGTAAGCGTCATGGTACCAAGGGAAGGACTTTGTGTCAAACAATCAGAACTATGGCCAAGCAGAACACTTTCTGGAGAATGGGCCAACTCATAGGTGACTGCTAGGGAACCTGACAGGGTGGTTCTACAGAAGAGCGAGGTAAGACAGACCATCACCAACATGATGTTTTTGTGCATACTCCCTAGCCCATTCCAAGTTGGGCTTCACTTTCTTTTAGACACAACTAGGTTGAGTTAATTTGCCATCTATCAATATATAATATATCTCATCCCGTAAGACATGCTATGGGCCTAACTTCTGCTGGGACAAGATTCCACAATCTTGGCAAAGTCCCAGGGAAGCCTTACTGCTAATGTAAAAGGGCCAGGCCATATGATTTCAGAAGTCGATGCAAAGACGTCCAACGTGATGACTCCACAAGCCAAGAAGTCTCGGCGGCATACACAGCGCCTGACTCACAGCTCCGTGTTCTTGGGGGCCTCTCTCAAAAAAACCCACCCACATCTTTTGGCCGATAGGTTTGTTGTACTGTTTGCTCATTGACGCACAAGATAAAAAATTACCTACCTCAAATAGAACATAATAGTCATGAAGACAAAGAAAGGTCTTCGGCCTGGCAGACCTGTCAGAACAACTGAGCTGCACCAATGCTGAGATATCCCCTGGAGTGCAATCCAGTTCGCTTTATTATCAGCAGGCTATTATGGGTCGCCTCGCTACAAAATAACCCCTCGCTCGGCATAAAGGAGACATCACTTTTGTCCTGAGCAGCTTTTCTGTGCCAACAGCTGAAAACGAAAAGGGTGAAAAATGCCTTCCAAACTCTCTCTTTCTCAAATAGTCCAAAGGAGAGCTGCCAAAGTAGCCGGTTTGAGAGTGGAAGAAACCCACAAGTGGAATTTTTTTTTTTTTGGACAATCTTTCCGACATTCCTTTCATCTGTAATAACAAGGCCGACTGTTGATTTAGATAGCCTTTTCACGGTGTGCACAGATAATTCGGCGATTACGCCATAGTTTTTGTAAAGGTCACCATAAGAATTTGTCTCAGAGTAAAGCTGATAATGCTATATTTAACTCTGCCAATGGATCAAAGAGAGGGCCAAAAAGGCTTCTATGGAGTGTTTCTCAATTAAATACAATTTCAAAAAGAAATTATAATTAAATGGGGAACGTATTACATCGTCCATCCCAGGACAAAAGAATAATGTAGGCTTGAAAAGGATTTGCAAATCATTGTATTCCGTTTATATTTACATCTAACACAATTTCCCAACTCATATGGAAACGGGGTTTGTACATACGTCACATGCTGTCGCGTCATACGCCCTCGCTGAGCAGAGAGGTAGCAGCATGGGTAACATTAGCTGTGATGCTAGCGGAGTGGTAATACGAGAGAAAGAAGGTGCAAATCTGGTCACAAATGAAGGAATAATTAATTCCTAAGAAAAACAGCACGGGGTCCATCGTCTGGCGGTGGTTTGGCTTCAAGCGGGAAGATGTTGAACAGACAACAGTAATATGTCAAGTATGCGGCAAAAGCGTTGTTACAAAAAGTAGCACCTACTGCTAATTTGTAGCATAATTTGAAAAGTCACCCGCTAGAGAATGAAGAGTGCTTGAAACTCCGCATGTCAACATCTCCGTTCGGTGCCATACCCACAAAATGCCGAAGCAACCATTTCCACATCAACACCATATGAAAAAATTAGTCAACAACATAATTTAATAACGTCCGCAGGAACCTACCACATAGCGAAGGACATACACTATTTGATTTTCAATTATGCAGCTAATTTTTATTTGACACTTATTGAAATATCTTGTGTGACATCATGCACAAAAGTGCACTTTATTTGTTTAAACTATTGTAGTGGCGTTCCATACATAGTGTACTTTAATTTAGTGTTGTTTTGAAATGTCATCTTAGTGACATCATGCACAAAAGTGCACTCATAGCTTGTTTTAAAATGTCTCTGACAATCTTGCACTTTCTGTTTTGGAAATGACATGAATGTTTGTGCCACTAGGGATGTCCCGATCTGATATTTGGATCGGATCGGCCGCCGATATTTGCCAAAAATTCCGTATCGGCAAGGCATGGGAAAATGCCGATCCAGATCCAGTTTAAAAAAAAACTCCGGTCCGTGTTTTCCAACGCACCGATTTAAATAATACATTCCACTTTTCTGCTGCTCTGTAATTTCCGTTCCGCATTTTCCAGCACACCTTCAACACATCCACAGGTCTGTGAATTCTCACGCAGTTGCTTTTAGCTGCTGGCATTACACGACAGGCTCTTCTCACTCTTTCCTGTGTCTCCCTCTCACAGACAGCAAGTGCACCTTCTTACACACGTCACATACTGTCACGACACACGTCACATACTGTCACGTCATACGTCACATACGTATACGTCCTCCCCGAGCAGAGAGGTAGCAGCATGGCTAACGTTAGCTGTGATGCTAGCGCAGCCGTGCGAGCAACGCTCCCTCTAAGGTGCTCGCCTGTGCAATTGCGCACTGTTTAAGCGTCCTCTGCGCATAGCAAATCTATGCCACGCACAAAATCTAATAAAAAAATAAGCGCATAACAATTTTCAACACACCGACACGACAGAGAAAACAGTTTTCGTCATCATTGTTCAAATATTGTAACGTCTGTCGAGACGCTTATCTCAATTCGGTGCCACACGCCCACACCATCAAAATGCTGAGGCAAAAATTTCCACATCAACACCGTATGAAAAAATTAGTGATTTTTTTAGTTGTGATTTCCTTCTCTGCATGAAAGTTTAAAAGTAGCATATATTAATGCAGTATGAAGAAGAATGTTTTAATGTAGACATGCAAGCCTTGAAAGAACATTTTGAAAATCAAGACTACATTTCCTGCAAATGGGTGCATTTCTACCCTATATTTTAACTTTAGATTTATTCTCATATCAAACTCTTTTGGCTGTCTTTTTGACACTTACATCCGGCGCCCCCCTCCACACCCTGGATTATAAATAATGTAAATAATTCAATGTGATTATCTTGTGTGATGACTGTATTATGATGATAGTATATATCTGATAGTATATATCTGTATCATGAATCAATTTAAACAAGTTGAAAAACTTATTGGGGTGTTACCATTTAGTGGTCAATTGTACGGAATATGTACTTCACTGTGCAACCTACTAATACAAGTTTCAATCAATCAATCAAAACACATAGAATCATCATACTGCTGTGATTATATGCATCAAGTGTTCATTCAAGTCTAAGGCAAAATATCGAGATATATATTGTGTATCGCAATATGGCCTTAAAATATCGCAATATTAAAAAAAGGCCATATCGCCCAGCCCTAGTTCAATGATGCCATTTCTGTTTGTCATGTATAATTTTGTCTATTTTGTGTTTATCCTTGAATAAACAGGTCAGTTTCTTGTTACCAACCATTGTGTATTATTCAAACTCCCCTAATTCAGCTGGCTAGTTGTTATCAAGAGTACTAAAACCCTTTTCAACATGATTCTGACAACTAAGTAGGCTAAATAACTTTAAACTTTAATACATGCTCGGATAGGCCAGTATCGGTCAGTATCGGTATCGGTCGGTATCGGATCGGAAATGCAAAAACAATATCGGTATCGGATCGGAAGTGCAAAAACCTGGATCGGGACATCCCTATGTGCCACTGCTTAATAATTGTTTAAAAAAATACAGTTTTGGTAAATTGACTTAGTTGTGATTTCCCTCTCTGCATGAAAGTTTAAAATGAGCATATATTAATGCAGTATGAATAGGAATGTTTTAATGTAGACACATAGAATCATCATACTGCTGTGAGTATATGCATCAAGTGTTCATTCAAGACTAAGGCAAAATATAGAGATATATATCGTGTATCGTGACATGGCCTAAAAATATCGAGATATTAATAAAAGGTCATATCGCCCAGCCCTACGCTAAGCCATTCTTTTGTACGTTGTTGTCCGAGGTGATTGCGCAAATCTACAGTTTCTTCTTGGCTTTTTCGGTTTTCTCACAAGTTGTCATCATGCCTAAAAGCTGTGAGGCAGTGTACTGTACCAATCACAATAGGAAAGAAGGAGAGGAGTTGTCAGTTTACGAGTATCCGTCTAGAAAGAGGTCACGTGATCTTCGAGACAAGTGGCTTCATGCTGTCAAGAAACTGACAAGGACAGGCGAACGCTGGAGCCCTGGGAAACATGCTTTGCAGCAAGCGGTTTGTGACACGTAGGTCTATGTACATGTTGTAAACTGTAATCGACTTGTAACTGGATGTACTGCGTTTCTATTTCTAACTTAGCTAACTTTGTTTTAGGAAAAAGAATTCTCACAGAATTTCTTGATTTTTGTTGAATGAATTTTTTGTTTTATACAAGTTAATTAATCTGTGATGTTGAAGTCCAAAATCCAAATCAAAGCCATGCTAAAGTCATTGAAATTAAAATACCCAGTCTACATTTTTACAACTCAATGTTACTTGTTAATCCGTAAAATTTAATACTGATTTAATTCATTTATAAGTGCTTTGTGGACTTGGAGAAGGCATTCGACCGTGTCCCTCGGGAAGTCCTGTGGGGAGTGCTCAGAGAGTATGGGGTATCGGACTGTCTGATTGTGGCGGTCCGCTCCCTGTATGATCAGTGTCAGAGCTTGGTAAGTCGGACCCGTTTCCAGTGAGGGTTGGACTCCGCCAAGGCTGCCCTTTGTCACCAATTCTGTTCATAACTTTTATGGACAGAATTTCTAGGTGCAGTCAAGGCGTTGAGGGGATCCGGTTTGGTGGCTGCAGGATTAGGTCTCTGCTTTTTGTAGATGCTGTGGTCCTGATGGCTTCATCTGGCCAGGATCTCCAGCTCTCACTGGATCGGTTCGCAGCAGAGTGTGAAGCGACTGGGATGAGAATCAGCACCTCCAAGTCCGAGTCCATGGTCCATGGAGTGCCATCTTTGTGTTGGGGAGGAGACCCTGCCCCAAGTGGAGGAGTTCAAGTACCTCGGAGTCTTGTTCACGAGTGAGGGAAGAGTGGATGGTGAGATCGACAGGCGCATCGGTGCGGCGTCTTCAGTAATGCGGACGCTGTATCGATCCGTTGTGGTGAAGAAGGAGCTGAGCCGGAAGGCAAAGCTCTCAATTTACCGGTCGATCTACGTTCCCATCTTCACCTAAGGTCATGAGCTTTGGGAAATGACCGAAAGGACAAGATCACGGGTACAAGCGGCCGAAATGAGTTTCGGGTGAGAAGCTCAAAGTAAAGCCGCTGCTCCTCCACATCGAGAGGATCCAGATGAGGTGGTTCGGGCATCTGGTCAGGATGCCACCCGAACGCCTCCCTAGGGAGGTATTTAGGGCACGTCCGACCGGTAGGAGGCCACGGGGAAGACCCAGGACACGTTGGGTAGACTATGTCTCCCGGCTGGCCTGGGAAGGCCTCGGGATGCCCCGGGAAGAGCTTAGGCTGCTGCCACCGCGACCCGACCTCGGAAAAGCGGAAGAAGATGGATGGAATTCAGGAAGTAAGATAATATCTAATGTAATTCCAATATTCCTGCGACCCTAAGAGGGACAAGCGGTAGAAAATGGATAGATATTTGATAATGGCTATAATTATAACCATATAGAAACACTCTTAACATTTAATTTGATTAATAAAATGTGAAATATAAATACTTAAACAAAATATAGTGTTTAGTTGTAAGAGAAAGCCGACTGAATGATGCTAAATGACGCCGAAGGGGGAGAGGTCTGTACTTAGCCAGCATGATAGGACTGAGGTCGCGCGTCATTCCCATTGATAAATCATAAATATACATCTGCACACTAAATGCATGGCCTTATTCAGTGATATGTTTGATTGCCATTGCCTTAAGCTTGGCAACAATGTTAAAAATAAACATGGTAATATAGCTCTGTAATTTTCTAAGCATGTCAAAAGGGTATTTGTACTCAAGGTGTAGTGAGATCAGTGTTTTTCAACACACTAATGTGCCGTGAGATACAGTCTGGTGTGCCGTGGGAGATTATCTAATTTCACCTATTTGGGTTAAAAATATTTTTTGCAAACCAGTAAGTATAGTCTGCAAATTATGTGTTGTTGATTGTCGGTGCTGTCTAGAGCTCGGCAGAGTAACCGTGTAATACTCTTCCATATCAGTAGGTGGCAGCAGGTAGCTAATTGCTTTGTATATGTCGGAAACGGCGGGTGGCAGCGTGCAGGTAAAAAGGTGTCTAATGCTTAAACTAAAAATAAACAAAAGGTGAGTGCCCCTAAGAAAAGGCATCGAAGCTTAGGGAAGGCTATGCAGAACGAAACTAAAACTGAACTGGCTACAAAGTAAACAAAAAGAGAATGCTGGACGACAGCAAAGACTTACTGACGGCGTGGCGCAGTGGAAGAATGGCCGTGCGTGACCCGAGGGTCCCTGGTTCAATCCCCACCTAGTACCAACCTCGTCATGTCCGTTGTGTCCTGAGCAAGACACTTCACCCTTGCTCCTGATGGGTGCTGGTAGCGCCTTGCATGGCAGCTCCCTCCATCAGTGTGTGAATGTGTGTGTGAATGGGTAAATGTGGAAGTAGTGTCAAAGCGCTTTGAGTACCTTGAAGGTAGAAAAGCGCTATACAAGTTCAACCCATTTATCATTATCATTTATTACTGTGGAGCAAAGACGGCGTCCACAATGTACATCCGAACATGACAATCAACAATGTCCCCACAAAGAAGGATTAAAAACAACTGAAATATTATTGATTGCTAAAACAAAGTAGATGTGGGAAATATCGCTCAAAAGAAGACATGAAACTGCTACAGGAGAATACCAAAGCCACCAAAATAGGAGCGCAAGACAAGAACTAAAACACTACACACAGGAAAACAGCAAAAAAAACTCCAAATAAGTCACGGCGTGAGGTGACAGGTGGTGACAGTACACCTACTTTGAGACAAGAGCTATAGTGATGCATGCTTGGTTATGCTTTAAAGTCATATGCAACAATTGCGACAACGACTTTTTACTGTCAACTGAGTTTCGTTTTTTTAATGATTTCTGTTGGTGGTGTGCCTCCGGAATTTTTCAACGCAAAAAATGTGCCTTGGCTCAAAAAAGGTTGAAAAACACTGAGTTAGATAACAAAATACCATTTGTCATTATCCTATTCCCAACAATCCATCCATCCATCTATCTTCTTCCGCTTATCCGAGGTCGGGTCCGGGGGCAGCAGCCTAAGCAGGGAAGCCCAGACTCTCCTCTCCCCAGCCACTTCGTCCAGCTCTTCCTGTGGGACCCCGAGGCGTTCCCAGGTCAACCGGGAGACATAGTCTTCCCAACGTGTCCTGGGTCTTCCCCGCGGCCTCCTACCGGTCGGACGTGTTCTAAACACTTCCCGAAGTAGGCGTTCGGGTGGCATCCTGACCACATGCCCGAACCACCTCATCTGGCTCCTCTCCATGTGGAGGAGCAGCGGCTTTACTTTGAGCTCCCCCCGGATGAGAGAGCTTCTCACCCTATCTCTAAGGGAGAGCCCTGCCACCCGGCGGAGGAAACTCATTTCGGCCGCTTGTACCCGTGATCTTGTCCTTTCGGTCATAACCCAAAGCTCATGACCTTAGGTGAGGATGGGAACGTAGATCGACCGGTAAATTGAGAGCTTTGCCTTCCGGCTCAGCTCCTTCTTCACCACAACGGATCGATACAGCGTCCGCATTACTGAAGACGCCGCACCGATCCGCCGGTCGATCTCACGATCCACTCTTCCCTCACTCGAGGTACTTGAACTCCTCCACTTGGGGCAAGATCTCCTCCCCAACCCGGAGATGGCACTCCACCCTTTTCCGGGCGAGAACCATGGACTCGGACTATTCCCAACAATACATTTGTCTATTGTTTTGGTAGAGTGTAGGGCTGCAATTAACAATCAACTTGATAATGGATTAATCTGTCAATTATTACTTTGATTAATCGATTAATAATCGGATAAAAGAGACAAACTACATTTCTATCCTTTCCAGTATTTTATTGAGAAAAAACAGCATACTGGCACCATATTTATTTTGATTATTGTTTCTCAGCTGTTTGTAAAAGTTGCAGTTTATAAATAAAGGTTTATAAAAATTAAAAAATTAATTTTTTTTTAAAAAAAGTAGCCTCTGCGCATGCGCATAGCATAGATCCAAAGAATCGATGACTAAATTAATCGCCAACTATTTTTATAATCGATTTTAATCGATTTAATCGATTAGTTGTTGCAGCCCTAGTAGAGTGTATACATTTTAGGCAAAAGTGTGAAATGGTAAATTAATTTCTTCTCACAAAGTCTTGTGTAACAATATATACATAAATATATTATAATTATCGGTTCAAATTTCCATTTTTCTGCATCTCCGGTGAATGGAGTCTAAAAGTGCAACCTGAGCATATATCCTGCAGCGAGTTAAAAAAAAACACACAGTGATGCTCTCATATAAAATGTGATCCGCTCTAATGCCATCAATCAAAACTAAGCAGAAATGACAGCAAACTACAGATGAACCAATGGCTTCCTCGTCACACCGGTAAAGCGCAGAGGACGGCCAGAACCGCTGAGAAGAAGAAAAAACAAAAAAAAGAGTGAGGTGAGTGGATGGTGTGCGTCATGGCGTGACAGCTTCTGACATACACCGAGAGGGAGAAAGTGAGGCCCTGTCCAGCCCATGGGAGACATTCAAAGGCAGCGGTCTTGACAGGAGCGTCAGGGTCATAAATTCACTCGGCTTTATGGAGTGGGACAGAAAGTGGGAAGAGAAGACATACATACACATGCGCGGGGTCTATGGCCCAGGCTGTTGTTGTACACAGCAAACTGCTGAGCGGGCAACTTGGGTCTGTTCAACACAAAGGGGTCTGTTGTCTCCCACTCTACCCTCATTCCATCACCCCTCTGCCTTACTGGCACGCTCCATCAAAGTCTACAGAAACGCATCCTCTAGTACAGTGTTTTTCAACCTTTTTTGAGCCGAGGCACATTTTTTGCTTTGAAAAATCCGGAGGCACACCACCAGCAGAAATCATTCAAAAACAAAACTCAGATGACAGTAAAAAGTCGTTGTCGCAATTGTTGGATATGACTTTAAAGCATAACCAAGCATGCATCAATATAGCTCTTGTCTCAAAGTAGGTGTACTGTCACCACCTGTCACATCACGCCCTGACTTATTTGTAGGTTTTTGCTGTTTTCCTGTGTGTAGTGTTTTAGTTCTTGCCTTTCGCTCCTATTTTGTTGGCTTTTTCTCTTTTTTTGGGTATTCTCCTGTAGCAGTTTCATGTCTTCCTTTGAGCGATATTTCCCGCATCTACTTTGTTTTAGCAATCAAAAAATGTTCAGATGTTTTTATCCTTCTGTGTGGGGACATTGTTGATTGTCATGTTCGGATGTACACTGTGGACGCCATCTTTGCTCCACAGTAAGTCTTTGCTGTCGTCCAGCATTCTGTTTTTGTTTACTTTGAAGCCAGTTCAGTTTTAGTTTCATTCTGCACAGCCTTCCCTAAGCTTCAATGCCTTTTCTTAGGGGCACTCACCTTTTGTTTGTTTTTGGTTTAAGCATTAGACACATTTTTACCTGCACGCTGCCTCCCGCTGCTTCCGACATCTACAGAGCCATTAGCTACCGGCTGCCACCTACTTATATGGAAGAGTATTACACAGTTACTCTGCCGAGCTCGAGACAGCACCGACACTCAACAACAACACATCATTTGCAGACTATAATTACTGGTTTGATATTATCGGCCGATAAATGCTTTAAAATGTAATATCGGAAATTGTCGGTATCGGTTTCGGAATTATCGATATCAGTTTCAAAAAGTTAAATTTACGACTTTTACAACGCCGCTGTGTATGCGAACGTAAGTAGAAGTACAGAGCGCCAATAAACCTTAAAGGCACTGCCTTTGCGTTCCGGCCCAATCACAAAATAGCTACGGCTTTTCACACACACGCACACGCACACACACACACAAGTGAATGCCATGCATACTTGGTCAACAGCCATACAGGTCACACTGAGGGTGGCCGTATAAACAACTTTAACACTGTTACAAATATGCGCCACACTGTGAACCCACACCAAACAAGAATGACAAACACATTTCGGGAGAACATCCGCACCGTAGCACAACATAAACACAACAGAACAAATAACCAGAACCCCTTGCAGCACTAACTCTTCCGGGACGGTACAATATACACCCCCCGCTACCCCCTACCCCCCACCTCAACCCCGCCCACCTCAACCTCCTCATGCTCTCTCAGGGAGAGCATGTCCCAAATTCCAAGCTGCTGTTTTGAGACATGTTAAAAAAAATAATGCACTTTGTGACTTAAATAATAAATATGGCAGTGCCATGTTGGCATTTTTTTCCATAACTTCAGTTGATTTATTTTGGAAAACCTTGTTACATTGTTTAATGCATCCAGTGGGGCATCACAACAAAATTAGGCATAATAATGTGTTAATTCCACGACTGTATGTATCGGTATCGGTTGATATCGGAATCGGTAATTAAGAGTTGGACAATATCAGATATCGTCAAAAAAGCCATTATCGGACATCTCTGTTCTCAATGGAAGATTTAAAGTTTTGGTGTTGTTTACTGCCATCATTTTGCAGTCACACATATCTCTTATGTATGACTGCCATCTACTGGTCACATTTATCATTACACCATGTACCAAATAAAGTAGCTTTGAGGTCAGTAAGCACAACCAGAAATATTCGTGCACCGGGTTATAAGGCGCACTGTCGATTTTTGAGAAAATGAAAGGATTTTAACGTTATAGTCCGAAAAATACGGTAACTCTATTATACAATGAATTGTTTTTTAAAATATTATTTTGATGATGAATGTTCTGAACTCCTGTTTCAAAGCCATTTTCCCTCAGTAGGACAATGCTGCCCTGAGCAGTGGAAGTCGCCCACACCTGACGTCATGTTTCAACAGCAAACTAGCGCCTCTGCTGGTTGCATTTGAGTCTTACACTCTGTTGTATTATGGAGGTTGTATCTGGGGGAAATGATAACAAACAGGCATGACAAGGAGAAAGTGGATGCTGCATCTTTCCAGACTGAATAGTGCTGCCCTCTGCGAGAAGTGTGTTTATATCACTGTCACATGCCCGTGATAGTCCACAGTGCACATGTGTGTGTCGAATCTGTGTGGGTCCGTCTTTTATGTCCGGTCCCAAAACCAGGTTGTGAAATCAGCTGGCAGCCAATTTGCATAAATATGAATCTGATTATATTCACTTGGCAAACGAGGATGTGCTTTTGTGACAGGGGTGATGAATGAATGTTTCTGCCCCGCCGTTTAATTAGGAGGATTTGTCAAGAAGTGAGACACCAGTCCTCCAGTCTTCTGACTCACGGCACTGAATGAATAATGAATGACTTCGTTTGTATGTTGTTTGTCTACGGCAATAAGTGTGATAAGGAAGCTTGACAGGCTAATAAATCAGAATTTAGAAGACAAGAGTAGGTTTTAAACTGGAATGGGACGCGACAGGTAGGGTACAGACGTTGCTGCAATAAGCCAAGTAACTTATCGTCCAGTCAATATTAAATGATTACGTTACGTCACTAATACGATAACATAAAAAAAAAAGCTTAGATAACTGATGCATTTTAAAAAGATGTAAAACACCTTCGTCTCGTGTTCCTCTAAATTAAGAATGGTCACTCAGTTCTAAGAGAGCTCAGCTTGTAGGTTCAATGTGCACAGTTAAATGGCTTACCGTATTTTTCAGACTATAAGGCTCACTTAAAGGGGAACATTATCACAATTTCAGAAGGGTTAAAACCATTAAAAATCAGTTCCCAGTGGCTTATTTTATTTTTCGAAGTTTTTTTCAAAATTTTACCCATCACGCAATATCCCTAAAAAAAAGCTTCAAAGTGCCTGATTTTAACCATTGTTATATACACACGTCCATTTTCCTGTGACGTCACACAGTGATGCCAATACAAACAAACATGGTATAGCGACATTAGCTCGTATTCAGCCTCGGATTTCAGTGGCTTAACACTGTCTGATAAGATAATTACTAACAACTATGAACTAGGTTTACAGCATATGAAATACATTTGGCAACAAAATGCACTTTGAGAGTGCAGACAGCCCATTTCAGGCGCGCAAAGAACATATATTTTTCCACGATTTCAGCACTCAGGTTAACCAGACCTAAATAGACACAAAATACTGCATTACACAAGACTACCCGAATGTACTCGAATGATTGAAAAAAATAAATGTTTTTAAGCTAAATTATTGGTAAACACCGTTTATGTATAATAATACACGTAAAACCGCGAGTAATGAATAAAGTTTTCATCAATTAATATATTCTGTAGACATACCCTCATCCGCTCTCCTTTCCTGAAAGCTGATTTGTCCAGTTTTGGAGTTGATGTCGTTGGAAATGCATCTGCTTTGAGTGTCGCAGGATATCCACACATTCTTGCCATCTCTGTCGTAGCATAGCTTTCGTCGGTAAAGTGTGCGGAACAAACGACTGACCATTTCGTCGGCTTTCCCCACAGCCTCGTATTTTGAACAAATTTCGTCCAATTTCTTGCCACTTTCGCATCTTTGGGCCACTGGTGCAACTTGAATCCGTCCCTGTTCGTGTTGTTACACCCTCCGACAACACACCGACAAAAGTGAGAAAATGGCGGATTGCTTCCCGATGTGACGCCACGTTGTGACGTCATCGCTCCGAGAGCGAATAATAGAAAGGCGTTTAATTCGCCAAAATTCACCCATTTAGAGTTCGGAAATCGGTTAAAAAAATATATGGTCTTTTTTCTGCAACATCAAGGTATATATTGACACTTACATAGGTCTGGTGATAATGTTCCCCTTTAACCAAGTATTAGTGTTGTTGTTGTTGTTGTTGTTGTTGTTGTTGTTGTTATTGTTATTATTATTATTATTATTATTATAAGGGCTAACACAGACAAACTGAAGCTATTTAGCCATATCGGTTTGAACCGTATGCAAGCGAAACCGACGAAAACGACACGACAGCCAGCGACACGGGAGAAAGCGAGGACAAATTCGGTGATCGCCTTCTAACCAACGATTGGTATGTGTTTGTTTGGCATTAAAGGAAACTAACAACTATGAACTAGGTTTACAGCATATGAAATACATTTGGCAACAACATGCACTTTGAGAGTGAAGACATCCCATTTCAGGGCTGTCTGCATTTAAATGTTTTTAAGCTAAATTATTGGTAAACACAGTTTATGTATAATAATTTACGTAAAACCGCGAGTAATGAATAAAGTTTTCATCAATTAATATATTCTGTAGACATACCCTCATCCGCTCTCTTTTCCTGAAAGCTGATCTGTCCAGTTTTGGAGTTGATGTCAGCAGGCCAGGGAAGCTAGGGTCGATATTCTTCTCTTGATCATCTTCGGTGGCATAAGGGACGGTGTGAGCCAAGACATCCAGGGGGTTTAGCTCGCTCGTCTGCGGGAACAAACTGCCGCCATTGCTTGCCGTGCTACCGAGGTCCTTTGTCCCTGAATTGCTCACACACTCCGGCAGATTCAATGGGGGTCTGGCGGCAGATTTCTTTGACTTTATCGTTGGAAATGCATCTGCTTTGAGTGTCGCAAAATATCCACACATTCTTGCCATCTCTGTCGTAGCATAGCTTTTGTCGGTAAAGTGTGCGGAACAAACGTCCAATTTCTTGCCACTTTCGCATCTTTGGGCCACTGGTGCAACTTGAATCCGTCCCTGTTCGTGTTGTTACACCCTCCGACAACACACCGACTAGAGATGCGCGGTTTGCGGACACAACCGCGGAGTCCGCGGATTATCCGCGGGTCGGGCGGTTGAAATAAAAAAAAATTAGATTTTATCCGCGGGTCGGGTCGGGTGGTTGAAATTAAAAAAAATTAGATTTTAAATTGATTCAGGCGGGTGGCAGTTAAACCAATTCGGAAATATATATACATAGTTAAATGTTGTTACTCACATACGAAAAACGAGCAGGCACCTGCAGCATATGCCACAACAGAAGAAGAAAAAAAAAAAAAAAGAGATGGACACTTTTACGGAGCGGAGAAGGGACGCCTCGCCGGGGTCCGGGACCGAGGCCCCTTCCCCCGAGAGGGCCCCACCGGGAGCCGTAGCTGAGGTGATCCGCGAGAAGGGCCCGACGCACGTCCAGGGTCACCACCGCACCGACACCCCGCCTCGTCCGCCTTCGCCGCGGCCGGCGTCACACGCAGCAGGTAAGCAGCTTACCTGCCCGCCACCCCCGTGGCCTCGTGACAGGGGTCACTCCGCGCGCTCCGCCCGCGCAGCTTACCTGCCCGCCACCCCCGTTGCCAGGGGCGCGTAACAGGGGTCACTCCGCGCGCAGTGCGCTCACGAAAGGGGTGGGGCTCACCCTGGTGAGCCGAGTGGGCCACTTTTGGTAAGCAGAACTGGCGCTGCGGGATGAACCGAACGCCGGGTTAAGGCGCCCGATGCCGACGCTTATCAGACCCCAGAAAAGGTGTTGGTTGATATAGACAGCAGGACGGTGGCCATGGAAGTCGGAACCCGCTAAGGAGTGTGTAACAACCCACCTGCCGAATCAACTAGCCCTGAAAATGGATGGCGCTGGAGCGTCGGGCCCATACCCGGCCGTCGCCGGCAGCGAGAGCCGCGAGGGCTAGGCCGCGACGAGTAGGATGGCCGCCGCGGTGCGCGCTGAAGCCTCGGGCGCGAGCCCGGGTGGAGCCGCCGCGGGTGCGAGGGACATCGCACCTCCACGCGCGGCTCCCAGATGATTGCGCACTGGTGTGCGTCTGGGCCGTGACAGCGTGGCACGCATTGAATGTCTCTGCTCCATTGAATCAGTCTCCTTTCTTTAACAGGCAAAAGCTTTATAACCTCACTAATGCCTTGCATCGTCTATATTAGATGTATAACAACGGGCAGGTGGCGGATGGCGGGCGGGTGCGGTTTTGATTAAATGTTAGATCGGGTGGATGGCGGATGGTTGACGACTTTTGTGATGCGGTTGCGGATGAAATAATTGCCTATCCGCGCATCTCTAACACCGACAAAAGTGAGAAAATGGCGGATTGCTTCCCGATGTGACATCACAGAGAGCGAATAATAGAAAGGCGTTTAATTCGGCAAAATTCACCCATTTAGAGTTCGGAAATCGGTTAAAAAAATATATGGTCTTTTTTCTGCAACATCAAGGTATATATTGACGCTTACATAGGTCTGGTGATAATGTTCCCCTTTAACACCACCTTTGTGACATGAAAAAAACACAGGGGCAGGACGGAGTGGAGTGGTTGCAATTGGCAGTATACGTACACTGATGGAGGTATTTGAATTAGAGACATGGCTTATGTGTTCCTCATTTGCAACGTTAGGATGCAAACCATTAATAACAAACCACCTAAAGGCGATGATAACATTGTGGCGCATGCATCTGTATTGGAATGGCTTATAGCGCGTGACAGTGCGTGCATGCAGGGCTCAGCTGGCGAAGATGGCCCAGAATGACAACAGACAGGCGTCATGCGAGCACGACGAGCTGAGAGCAGGTTGCTATCAGCGAGACTCATCGCGCAACTCATTTACTCGCCCGAAAAAGCTTCCCGTTCCTATATGCAAGTATGCTTGTGCCCTGGAGCATGCTGGGCAAAAGGCGTGTCCTCGCACTCTCGCTCGCTTTCTCGAGTGCACTTAAAACGTGGTAATCGCATCAACCCGAATCACTACACTAAAGATAATGGGAATAACGTGGAAAAGAAACACGAGTGGAGTAAAAACAGAGGCGGCCAACAGCAAAGGGTCTGTGAAGGCGTGATAAAAGCGTGTCTTACATCGACAGTTTACTCCAGCTCGTGAGGAAAACCGGGCCTAATCCTCTGTTGAATAACTTACAGGCCCAGAAACACTCTCTCCTTGTACAGGGCAGGTCTATGCTGCTCTAAAGTACATTGTTGTACCCTTGGGCTTACACTACGTTGTCCCTGGGGTGTAAGTTAGTACTTTTTAAACCCCTCACTGACCTGACAGTTTAGCAAAATGCCAAGCTAACCTTAAAATGTAGTTAGCTTGAGGTCTTATTAGCCCTGATTAGTGTCAATTGTACAAACCCCAAAACCAGTGAACTTGGCACTTTGCGTAAATAAAAAGAGAATACAATGATTTGCAAATCCTTTTCAATCTACCGGTATATTCAATTGAATAGACTGCAAAGACAAGATACTTAACGTTCGTGCTGGAAAACGCTCATTTTGGAATTTGATGCCTACAACATGTTTCACAAAACCTGGCACAAGTGGCAAAAAAGACTGAGAAAGTTGAGGAATGCTCAAACACTTATTTGGAACGTCCCACAGGTGAACAGGCTAATTGGGGGAAAAAATGGCTTTATCCTTTTAAAATTGGGAACACTATAATAATTCTGCCCACGTTAACATTAAACTGCCTCAAGTTGTTGCTCAGATTAAATAAAATGACAAAACTTTTCTTGTACATATAAAAAGTGCAACATTAAACAGTTTCAAGTCAACTCATCATGCTTAATTTATTACAGCATTTGGAAAGCCTGTAGTTGATTTTTCTTATGTAAATGTTATATTTTTATCAACATGTGATAGCAGGGACCCTGCCATTCGAAACTAGGCTGCTGCATTACTAATGATTAATGTAACTATAGCTGAAAAAAATGGTACAATAGCAATAGGAGAGACTATTCATCCCTGAACACCATGGAGTTCATGTAGGCTTAATGATGCAGTTACATTATTATATCAACTATCAGAGACAGAAACTCTTCATTTAATATAATGTCCTTTTTTGCTGCTTCAACACAGCTCAATCAACACAGAAACAGGTAAAATGAAATAACAGACAGACAGGGCTTTGCTGTCCGTAACACACACACACGCACGCACACAGCAAAATGAGCTAACGTTACGCTAAAAGTGAATTAGCCTTCACCTCAAGCAAGGACTGCGAGCGAGCTGAGCTGCCGTTTAGGTTTCTAGAAGGTCAACGGGCTCATAGTGATGTTACTAGTAGTTGACTGGGAGGTGTTTATTATCATTTGGGGAGAGTCCGCTGCCTGATGCTTACCTGCTAAACGCTAAGCACTGACTACATGCGCTCTGAATGCTGATTGGGAGAAAAGCAGCTTCTATGAAATGCTCAGTCATTCACAAACAAGGATGGGGTGAGGGTCACCACTTTGTGAACAAATGCGTGAGAAAATTGTCCAACAGTTTAAGAACAACATTTCTCAATGAGCCATTGCAAGGAATTTAGGGATTTCACCATCTACGGTCCGTAATATAATCAAAAGGTTCAGAGAGTCTGGAGAAATCACTGCACGTAACATTGAATGCCCGTGACCTTGGATCTCTCAGGCTTGGGTAACATACACATCTGTGAAGGCGCCATTAATGCTGAAAGGTACATACAGGTTTTGGAGCAACATATGTTGCCATACAAGCAATGTAATCATAGACGCCCCTGCTTATTTCAGCAAGACAATGGCAAGCCACATTCTGCACGTGTTACTTCATAGTAAAAGAGTGCGGGTACAAGACTGGCCTGCCTGTAGTCCAGACCGGTCTCCCATTGAAAATGTGTGGTGCATTATGAAGCCTAAAATACCATAACGGAGAACCCCCGGACTGTTGAACAACTTAAGCTGTACATCAAGCAAGAATGGGAAAGAATTCCACCTGAAAAGCTTCAAAAATTGGTCTCCTCAGTTCCCAAACGTTTACGGAGTGTTGTTACAAGGAAAGGCCATGTAACACAGTGGTAAAAATGCCCCTGTGCCAACTTTTTTGCAATGTGTTGCTGCCATTAAAATCTAAGTTAATGATTATTTCCCAAATAAAAATGTGTTTCTTAGTTCGAACATTAAATATCTTGTCTTTACAGTCTATTCAATTGAATATAAATACTACTTTCGGCTCTCATATCCCCGAGTTTGTAAACAATAACAAAAACGACAAAAAATTGATTTTGGGATAATAAAAAATATTGATCTAATCACTGTTGTATTTAACGTATACTAATTGTGGAGGGGGGCGTGGCCTGCGGACCTGCAGCGAAGCGGGGTGTGCCAGGACCGGCTTCGAGATCAGCGACAGGTGCGTAGACGGCGCACCTGGGCCTGCTTATCTAATCACCTGTCGCTCTGTTAAAAGGCAGCAGCCGGGAAGGAGAGGAGAGTTGGAGTTGGAGAACGAGAGAGAGAGATATTGACACACACTAAGGACAATTGCTGAAAAGCACAACAGAGACTTTATTGTTAAATAAAACAGTGTCTAAAAACCCTGAAAAGGAGCGGTGATGTTTGTACTTGGTGGTCCGAAGAACCCGGAGAAGAGATACCTCCACACTTATACTATACTTTGTATCGTTACTGTCGATATTTGTATCGAGCCGCCCACCATTGTTTTGACATTCAGGAGCTCTCGCTGAGCGGTTAGCTATGCTTTTTTGTATCCTCCTACGGCGTGTAGTGTACTTGTTCACTAGTGATAATATTATTTGTAAGAAACTGTTTATTTGCTGCCATGGAGGCGAGGATGAGTGATTTAAAAGCTGCACTGCGGAGAAACATTAGATGCTACATTGCCTTGAGGACGCCTTTGTTCGCCTGTCACTGTCAAATTTGCTTGACAAAGCTAGAAAGTGTCATCAATATGTAATATCACGATAGTGAATAAAAAGGAGACATGTTATGATTTTTATATACTTCCTTGTGGCCGACCAAACATTTAATGGTGGTTCTTTAGTCAAAATGTTATAGATTATGTTTTACGGACTGTTGAAAACACGTTCTGACCGTCTCTTTAGGATGTGATGTTAAAGTAAAGTTAAAGTACCAATGATTGTCACACACACACACTAGGTGTCCTCTGCATTTGACCCATCCCCTTGTTCACCCCCCGGGAGGTGAGGGGAGCAGTGGGCAGCAGCGAAGGCCGCGCCCGGGAATCATTTTTGGTGTTCTAACCCCCATTTCCAACCCTTGATGCAGAGTGCCAAGCAGGGAGGTAATGGGTACCATTTTTATAGTCTTGGGTTGTATGTTTCCCTTTGTCTTCTCAATGACAGCATCTCAGTCAACCTGTTTTTCCACTCTACTGGTACTTTAAAGCTCTATTGTCTGCAAAATGTATTTCGTATATGGTCTATAATCGCGCAACCCTGCTGATGACCAGTTGACAAATACGAGAGGAGACTGAGGGCAGTAAGAAAATGCAACGCTCCAGCAAAGTGGAGACTGAGGAGTATAAGACTGCATCACCTTGGTACTAGAGATGTCCGATAATATCGGCCTGCCGATATTATCGGCCGATAAATGGGTTAAAATGTAATATCGGAAATTATCGGTATCGTTTTTTTTTTTTTACTATCGGTATCATTTTATTTTATTTTTTTATTAAATCAACATAAAAAACACAAGATACACTTACAATTAGTGCACCAACCCAAAAAACCTCCCTCCCCCATTTACACTCATTCACACAAAAGGGTTGTTTCTTTCTGTTATTAATATTCTGGTTCCTACATTATATATCAATATAGATCATACTTGCCAACCTTGAGACCTCCGATTTCGGGAGGCGGGGGCGTGGTGGGGGGTGGGGCGGGGCGTGGTAAAGAGGGGAGGAGTATATTTACAGCTAGAATTCACCAACTGGAGTATTTCATTCATATATGTATATATATATATATATATGTATGAAATACTTGACTTTCAGTGAATTCTAGCTATATATATATTTATTTATTTTATTATATATATATATATATAAATAAAAGTGTTCATTTATTTACACCTATACACACACATAACACTCATCTACTCATTGTTGTACTTGAAAGTACAATGCAATACAATTCCGGGGCAATGGCACCTATCAAATACACAGTAATGAAAACACAGTTGTTCTACTAACTGTACTGTGTGTTATGAGAGTAGAGTATGTGTGTGTGTGGCCCTTTAATAGGTGACAGCATGTGAGGTGAGTGACGTCAGTGAGTGTGTGGGCGAGAGAAGAGAGGGAGCGTAGCGTGAGTGCGGGGAGGGACTAGTTGGTTTTGTGTTGAATTGGCTGTGTGCAAGCAATCAATAAAGCAAGATCTGCAACTAATCGCTGGACTCATCATTCACCCTAAAGTCGTCCGCTGTGGAGACCCACTGCCGGGTAAGGCGAAAGGTGTTGCCCCGAGCATACATCGGCCCTGGAGAAGTGTCTCCCCTGCGCTCTTAGACTATGGTCTCGTTCTTCTGCTTCGTCTCCTTGTGTGCGCACACTGGACTCAGGTCCGCATGGAGCTGGAGGGGGCGTGGCCTCCAGCTCCGGCTGAATTCCGGGAGATTTTCGGGAGAAAATCTCTTCCGGGAGGTTTTCGGGAGAGGTGCTGAATTTTGGGAGTCTCCCGGAAAATCCGGGAGGGTTGACAAGTATGATATATATCAATACAGTCTGCAAGGGATACAGTCCGTAAGCACACATGATTGTGCGTGCTGCTGGTCCACTAATAGTACTAACCTTTAACAGTTAATTTTACTATTTTCCATTCATTAATAGTTTCTATGTAACAGTTTTTATATTGTTTTATTTTATTTTTTATTCAAGAAAATGTTTTTCATTTATTTATAATATTTTATTAATTTTTTTAAAAAGTACCTTATCTTCACCATACCTGGTTGTCCAAATTAGGCATAATAATGTGTAAATTCCACGACTGTATATATCGGTATCGGTAATTAAAGAGTTGGACAATATCGGAATATAGGATATCGGCAAAAAGCCATTATCGGACATCCCTACTTGGTACTGTAAGCCAACTCCAGCATTTATTTCAATCATGTCTCGCTATGCATCTTCAAGACGAATCTGGTAGTAATATGCGACCCGAAATGGACACTTCAGACTGCTGCCCGAGTACAGGAAATACTACTAAATTCACCAAGAGCCTGTAGGTACCATGCAGTGAAAAGGGTGCATTAGAAGCACCCTTTTGGTAAAATAAAAAGGTACAAAAAGCTACATTACGTTCTCAAAATGACCCATTTTACATGATATTATTGAACTCCGTGTGACAGCTCCATAATCTGCCTACAGAAACGCCACATCTTCCCGAGCATGCCCTCCAATCAAGGCGCTGGCACGGGGAGAACATTGGCAGCTGCTTAAAAATGAACAGTATTTCAGGATCAGCGTTAATCTGCAGCGGCAACAATCAATAAAAGAGGTATTACGGCTTCAAGGAGGATTGGCTGTAGTGGACCTAAATGTTTCAAATAAAGCTTCCGGCTTTGCCAAAAACAGATGCAGTAAGGGCCGAGTGTACAGCCTTGTACCTCAATCTCCTGCTTACTATTCGGGTCTCAGTCAATTTTTATTTTTTTTGCACTTGAGCACAATGACAAATGTACTGGATTAAATTCTGGACTCTGCCAGCTCATTCCAGTGACCACTACTTCTCATAGACAGAACACTAGAAGTAAACCTTTATTAAGAGGGAACAATGGTCATCTAAAGTGTACAAGCTTTAGTATAGCCTGTAAAAGCCCGGTGATCTGGAATGAGATTGATAGCTCTATAAAAGAATCAAATTCTTTAAACATTTTTAAAAAGCGTTTTAAGCTAAATTTATTGCAACGTTATGCTTAGTATATTTAGCACACCCCTTATGGTTGAGTCGCATAATTTTGGTCTTGACCTCTGTATGTATGATGAGATTATCGCAGATCTTTAAAGGGGAACATTATCACCAGACCTATGTAAGCGTCAATATATACCTTGATGTTGCAGAAAAAAGACCATATATTTTTTTAACCGATTTCCGAACTCTAAATGGGTGAATTTTGGCGAATTAAACGCCTTTCTATTATTCGCTCTCGGAGCGATGACGTCACAACGTGGCGTCACATCGGGAAGCAATCCGCCATTTCCTCAAACACATTACAAACACCGAGTCAAATCAGCTCTGTTATTTTCCGTTTTTTCGACTGTTTTCCGTACCTTGGAGACATCATGCCTCGTCGGTGTGTTGTCGGAGGGTGTAACAACACGAACAGGGACGGATTCAAGTTGCACCAGTGGCCCAAAGATGCGAAAGTGGCAAGAAATTGGACGTTCGTTCCGCACACTTTACCGACGAAAGTCAGAGATGGCATAGAAGAATATCTACCCTAGCTTCCCTGGCCTGCTGACATCAACTCCAAAACTGGACAGATCAGCTTTCAGGAAAAGAGAGCGGATGAGGGTATGTCTACAAAATATATTAATTGATGAAAACTGGGCTGTCTGCACTCTCAAAGTGCATGTTGTTGCCAAATGTATTTCATATGCTGTAAACCTAGTTCATAGTTGTTAGTTTCCTTTAATGCCAAACAAACACATACCAATCGTCGGTTAGAAGGCGATCGCCGAATTCGTCCTCGCTTTCTCCCGTGTCGCTGGATGTCGTGTCGTTTTCGTCGGTTTCGCTTGCATACGGTTCAAACCGATATGGCTCAATAGCTTCAGTTTCTTCTTCAATTTCGTTTTCGCTACCTGCCTCCACACTACAACCATCCGTTTCAATACATGCGTAATCTGTTGAATCGCTTAAGCCGCTGAAATCCGAGTCTGAATCCGAGCTAATGTCGCTATACCTTGCTGTTCTATCCGCCATGTTTGTTTGCATCACTATGTGACGTCACAGGAAAATGGACGGGTGTATATAACGATGGTTAAAATCAGGCACTTTGAAGCTTTTTTTTAGGGATATTGCGTGATGGGTAACATTTTGAAAAAAACTTCGAAAAATAAAATAAGCCACTGGGAACTGATTTTTAATGGTTTTAACCCTTCTGAAATTGTGATAATGTTCCCCTTTAAAATGCAACCTTTTAATCACATTTCAATAATAGGACATTGAGACTGATTTGGTGGATATAAAGATTCCTTTTTTTATTTGTAAATGAAATTGTAAACGGTAGGGGTGTAACGGTACCTGTATGGTACGTGTATTTGTATTGAACCGTTTCAGTACGGGGGTTTCGGTTCGGAGGTGTACCGAACGAGTTTCCACACGAAAATATTAAGTAGCCGCCTCCGCTTCCTTCTGCCTCTGTTTCTGTCAGTACTCTACACAACACCCAGCATTGTCCCACCCACACAACCATCTGATTGGTTACAAACAGAGCGGTAACAGCCAATCAGCAGTGCGTATTCAGAGCGCATGTAGTCAGTGCTTAGCGTTTAGCAGGTAAGCATCAGGCTGCGGACTCTCCCCAAATTATAATAAACACCTCCCAGTCAACTACTAGTAACATCACTATGAGCCCGTTGACCTTCTAGAAACCTAAACGGCAGCTAAGCTCGCTCGCAGTCCTGGCTTGAGGTGAAGGCTAATTCGCTTTCAGCGTAATGTTAGCTCATTTTGCGATGTGTGTGTGTGTGTGTGTGTGTGTGTGTGTGTGTGTTACGGACAGCAAAGCCCTGTCTGTCTGTTATTTCACTTTACCTGTTTCTGTGTTGATTGAGCTGTGTTGAAGCAGCAAAAAAGGACATTATATTAAATGAAGAGTTTCTGTCTCTGATAGTTGATACAATAATGTAACTGCATCATTAAGCCTACATGAACTCCATGGTGTTCAGGGATGAATAGTCTCTCCTATTGCTATTATACCATTTTGTTCAGCTATAGTTACATTAATCATTAGTAATGGAGCAGCCTAGTTTTAAATGGCAGGGTCCCTGCTATCACATGTTGATAAAAATATAACATTTACATAATCAAAATCAACTACAGGCTTCCCAAATGCTGTAATAAATTAACAACTTGAGGCAGTTTAATGTTAACGTGGGCAGAATTATTACAGTGTTCCCAATTTTAAAAGGATAAAGCCATTTTTTACAAATTTGGTAAATAAATAACCAAAAAAATTTATATTTTGTTGTTTTCTTACTGTACCGAAAATGAACCGACCCGTGACCTCTAAACCGAGGTACGTACCGAACCGAAATTTTTGTGTACCGTTACACCCCTAGTAAATGGGTATTTGGTGGGTAGATCCCGAAATGTATTGTATTGTATTGTATTGTACATTATATGATGATGTATATTTTAACTGTGGGTCCCTGTCCATAAGCTGTGTGCTTCTAGGGATGACCTTTTTGCAGAATGGACTCTGATATCAACAAAAAAAAACAATAATGAAATACAAAACTATGTCTGTAAATAAATAAATAAACAAACTTGGATCACGTCAGGACGCCATGCTGTAGGTTTGCAAGCAGGCTGCACGCACACGCACACGCACACGCACACACACACACACACACACACGTGTCCGAGTCTGAATCCGAGCTAATGTCGCTATACCTTGCTGTTCTATCCGCCATGTTTGTTTGCATCACTATGTGACGTCACAGGAAAATGGACGGGTGTATATAACGATGGTTAAAATCAGGCACTTTGAAGCTTTTTTTTAGGGATATTGCGTGATGGGTAAAATTTTGAAAAAAACTTCGAAAAATAAAATAAGCCACTGGGAACTGATTTTTAATGGTTTTAACCCTTCTGAAATTGTGATAATGTTCCCCTTTAAGATGCAACCTTTTAATCACATTTCAATAATAGGACATTGAGACTGATTTGGTGGATATAAAGATTCCTTTTTTTATTTGTAAATGAAATTGTAAACGGTAGGGGTGTAACGGTACCTGTATGGTACGTGTATTTGTATTGAACCGTTTCAGTACAGGGGTTTCGGTTCGGAGGTGTACCGAACGAGTTTCCACACGAAAATATTAAGTAGCCGCCTCCGCTTCCTTCTGCCTCTGTTTCTGTCAGTACTCTACACAACACCCAGCATTGTCCCACCCACACAACCATCTGATTGGTTACAAACAGAGCGGTAACAGCCAATGAGCAGTGCGTATTCAGAGCGCATGTAGTCAGTGCTTAGCGTTTAGCAGGTAAGCATCAGGCAGCGGACTCTCCCCAAATCATAATAAACTCCTCCCAGTCAACTACTAGTAACATCAATATGAGCCCGTTGACCTTCTAGAAATATAAAAGGCAGCTCAGCTCGCTCGCAGTCCTGGCTTGAGGTGAAGGCTAATTCGCTTTTAGCGTAACGTTAGCTCATTTTGCTGTGTGCGTGCGTGTGTGTGTGTGTGTTACGGACAGCAAAGACCTGTCTGTCTGTTATTTCACTTTACCTGTTTCTGTGTTGATTGAGCTGTGTTGAAGCAGCAAAAAAGGACATTATATTAAATGAAGACTTTCTGTCTCTGATAGTTGATATAATAATGTAACTGCATCATTAAGCCTACATGAACTCCATGGTGTTCAGGGATGAATAGTCTCTCCTATTGCTATTATACCATTTTTTTCAGCTATAGTTACATTAATCATTAGTAATGGAGCAGCCTAGTTTTAAATGGCAGGGTCCCTGCTATCACATGTTGATAAAAATATAACATTTACATAATCAAAATCAACTACAGGCTTCCCAAATGCTGTAATAAATTAAGCATGATGAGTTGACTTGAAACTGTTTAATGTTGCACTTTTTATATGTACAAGAAAAGTTTTGTCATTTTATTTAATCCGAGCAACAACTTGAGGCAGTTTAATGTTAACGTGGGCAGAATTATTATAGTGTTCCCAATTTTAAAAGGATAAAGCCATTTTTTACAAATTTGGCAAATAAATAACCAAAAAAATTTATATTTTGTTGTTTTCTTACTGTACCGAAAATGAACCGACCCGTGACCTCTAAACCGAGGTACGTACCGAACCGAAATTTTTGTGTACCGTTACACCCCTAGTAAATGGGTATTTGGTGGGTAGATCCCGAAATGTATTGTATTGTATTGTATTGTACATTATATGATGATGTATATTTTAACTGTGGGTCCCTGTCCATAAGCTGTGGGCTTCTAGGGATGACCTTTTTGCAGAATGGACTCTGATATCAACAAAAAAAACCAATAATGAAATACAAAACTATGTCTGTAAATAAATAAATAAACAAACTTGGATCACGTCAGGACGCCATGCTGTAGGTTTGCAAGCAGGCTGCACACACACACACACACACACACACACACACACACACACACGCCCTATGCATGCATGCGGGTTGCTGTGGTACAGTGGTACGCCTGTCGTCATGGAAACAAGTCGGCCGACCTAATGCGCCGTGACCGAAGCACGCCAGCGACGACAAACTTGATGCTGATGTCGGCGAACTGATGGCCGTCTCCTTTAGATTACATCAGAGAGAGGACGTTTGTAGGAAGGGCCGGTCAAGGCTTGTGTGGTATTAAAAACAGTCATGATTATGCAGCGAGATAAAATAAACAGAGATCTAGGATAGGTAGTGTATTATGCCAGTGTTTTTCAACCACTGTGCTGCAGCACACGTGAAATACAGTCTGGTGTGCCGTGGGAGATTATGTAATTTCACCTAGCTGGGTTAAAAGTATTTTTTGCAAACCAGTAGTTATAATCCGCAAATAATGTGCCGTTGTTAAGTGCCTGTGCTGTCTAGAGCTCGGCAGAGTAACTGGGTAATACTCAGGAGGTGGCAGCAGGTAGCTAATTGCTTTGTAGATGTCGGGAACGACGACGATGGTTTGTCGTGATCCCAATATGCAGACGACAGCGGGAGGCAGCGTGCAGGTAAAGCAAAAATAAACAAAAAGGCGAGTGCCGCTAAGAACAGGCTCTGAAACTTAGGGAAGGTTATGCAAAATGAAACTAAAAACTGAACTGGCTGCAAAGTAAACAAAAACAGAATGCTGGACGACAGCAAAGACTTGCAGCGTGTCGAGCAAAGACAGCGTCCACAAAGTACATCCGAACATAACATGACAATCAACAATGTCCCAACAAAAAAGGATAGCGTCTGCACAACTTAAATATTCTTCATTGCTAAAACAAAGCAGGTGCGGGAAATAGCGCTTAAAATGAAGACATGAAACTGCTACAGGAAAATACCAACAAAACAAGAAAAAGCTACTAAAATAGGAGCGCAAGAATAGAACTAAAGCACTACACACAAGAAAACAGCAAAAAATTCAAAATAAGTCAAGGCGTGATGTGACAGGTGGTGACAGTACACCTACTTTGAGACAAGAGCTATAGTGATGCATGTTGGTTATGGTTTGAATTCATATCCAACAATTAAATGACATTTTATTGTCAATATCGGCTGCTGAGTTTAATTTTTTTATGGTTTTCTGCTGGTGGTGTGCCTCGGGATTTTTTCAATGAAAAATATGTGCCTTGACTCAGAAAAGGTTGAAAAACACTGCTTTAGATCAGTGTTTTTCCAACCTTTTTTGAGCCACTGCGCATTTGTTTTCATTTAAAAAAATCCAGAGGCACACCACCAGCAGAAATCCTTAAAAAATGAAACTCAGACAATAAAAAGTTGTTGGAAATGAATTCAAACCATAACCAACCACGCATCATTATAGCTCTTGTCTCAAAGTAGGTGTACTGTCACCACCTGTCACATCACACCCTGATTTATTTGGACTTTTTTGCTGTTTTCCTGTGTGTAGTGTTTTAGTTCTTGTCTTGCGCTCCTATTTTGGTGGCTTTTCCCGTTTTGTTGGCGTTTTTTTGTAGCAGTTTCGTGTCTTCTTTAAACGCTATTATCCGCACCAGCTTTGTTTTAGCAATCAAGAATATTTAAGTTGTTGCTATCCTTCTTTGCGGGGACATTGTTGATGGTCATGTCATGTTCGGATGTACTTTGTGGACGCCGTCTGCTCCACAGTAAGTTTTTGCTGTCGTCCAGCATTCTGTTTTTGTTTACTTCGTAGCCAGTTAGGTTTTAGTTTTGTTCTGCATAGCCTTCCCTAAGCTTCAATGCTTTTTCTTAGGGGCACTCACCTTTTGTTTATTTTTGGTTTAAGCATTAGATACGACGACAAACCCTCCTCGTCACACATGACGTGTTCCCGACATCTACAAAGCAATTAGCTACCGGATGCCACCTACTGATATGAAAGAGTACTACACGGTTACCCTGCCGAGCTCTAGACAGCATACACACAACAACGGCACATTTGCGGATTATAATTACCGGTTTGCAAAAAAATATTTTTAACCCAATTAGGTGAAATACAAAAATCTCCCACGACACACCAGACTGTATCTCACGGCAGTGGTTGAAAAACACTCCTATAGCTCTTGTCTCAAAGTAGGTGTACTGTCACCACCTGTCACATCACGCCCTGACTTATTTTGAGTTTTTTGCTGTTTTCCTGTGTGTAGTGTTTCAGTTCTTGTCTTGCGCTCCTATTTTGGTGGCTTTTCCCGTTTTGTTGGCATTTTCCTGTAGCAGTTTCGTGTCTTCCTTAAACGCTATTACCGTATTTTTCGGACTATAAGTCGCTCCGGAGTTTAAGTCGCACCGGCCGAAAATGCATAATAAAGAAGGAAAAAAACATATATAAGTCGCACTGGAGTATAAGTCGCATTTTTGGGGGAAATGTATTTGATAAAAGCCAACACCAAGAATAGACATTTGAAAGGCAATTTAAATAAATAAAGAATAGTGAACAACAGGCTGAATAAGTGTACGTTATATGAGGCATAAATAACCAACTGAGAACGTGCCTGGTATGTTAACGTAACATATTATGGTAAGAGTCATTCAAATAACTATAACATATAGAACATGCTATACGTTTAACAAACAATCTGTCACTCCTAATCGCTAAATCCCATGAAATCTTATACGTCTAGTCTCTTACGTGAATGAGATAAATAATACTATTTGATATTTTACGCTAATGTGTTAATAATTTCACACATAAGTCGGTCATGAGTATAAGTCGCACCCCCGGCCAAACTATGAAAAAAAACTGCGACTTATAGTCCGAAAAATACGGTACCCGCACCTGCTTTGTTATAGCAATCAAGAATATTTAAGTTGTTGCTATCCTTTTTGTGTTGACCTTGTTGATTGTCATGTCATGTTCAAATGAACTTTGTGGACGCCGTCTTTGCTCCGCAGTAAGTCTTTGCTGTCGTCCAGCATTCTTTTTTTTGTTTACTTCGTAGCCAGTTAGGTTTTAGTTTCGTTCTGCATAGCCTATTTTGGTTGCTTTTCCCGTTTTGTTGGCGTCTTCCTTTAAACGCTATTCCCCGCATCTGCTTTGTTTTAGCAATCAAGAATATTTAAGTTGTTGCTATCCTTCTTTGCAGGGACATTGTTGATTGTCATGTCATGTTTGGATGTACTTTGTGGACGCTGCCTTTGCTCCACAGCAAGTCTTTGCTGTCGTCCAGGATTCTGTTTTTGTTTACTTTGTAGCCAGTTAGGTTTTAGTTTCCTTCTGCATAGCCTTCCCTAAGCTTCAATGCCTTTTCTTAGGGCAGGGGTCGGCAACCTTTACCAGTCAAAGAGCCATTTTGACCAGTTTCACAAATTAAAGATAACAATGGGAGCCACAAAATTTTTTTTAAATGAAATAACACTACATAATAAGTTTTTTTTTTGCTTTGTGCTATGTATAAACCAGGGGTCTCAGACACGCTGTCCATTCCTTAATATGGAATTTGAATGCTAGTGCGGCACGCGGGTTTTATATGAAAGGCGCTTGTCAGCGTCATGCGTGCCATGATGGTACAGCATATAGCACCCACTACAACCAGCGTGCCTGATCAGCCACACCTTGTATGGGGCTTCCGCTTGCCAGCATCATGCGTGCCGTGATGGTACAGCAGATAGCACCCACTACAATCAGCGTGCCTGATCAGCCACATCTTGTATGGGGCTTCCGCTTGCTCACGTAGGTGACAGCAAGGCATACTTGGTCAACAACGACACAGGTTACACTGACGGTGTGGGTATAAAAAACTTTAACACTCTTACTAATAATGCGCCACACTGTGAACCCACACTAAACAAGAATGACAAACACATTTCGGGAGAACATCTGCACCGTAGCACAACATAAACACAACAGGACAAATACCCAGAATCCCACGCAGCCCTAACTCTTCCGGGCTACATTATACACCCCCGCTACCAAACCCCGCCCACCTCAACGGACGCACAGAGGGGGGTGGGGGGGGGGGGGGGGGTTGATGTGTGAGGGAGCAGGGTTGGGGTGGGGGCAGGGTTTGGTGGTAGCAGGGGTGTATAATGTAGCCCGGAAGAGTCAGGACTGCATGGGATTCTGGGTATTTATTCTGTTGTGTTTATGTTGTGTTAAGGTGCAGAAGTTTTCTCGAAATGTGTTTGTCATTATTGTTTGGTTTTGGTTCAAAGCGTGGTGCACTATTAGTAAGAGTGTTAAAGTTGTTTTATATGGCCACCGTCAGTGTAACCTGTGTGGCTGTTGACCAAGTATGCCTTGCTGTCACTTGCGTGTGCAAGCAGAAGATGCATATATCAAGAGGCTGGGCTGGCACGCTGATAATACAGATTGTAGAGGGTGCTAAATACTGTATCATGGTACGCTCTTATTTTTGTAAGGGTGAAAATCGGAGAATTTTAATCCCGAGAGTTTTCTGCAAGAGGCACTGAAATCTGGAAGTCTCCCGGGAAAATCGGGGGGGTCGGCAAGTAAGCTGCTGAGCCGCATCAGAGTGATCAAAGAGCCGCGGGTTGCCGACCCCTGTCTTAGGGGCACTGGCCTTTTATTTATTTTTGGTTTAAGCATTAGATACGACGACAAACCCTTGTCGTCTCAAGACGTGTTTCCGACATCTACAGAGCAATTAGCTACCGGCTGCCACCTACTGATATGGAAGAGTATTACACGGTCACCCTGCCGAGCTCTAGACAGCACACACACTCAACAACGGCACATAATTACCGGTTTGCAAAAAAAATATTTTTAACCCAATTAGGTGAAATTACATAATCTCTCACGGTACAAAGTGGTTGAAAAATACTGAGGTAGTCCATCCATCCATCCATTTTCTACCGCTTGTCCCTTTCAGGGTCACGGGGGGTGCTGGAGCCTACCTAGCATTCGGGAAGGCGGTGTACACCCTGGACAAGTCACTACCTCATCACAGGGCCAACACAGATAGGTAGTGCATTATGCATATAGAATGACGCTCACAGGTCACAACAAGGGGGTCCTAAAGCCGTGTGTGAGTTCTCCCTTACCGGTGTTGTGGTCCACAGGCCCCCCGCCGTTGCTGCTGCTGCTGCAGAAGAGGGCGGTGTGCAGGTCCGGGTACGCCTTCTCCAGGGCCACGCACAGGTCCAGGAAATGGTCGCTCTCCTTGTTCACCAGCATCTTCAGCAGGAGCTCCACTTTCTCCGCGCTGGAGGAGCAGTTCTGGTCCAGCTCGAAGCGGTCGAGCTGGCTCAAGGCGCCGGAAACGATGAGCAGCTCGATGACGCGGTCGGCGTCCGTGATGGACTCCAGCAAGTTCTGGTGGCACCGGTCGAGCAACTCTTTGTGCTTTGGCTCCATTCCTGCTCCTATGGCTCTCGCCTTAGCTCGGCGCGGCTAGCGCCGAATACCCGAAGCGAAATTAAAAGTACCGAGAGCTTATGGAAGTGAACTTACTATCGCGGCTGGCAGCAGAAGTTCCCCGGATGCACCGCGGCAAAGGGAGATGAATGTTTATGGCGAAAAAGGCACAAGGAGCCATATTTGTTGCTAAACAGCAATACATTGTCCCATCTTTTTGTTTTTTTCACCTCGTTTTCCGCCTCCCTTCCGAGCGCGCGTCGGTCCGACACATTTCCCCCTCCTCTCGTGTAGCGTCTAGCGAGCCGAGAGGCGACTCTGCTGCCGGGGAAAAGTCCTGGAACTCCGCCGCCGAGCCTCTTGTTACACTGTATCCTCCGCCATGTCTGGGCAGCTCAGCAGCTGCTGTCCGCTGTCAATCAACGCACCGTCGAATGACCGTATATGGGCATGCAGGGGCGGGGCGAGGGCGAAACCACGCCCGTTTCTTCAATGGACGCGAGTATGACCTCACGTTACGCCGGAAAAAAAAAGACTTTATTTAAAATAGTAACGGTGTGATTTTAGTTTATTGCTGAACAAGAGGAAAATGTACAACCTATTAAGTTAATTTAAATTGAAGGTGTACAAAAAAAAAAAAGTAATTTACTGTTAATTTTACCACAAAAGCAATTAAATATATAATAAGGCTATTATAATCATTTTGCAATTACAGGTGAGCAGTTCAGTCACAACATAGATGCTGTTTTTTTTTTTTATAATAATAAATACATTTTAGTATTTTCTATTTTATTTATTGCTATTATTACTATTATTTTCTTAATGTTATATTTTCATTGCTCATATTTTATTTGTAATTATATTTTACAATATCCATCCATCCATTTTCTACCGCTTATTCCCTTTGGGGTCGCGGGGGGCGCTGGAGCCTATCTCAGCTACAATCGGGCGGAAGGCGGGGTACACCCTGGACAAGTCGCCATCTCATCGCAGGGCCAACACAGATAGACAGACAACATTCACACTCACATCCACACACTAGGGCCAATTTAGTGTTGCCAATCAACTTATCCCCAGGTGCATGTTTTTACAATATGATTTATAATTTTTTTTTATGTGTTAATTTTTGTTTTTTTTCCAGTGTGGACTCCCCAAAAGTGGCGTTTTATTTCTCAATGCCAAGTGTTTTCTATTGTATTTATTACTGTTATTACTTTTCTTAATTGTCTCAATGTTATATTTCCATTAACTCATTGTATTGTTCATATTTTATTTTGAAATAAATTTTACAATATGATTTATACTATTTTTTTAGATTAATTTTAGTTTTCCTTCAGTGTGGATGCCTTAAAAGTGGCATTTTTTTTCTCAGTGCCAAGTTCCAGCCATGTATTTATTTTCTTTATTGCTATTATTACTATTATTTTCTCAGTTATATTTTCATTAACTCAATGTATTGATCATATTTTATTTTTAATTATATTTTACAATATGATTTATACTATTTTTTTTAGATGGTGTTCATTTTAGTTTTCCTTCATTGTGGATGCCTTAAAAGTGGCATTTTTTTTTCTCAGTGCCAAATTCCAGCCATGTATTTATTTTATTTATTGCTATTATTACTATTATTTTCTCAGTTATATTTTCCTTAACTCAATGTATTGATCATATTTTATTTTTAATTATATTTTACAATAGGATTTACACTATTTTTTTTTACATAGTGTTAATTTTTTGTTTTTTTTCCCTCAGGGCCAAGTTCCAGCCATGTATTTATTTTATTTATTGTTATTATTACTATTATTTTCTCAATTATATTTTCTTTAACTCAATGTATTGATCATATATTATTTTAAATTATATTTTACGATATGATTTATACTATTTTTTAGATGGTGTTAATTTTAGTTTTTCACCAGCGTAGACGCTCCAAAAGTGGCATTTTTTTTTTCTCAATGCCAAGTTCCAGTCATGTGTTTTCTATTTTATTTATGGCTATTATTACTACACTTATTTTCTCAATGTTATATTTCTATCAACTCGATGTATTGTTCATATTTTATTTTTAATTATATTTTACAATATGATTTATACTATTTTTTTTAGATGGTGTTAATTTTAGTTTTTCTCCAAGTGGCGTTTTTTTTTTTTTTTCTCAGTGCAAAGTCCCAGCCATGTTTGTTATTTTCAATAATGTATGTTTTCTTTTCCTTTTTTTTTTTTTGTGTTTTCCACTTGCTTAGATTTTATTTGATTTAATAGTAGTTTAAGTTTTTTCTGCAGTTACTATATTTGCATGCATATTTCTTTATAGTGTTTGACTGTGTTCACGACATTAAACATTTTATGTGAAATATACAAAGATTACATAATGTTGCTGTAGCCACAGGCTGCATTCATCTCCATTCAAGCTGCAACTGTGTTTTTCCCTCCATCATGTGTGTGCAGGGTTTTTTTTCCCCCCCCAGATATTTATTCATGCAAATGTTGACGAATGATATTAGCATTTGCGAAATACAACATGAACAGCTACAGTCCTGCTTCCAGTCTGCAGCGGGAATAAAGATGGCTGGCGTAGAAGCCGGCAGGAGTCTGCGGGCGAACCTCTCGCCAAAGTGCTGACCTTATTCATGCATGCACTGAATCTCATTGTGACATCTACGATTCCCCCACCGCCACCCTCCAGTCTGCCATGTTGGCAGCACAGCTTGTGCAGAAGTGCTCTCCCTTCCAATGAAAAATGAATAAAGATTCATTCACATCAAAAAAAAAAAAGGCAGACAGATTGGGCACTTTCTGAGGACATGCTCACTACACGACAGCGAAATATAGTTTATTATGCATTTAGAGAATAGTGGGTGGTGCTTCTCGTCCGTTTGATGATTTACTGGATTTGTTCATCACACAGCTCTGGTGATAAATCATTATTTTGTATATTAAATAGTGATTATTTCTTTTAAGGACATTGATAATGTTTTTTTGTTTTTTTTTAACATGAAAAGTCATTACTTTCACCTGCAATGTGAGAGTAATAGCAGGGACATCAATTTAAACAACTATTTTTTTTTAAACTGAAAGTAAATTCCACTAGCCTCAGTTAAGGACATTGATAATGTTTTGGGTTTTTTTTTAACATGCAAAGTCATTACTTTCACCTGCAATGTGAGAGTAATAGCAGGGACATCAATTTAAACAACTATTTTTTTTTAACTGAAAGTAAATTACACTAGCCTCAGTTAAGGACATTGATAGTGTTTTTTTTTTTTTTTTTAACATGCAAAGTCATTACTTTCACCTGCAATGTGAGAGTAATAGCAGGGACATCAATTTAAACAACTATTTTTTTTTTAACTGAAAGTCAATTACACTAGCCTCAGTTAAGGACATTGATAATGTTTTTTTTTTTTTTAACATGCAAAGTCATTACTTTCACCTGCAATGTGAGAATAATAGCAGGGACATCAATTTAAACAACTTTTTTTTTTTTTAACTGAAAGTAAATTCCACTAGCCTCAGTTAAGGACATTGATAGTGTTTTTTGTTTTTTTTTAACATGCAAAGTCATTACTTTCACCTGCAATGTGAGAGTAATAGCAGGGACATCAATTTAAACAACAATTTTTTTTAACTGAAAGTAAATTACACTACTTCAGTTAAGGACATTGATAATGTTTTGTTTTTTTAACATGCAAAGTCATTACTTTCACCTGCAATGTGAGAGTAATAGCAGGGACATCAATTTAAACAACAATTTTTTTTACCAAAAGTAAATTCCACTACCCTCAGTTAAGGACATTGATAATGGGTTTTTTTTTTTAACATGCAAAGTCATTACTTTCACCTGCAATGTGAGAGTAATAGCAGGGACACCAATTTAAACGACTATATTTTTTTTTAAACTAAAAGTAAATTACACTATTCTCAGTTAAATACCTGCAATACATAAGAGGCTGCATGTCATCATAATGAAGTGAAAACTAGATTATTGCCTTGTAACTGATGGTTGTGTTTTATCTTAATTACATTCATGAAAAATATAATCCAAACATCAAGGTTATTCATTCAAATTCATCTAAAAAAAAAAAGGTTCTCCCAGACATGCAACCAAAGCCGCTTTAATTAACCCCTCCTCCACCTAGTTATTGATTGCGGTGCAGTGAGCACACGGGACTCAAAGTATGTTCAACAGCAATTTAAGTGAAGCTAACAGGGCTCTGTTATGTGAGAATATCAGCAGATTGTGAGAGGATGTACACTAAGACAGGAGCCAAATGCCCTCCCTCATGTAATCACTACTTGTGGCAAGCATTGCTGAGTATGAGTTAAGGTTTGACTGCCCTCTGCTGGCTACAAAAAAAATAAAGGGTTTATAGCAGGGTTTTTATTCCAAAGCATGCCTGGGCAATTATTTTGACTCAGGGGGGCCAAATTTAAATGATAAATGATAAATGGGTTGTACTTATATAGCGCTTTTCTACCTTCAAGGTACTCAAAGCGCTTTGACACTACTTCCACATTTACCCATTCACACACACATTCACACACTGATGGAGGGAGCTGCCATGCAAGGCGCTAACCAGCACCCATCAGGAGCAAGGGTGAAGTGTCTTGCTCAGGACACAACGGACATGACGAGGTTGGTACTAGGTGGGGATTGAACCAGGGACCCTCGGTTCGCGCACGGCCACTCTTCCACTGCGCCACGCCGCCCCATGTTTTAGTATTCAATCAATCAATTTAAAGAGAAAAAATGTGTCTGGGGGGGCCGGTATATCTATTTTTAGGAATACTAATACAAAACCTCACAATAATGTCTGATTGAATACTAAAACGTGATGACAGATCGCCTTAAAAAACAGATTTTTTTTTACTGAATGAGACACCCAGAATGTACATGAAAATAAAGAATGTAGGATTTACAATATTAACTATGCACGATAAAACACTGAATATTGAAAACATATGGACGTCACACCCCCTCTCGATCGACATATTTAGATATTTACGCCATTAGACTGTACAACTCCTCTCTGGGGTGGGGGACTAGGATGAAAGGGGATGCAAAAATAATAACATAATAACTTTTTCATAACATGGTCACTACTGCCTAGTTTCTATTGTTATATTCTTATTTTACTGTTATATTTTTATTCTCATTGTTACTTTTTATTTGTATTCTTATTGTAATATTTTTCTATTTTGTTGCCATTTATACCCCCATTATTTACTTTTTAAATTTGATCTCAATTCTGTACACTGCTGCTGGAATTTTATATTTCCTGAGGGAAATCTCCTGTAAAAATAATAAAGTACTATCTATCTGTCCGGCGGGCCAGATTGAAAAGATGAACGGGCCGCATTAATTTGCCCAGGTCTGTTCCAAAGCATGGCACAGCAGGCCTCCATTCAAGAGGACATAATCTAGTTGGGGTCTCCCTTCCTCCCTAAATAAACAGATTTCCTGAATCATATTTTGTAGATTTTTTTTTCGATCACTGTAGGAACTAAAAATACATCAATTTTAATCATTTGAATTTTAATTAAATGTCATTTTGACTCGGCATGTTAAAAAAAAGACAATTTTCTTAAATATTTTTGAAGCATTTAACACAATTTTCACATGTACATTTCTGTGTGTAACCAACATATACAGTACAGGCCAAAAGTTTGGACACACCTCATTTAGTGGATTTTCTTTATTTTCATGACTATTTACATTGTAGATTGTCACTGAAGGAATCAAAACTATGAATGAACACGTAGAGTTATGTACTTAATGTTCAAACACTGATGACATCTATTAAACAAGACAAGAAGCAAGGAATTAAACAGAAACAGAATTCAATTTGGCTCAATTGAGGAGAAACACTGACGAAAGATTGTACACCTCTTTTATTTGGACTTTCCCTGATTACATGGCAACAGCTGTTTCTAAAGGAAGGGGGTCGTAAACAGCCGCTGCCTTTGGTTACAAAACAGTTCAAAGGTGCCTGGAAGGGAGTCAGGTCCTGCTTCCTCTCCGCTTTGTAGATCTCGGGTCAAGACAAAATCTTCCTGTGGATTACAATACATCAAAGAAACCGACACCCTCATGTCGCTCCCCATCCTACACAGTGGAGTTTTACAAGCCTTTTGATTGGTAAGATCAAAGACAGCTTTTGTCTGCTCGCAGCACAACGTTTTGTGATAACTTAGATACAATTATTCTGACGCTTAACAAAAAAAGGTGAAATAACTGAAACATGGTTTGTATTCTAGTTTCTTCAAAATAGCCACCCTTTGCTCCGATTACTGCTTTGCACACTCTTGGCATTCTCTCGATGAGCTTCGGGAGGTAGTCACCTGAAATGGTTTTCACTTCACAGGTGTGCTTGAAGCTCATCGAGAGAATGCCAAGAGTGTGCGAATAAGTAATCAGAGCAAAGGGTGGCTATTTTGAAGAAACTAGAATACAAAACATGTTTTCAGTTATTTCACCTTTTTTTGTCAAGTGTCAGAATAATTCTATCTAAGTTATCACAAAACTTTGTGTTGCTATGAGTTCCCGGCGAGCAGACAAAAGCTGTCTTTGATCTTACCAATCAAAAGGCTTGTAAAACTCCACTATGTAGGATGGGGAGCAATATGAGGGTGTCGGTTTCTTTGATGTATTGTAATCCACAGGAAGATTTTGTCTTGACCCGAGATCTACAAAGCGGAGAGGAAGCAGGACCTGACTCCCCTCCAGGCACTTTTTCTTTGAACTGTTTTGTAACCAAAGGCAGCGGCTGTTTACGACCCCTGTCCCTTTAGAAACAGCTGTTGCCACGTAATCAGGGAAAGTCTAAATAAAAGGAGACATACAATCTTTCATCAGAGCGTGGGACGACACTGTACAAGAAACTACCGTGAGGGACAAGCGATAGAAAATGGCAGGATGGATAGAATATAAAACATGCTTTCAGTTATTTCACCTTTTTTTGTTGAGTACATAACTCCACATGTGTTCATTCATAGTTTTGATGCCTTCAGTGACAATCTACAGTGTAAATAGTCATGAAAATAAAGAAAACACATTGAATGAGGAGAAGGTGTGTCCAAACTTTTGGCCTGTACTGTATATATAGAGTTGTTATATATATATATATATATATATATATATATATATATATATATATATATATATATATATATATATATATATTGTATTACTATTTATTTATTTTTTTTAAATACCAACTTTTGAATGTCAAGTAAGTCATATGCCCACTTACTACTATGACAAATTATAACATTATATATTGTATGTATACATTTTACTTGCACTTGCTTTTAACACTTTTTCTATTTTATTGAGTTTTCCACATTTTTAGTCTTGGCTTATAATATTTTAGCACCATGTCATAAAAGTGATAAAAACAAACAAGTGCAAAAAATATATATAAAAATTAATCGTCGTTAAATAATAAGAAAATGGGAATTTATTTTGCTAATACATATTGCACGATTGCACCAAGAAAAATTCGTAGTTTGTGAACCCGTTCTCAAACAATGGCAATAAAAACTATTCTGATATGTTTTATTACTAAATGTTTAATAACATAAAAAAGGAATAGGCCTACTTACCGTATTTTTTGGACTATAAGTCGCAGTTTTTTTCATAGTTTGGCCGGGCTCCAGTGCGACTTATATATGTTTTTTTCCTTTTTTATTATGCATTTTTGGCAGGTGCGACTTATACTCCGAAAAATACGGTAATTGGTTTCAAACTATGGCAAAGCATATCCATACATAACTTATATCAGCCAGTAGACTCGCTATGGAAGCGCTAAAAACTACCGGTATAGTGCGTTGACATAATTCACTTTAGTTATTAGAGAGTTCCGGTCGGACGGTTTTTCACGGGACACCTTTCTGTGAAAACCATTTCAGGTGACTACCTCTTGAAGCTCATGGAGAGAATGCCAAGAGTGTGCAAAGCAGTAATCAGAGCAATGGGTGGCTATTTTGAAGAAACTAGAATATAAAACATGTTTTCAGTTATTTCACCATTTTATGTTAAGTACATAACACCACATGTGTTCATTCATAGTTTTGATGCCTTCAGTGACAATCTACAGTGTAAATAGTCATGAAAATAAAGAAAACACATTGAAGGTGTGTCCAAACTTTTGGCCTGTGCTGTACATGTCATACTTGCCAACCTTGAGACCTCCAATTTCGGGAGGTGGGGGGTGGGGAGGGGTGGTTGGGGGCGGGGGGTGGTTGGGGGCGTGGTTAAGACGGGAGGAGTATATTTACAGCTAGGATTCACCAAGTCAAGTATTTCATATATATATATATATATATATATATATATATATATATATATATATATATATATATATCAGAAATACTAAGTCAAGTATTTCATATATATATATATATATATATACACACATATATATATATATATAAAATAAATACTTGAATTTCAGTGTTCATTTATTTACACATATACACACACATAACACTCATCTACTCATTGTTGAGTTAAGGGTTGAATTGTCCATCCTTGTTCTATTTGTCACTATTTTTCTAACCATGCTGAACGCCCTCTCTGATGATGCATTGCTGTGTGGCACGCAAAAAGTGCTTTCATCAAATGCACTAGATGGCAGTATTGTCCTGTTTAAGAGTGTCACAACATTGCTGTTTACGGCAGACGAACTGCTTTACGGTAGACAAAAACGTGACTGCTGTTGTTACCGCGCGGGGAGGACGTTAATGAAACTGCCTAACAATAAACCCACATAAGAAACCAAGAACTCGCCGTCGATCATTCTACAGTTATAACGTCATTGGGCAGGTACGCTGTTTATATTGTGTGCCTGAATTTCGGGAGATTTTCGGGAGAAAATTTGTCGTTTGTTTGTTTTCGGGAGAGTCGCTGAATTTTGGGAGTCTCAAATCCGGGAGGGTTGGCAAGTGTGGTACATGTGCAAATGTGTTGTTGGGGAAAAAAGGGAAAATGTGTCGGTTTTCAGGGTTTTATTCTCCGAGACGGGTGAAATGTAAAATTCAAGGACAGACGACTGAAATAGGATCTTTTGAGTTTGACTGCGTGGAATACAATTCACAATGACATAACGAAACATTTTTTTGAAGAAGAATACATGGTGTGGTTCAAGTTGTGGCACTAGGCATTTTTAATTCAGCGTTCCTGAACATTATTATTGATACATGAAGCGGATATTAAATATCTGATCATACGATATCATTTTTAAAAATATAAAGCATTTTTTTCTTAAATGTACTTGAACTCTTTATATATACTGTAAACATATAAAGTTTAACAAAGTAATATGTAAAAAATATAAACGCTTTGTGTGCAGGTTGTATTTCGGCAAACAGCACGTGGCGATACGAGACTACAAGGCGGTAAACTTTGCACGGAGGGCACAGGCGTGGCATGCGGCTTGTGTATATAGTGCATACACGATATAAAAAAGCACGTTGCTATTGAAGGCATTACGTAATGTGATTGTTTCAGTCACTACCCCCACACAGCTTCAGCAGGAGCTTCTTGTAGTCTCCCGAGGTGTCGCCCTGTTGGGACGTAAACACACACCTGAAACCTCACAGTGGTCGGCTATTTAAATGTGCAATGACAACATTGACACTTACGGAGATGTCGGTGTACAGCGACTTGCCGTAGTTCCTCACGTAATGTTGGCGGATATCCAGCATGTCCACCTCGGAGCGAGACACCATGATTCGGATCAGAGTAGTGTCTTTGGTGCCAGCTCCCTAAGCACACACACACACACACACAGTGTAATATTCCATAAAACATATATTATGTGTATGTTTATAAACATTGAGTCTCACCTTCATGGCCTTGTAAAGTCTCTCGGCAAAATAAGCAGTTTTGTTCTTAATACATTTCACTGCAAAACAGAACATATGGAGCTTTTTAACTGCATGATAAAACTAACAAATGTCTTGTTAAAGAATACTGGAGCACGGAACACTTGGGGGGGGGGGGGCATGCAACATGCACTACTTTATAAAATGATAGCGGATTCTACAAGACCCCAAAACCAGTGAAGTTGGCACGTTGCGTAAATGGTAAATAAAAACCGAATACAATGATTTGCTAATTCTTTTCAACCTATATTCAATTGAATGGACTGCAAAGACAAGATACTTAACGTTCAAACTGGTAAACTTTGTTATTTTGTGCAAATATAAGCTCATTTGGAATTTGATGCCTGCAACATGTTTCGGAAAAGCTGGCACAAGTGGCAAAAAAGACTGAGAAAGTTGAGGAATGCTCATCAAACACTTATTTGGAACATCCCACAGGTGAAAAGGATATATATATATATATATATATATATATATATATATATATATATATATATATATATATATATATATATATATATATATATATATATATATATATATATATATATATATAGTAGAAAAGAGCATCATACACAAATACAAATAGACGAAGTAGACATAGAAAGGGTAAAAGAAACTAGATTTTTGGGAGTATTAATAGATGATCAAATGAACTGGAAATATCATATACAAAACATACAACATAAGGTGGCAAAAAACATTTCAATAATGAATAAAGCAAAATATGTCCTGGGCCAAAAATCACTACATATTCTCTACTGCTCGCTAGTGTTACCATATCTGAGTTATTGTGCAGAAATATGGGGAAATAACTACAAATGTGCGCTACATTCGCTAACCGTGTTACAAAAAAGATCAGTTAGAATAATACATAATGTTGGATATAGAGAACACACAAACCCTTTATTTATTAAGTCAGAAATATTAAAGTTCGGTGATTTGGTAAAATTGCAAACAGCTAAAATGATGTACAAAGCAAATTATAACCTGCTACCAAAGAATGTACAACAATTCTTCTCAACTAAAGAGGAGAAATATAACCTTAGAGGAAAAAATAATTTAAAACATTTATATGCACGTACAACACTTAGAACTTTTAGCATATCAGTATGTGGAATTAAATTATGGAATGGATTAAGTAAAGAAGTTAAAAATTGTACTGATATGATCCAGTTTAAGAGGTTGTTCAAAATAATAGTGCTTACAGAGTACCGGTACAAAAAAGAAGAATTATGAGAAATACTTTCAACCTTATTGAAAATAAGATATTCTTCATCTCAGTATGTTAATAATGACTGTATTAATTAATTAATTACATATTACAAAACTGTTGTATACTAATTCATAGATGTTATTTTATTATATAAAAAGGTCAGTAAATGATTCTATATATTTGTAAACGCTTGAAGTGGGAAAGGGGTAGGATTAAATAAGCTTTGCTTCTTCCTACTCCTTTTCGGGCATGATGTAAAATGAAATGATATGAAATTGTGTGATGTATTATGATGTAAGTGTGTTCATGTTCGAAATAAACTAAAGAAAGAAAGAAAGAAAGAAAAGGATAATTGGGTATAAAAAAAAGCAGCTTCATTCACAAAACAAGGATGGGGGCGAGGGTGAACAAATGCGTTAACAGTTTAAGAACAACATTTCTCAACGAGCAAGGAATTCAGGGATTTCACCATCTACGGTCCGTAATATCATCAAAAGGTTCAGAGAAATCTGGAGAAATCACTGCACGTACGCGATGATATTACGGACCTTCGATCCCTCAGGCGGTACTGCATCAAAAACCGACATCAGTGTGTAAGGGATATCACCACATGGGCTCAGGAACACTTCAGAGAACCACTGTCAGTAACTAAAGTTTGTCGCTACATCTGTAAGTGCAAGTTAAAACTCTACTATGCAAAACGAAAGCCATTTATCAACAACACCCAGAAACGCCGTCGGCTTCACTGGGGCCCGAGCTCATCTAAGATGGACTGATGCAAAATGGAAAAGTGTTCTGTGGTCTGACGAGTCCACATTTTAAATTGTTTTTGGATACTGTGGATGTCGTGTACTCCGGACCAAAAGAGGAAAAGAACCATCCGGATTGTTATAGGCGCAAAAATTAAAAGCCAGCAGCATCTGTGATGGTATGGGGGTGTATTAGTGCCCAAGGCATGGGTAACTTACACATCTGTGAAGGCACCATTAATGCTGAAAGGTACATACAGGTTTTGGAGCAACATTTGTTGCCATCCAAGCAACGTCTTTTTCATGGACGCCCCTGCTTATTTCAGCAAGACAATGCCAAGCTACGTGTTACAACAACGTGGCTTCATAGTAAAATAGTGCAGGTACTAGACTGGCCTGCCTATAGTCCAGACCTGTCTCCCATTGAAAATGCGTGGCGCAATATGAAGCCTAAAATACTACAACAGAGACCCCCGGACTGTTGAACAACTTAAGCTGTACATCAAGCAAGAATGGGAAAGAATTCCACCTGAAAAGCTTCAAAAATTGGTCTCCTCAGTTCCCAAACGTTTACTGAGTGTTGTTAAAAGGAAAGGCCATGTAACACAGTGGTAAAAATGCCCCTGTGACAAGTTTTTTGCCATTAAATTCTGAATTAATGATTATTTGCAAAAAAAATTAAGTTTCCCAGTTCAAACATTAAATATCTTGTCTTTGCAGTCTATTCAATTGAATATAAGTTGAAAAGGATTTGCAAATCATTGTATTCTGTTTTTATTTACCATTTACACAACGTGCCAACTTCACTGGTTTTGGGTTTTGCTATTGGGCATCACGCCGATATAAATGAAACACATTTGGCTGGCGATAGGGATTTTAATGCTATATTCATATCCTGATAATGCATTTAATGACATATTCTAGCTGTGTCCCACAAATTTGACAGCGAAAAGCGAACAAACACATCCTCAACGCAACATTTCTCTTCTAAATTACCAATCCTCACCTGCCTGGCGGCAAATAATGTAAGTTTCTTGCAAGTACCATTATCACTGGAGGATGAGGAAGAGCGAAACATACTATTCTACACACAGTAGGAGGATATTGCTTTTAAATGTGAACAAGTGTGGGCGGATCGATACAAATATCGACAGTACTGATACCATCAGTTAATGGTCAATACATACATGATTATTAATACAAAATGGTTTTTGGTCATTTTTGTTATTGTTTGCAAACTCTGGAAATAGTCTATAATAGATAGTCTCTGCTCGGGATGGTCTACTGCTGGCCCCACTATGGACTGGACTCTCACTATTATGTTAGATCCACTATGGACTGGACTCTCACACTATAATGTTAGATCCACTATGGACTGGACTCTCACTATTATGTTAGATCCACTATGGACTGGACTCTCACAATATTATGTTAGATCCACTATGGACTGGACTCTCACTATTATGTTAGATCCACTGTGGACTGGACTCTCACAATATTATGTTAGATCCACTATGGACTGGACTCTCACTATTATGTTAGATCCACTATGGACTGGACTCTCACTATTATGTTAGATCCACTATGGACTGGACTCTCACAATATTATGCTAGATCCACTATGGACTGGACTCTTACTATTATGTTAGATCCACTATGGCCTGGACTCTCACAATATTATGCTAGATCCACTATGGACTGGTTTCTCACAATATTATGTTAGATCCACTATGGACTGGACTCTCGCTATTATGTTAGATCCACTATGGACTGGATTCTCACTATTATGTTAGATCCACTATGGACTGGACTCTCACTATTATGTTAGATCCACTATGGACTGGACTCTCACAATATTATGTTAGATCCACTATGGACTGGACTCTCACTATTATGTTAGATCCACTATGGACTGCACTCTCACTATTATGTTAGATCCACTATGGACTGGACTCTCACTATTATGTTAGATCCACTATGGACTGGACTCTCACTATTATGTTAGATCCACTATGGACTGGACTCTCACTATTATGTTAGATCCACTTAGGACTGGACTCTCACTATTATGTTAGATCCACTTAGGACTGGACTCTCACTATTATGTTAGATCCACTATGGACTGGACTCTCACTATTATGTTAGATCCACTATGGACTGGACTCTCACTATTATGTGAGATCCACATCTGTGGTCCTCTCCAAGGTTTCTCATAGTCATTCATATTGACATCCCACTGGGTTGTGAGTTTTTCCTTGCCCTTATGTGGGCTCTGAACCGAGGATGTCGTTGTGGCTTGTGCAGCCCTTTGAGACACTTGTGATTTAGGGCTATATAAATAAACATTGATTGATTGATTGATTGATAATGCATTTGTTTGATTGTTTTGCACAATTGACTTTATTAAACATGCTGTGTATGACAAAAGAAAATAAGGAAATAATTAAAATATTTAAAATATATTATTTAACCATCATTCTGCCTTTTTGTCTGAATATGATTGAGTTCAAAAATGTTTTTCTCTCGATGAGCTTCAAGCACACCTGTGAAGTGAAAACCATTTCAGGTTTTGGCTGTCAAAGAACCTCTTGAAGCTCATGGAGAGAATGCCAAGAGTGTGCAAAGCACTAATCAGAGCAAAGGGTGGCTATTTTGAAGAAACTAGAATACAAAACATGTTTTCAGTTTTTTTTTTTTTTGTTAATTACATAACTCCACATGTGTTCATTCATAGTTTTGATGCCTTCAGTGACAATCTACAATGTAAATAGTCATGAAAATAACGAAAACTCATTGAATGAGAAGGTGTGTCCAAACTTTTGGACACACCATATATTATCATTGCAATGTGCTACAATATGTATCGCAATATAGATTTTAGGCCAGATTTCCTATCCCTAAATCTAATGCGAAGGACACGGTAAGAATCATGTACCAACAGCTATCTGCACCTCAATTCCTTCAACCCAACACATTTTATATATATATATATATATATATATATATATATATATATATATATATATATATATATATATATATATATATACATACATACATATATATATATATATATATACATATATACACATATATATATATATACATATATATATATATATATATACATACATATATATATATATATATATATATATATATATATATATATATATATATATATATATATATATATATACATATACATATACATATATATATATATATATATATACATATATATATATATATATATATATACACATACATACATACATACATACATACATACATATATATATATATATATATATATATATATATATATATATATATATATATATATATATATATATATATATATATATATATATATGTATATATATATCTATTGTCGGAGGCAGATATTTATATATATATACGAATTTAAATGTTACTTCTTTTGATTTGATTGTCATATTACAAAACAGCTAGTGTTTTTCTTCCAAATGTGGTCTTTTGGTTGTCTGCAAAACTGTGTGCTTAACCTTGAAGTGAGGAATGTTAGAGAGAGCGATAATAAGCATTTGTTTTGGCTAGAGAGGGATGACTGCCTGCGACTTAAGAGAGGAGAGGGTTTTGGGTCGGGGAGACAGACCATTTTAGCGGGGCGATCCGAATGTTCTATGCTGTCTCTGTGAATGTATATCTGCAAAGCTTTGCAAATATATTACAAAATACCTATTCTGTCTCTGGTGGTTATTCAACTCAGCTTTATGTGTCGTAAAAAGCTTGGGAGCGACTTGTGACTTGAATTCCCTGGGAGGAACAACTGGTCCAAAACGCAACACTATACATCAATGCATACCGTATAACAAAATGGGAGGAAAGAGGTAAACACTGCAATGCACACATAAATCACAATGAAAACTGAAGTGAGAGAAATGAAACATCTAAATGCAGGTTACAGTACCATAACCCTGGTGTTAGCAACAACAAAAGAAAAAAATACAGGGCGTTAATCATATTGAAAATATTTCACAGGTGAATGTTTGGTCTAAGATGTGCTCCACTAAACAAGTCATTAAGTGGTTTGTAGAGTCCTAAATTGATGGGCGTGGTGCTTTGCTAGTGTTGTTTTCTTCTTTTCTTACCCACTGCCAACATGCCACTCTCCAGGTCTCCTGACATCTCCCTGCTGATGCTCTTCTCAATATCTCTGCCACACATCTTCTGGTACTCCATAAAAACTGCAAAAAAAAAAAGGATCAAACTCATTCAGAAGAGGTCCTTGGTCTACTTATAAGCTTTGCACCTATGGTGGTGATTAGAGATGTCCGATAATATCGGACTGCCGATATTATCGGACGATAAATGCTTTCAAATGTAACATCGGAAATTATCGGTATCGGTTTCAAAAAGTAAAATGTATGACTTTTTAAAACGCTGCTGTGTACACGGACGTAGGGAGAAGTACAGAGCGCCAATAAACCTTGAAGGCACTGCCTTTGCGTGCCGGCCCAATCACATAATATATGTGGCTTTTCACACACACGAGTGAATGCAGGTCACACTGAGGGTGGCCGTATAAACAACTTTAACACTGTTACAAATATGCGCCACACTGTGAACCCACACCAAACAAGAATGACAAACACATTTCGGGAGAACATCCGCACCGTAACACAACATAAACACAACAGAACAAATACCCAGAACCCCTTGCAGCACTAACTCTTCCGGGACGCTACAATATACACCCCCCGCTACCCTCTAAACCCCCCAACCCCACCCCCCACCTCAACCCCGCCCACTTCAACCTCCTCATGCTCTCTCAGGGAGACCATGTCTCAAATTCCAAGCTGCTGTTTTGAGGCATGTTAAAAAAATAATGAACTTTGTGACTTCAATAATAAATATGGCAGTGCCATGTTGGCATTTTGTTACCATAACTTGAGTTGATTTATTTTGGAAAACCTTGTTACATTGTTTAATGCAGGGGTGCTCATTACATCGATCGCGAGCTACCGGTCGATCTCGGAGGGTGTGTTAGTCGATCACCAGCCAGGCATTAAAAAAAATAGTCCTAAAAATGAGCGATCATAAATCTTCACTATGACGTCACTTTCGTCACTTGATTGACATTCACGGCACCCGAGGGTCTTCTGAGATGACGCTGGCTGCTGCCAGCTCATTAAAATTACCCACTGGAAGGCGAGAAACACTTTATTTCAACAGACTCTGGCCCCGTACCTGTCGTCAAAACTCCAAAGATCGACTGCACAGTTGCACAATAAAAGCTCTGCTTCATCCTGCCTGCGCTACCAAAATACGAGTCTCAGAAAGCTGGCGTGCACAAGCTAGCAAGCTACGGAGTTTGCCGACAATGTATTTCTTGTAAAGTGTATACAAAGGAGTACGGAAGCTGGACAAATAAGATGCCAAAAACCAACCACTTTCATGTGGTATTGGACAGAAAGGAGGACTTTTTTTCTCCTCCATTCGAAAATGCGGACGTTATCAGCACCACTGTTCTGATTACAATCAATGCAAGTCATCAGAATCAGGTAATACATCAACTTACATTCTTGTCTTCATGAAAGAAAGGAATCTATATGTGTTAAACATGCTTGCATTATCTTTAAACACCTTTAACTTGTTAACAATATTAACTATATGTGTTAAACATACTTGTATTATCTTTAAACACCTTTAACTTGTTAACAATATTAACTATATGTATTAAATATTCTTGTATTATCATTAAACACCTTTAATTTATTAACAATATTAACTATGTGTTAAACATGCTTGTATTATCATTAAACACCTTTAACTTGTTAACAATATTAACTATATGTGTTAAACATGCTTGCATTATCTTTAAACACCTTTAACTTGTTAACAATATTAACTATATGTATTAAACATGCTTGTATTATCATTAAACACCTTTAATTTTTTAACAATATTAACTATATGTGTTAAACATGCTTGTATTATCTTTAAACACCTTTAACTTCTTAACAAAAACATATATTTCATAAATAAGTAAATATAAATTATATATATGAATGAGGTAGATCCCCACGACTTGATCAATTGAAAAGTAGCTCGCCTGCAGAAAAAGTGTGAGCACCCCTGGTTTAATGCATCCAGCGGGGCGTCACAACAAAATTAGGCATAATAATGTGTTATTTCCACGACTGTATATATCGGTATCGGTTGATATCGGAGTTGGACAATATCGGAATATCGGATATTGGCAAAAAAGCCATTATCGGACATCTCTTTCGTTTTAATTTTCCTGAGGGAACTCTCCTGAAGGAATCAATAAAGTACTATCTATCTATCTAGTGGTGATGTAAGTCACCTGAAATAGCTCACACTGCACACAGAACACATGAATGACATAAAATGCAGTAAAAAAAAAAGATTACCGTAAATCTATCGATATAAAAAAAAAAAGACACATTTCTTTGTTTCTTCCTCCCGGAGGATTTTACAATGTCTACATTCACCACACTGCCATCGGAAGAGTTTCGCCCCCACATTATTAAAAAGTTCAAGTAAACTAAAAAGAACAAGAGTGATGTTGTGGGCGCCTATCTACTTCTCTTTTTACATGGTAATAATAATCATTAATGGAAGTGCGCACTGACTGTACTGAGGTTGACTTTGGTTCTACCTGTCCTGAGATGTTCTTTGCTCCTGGCGCACAAGATGGCATTAAATTTGGACTCGTCTGTTCCCAGCTTGTTCTCTCCAGCAGCATACAGGGCCTAGGCAGAGAAAAATAGTTGCATTTAAAAGGAAATTGCACTTTTTTACAATTTTGCCTATCGTTCACAACCATTATGAAAGACATGACAATGAATGGATTTTTTTGAATGCATTCTTAATATTAAATAAATGGGGAAAAAAAGCTATTCTGCCCATAAAATCAGATAAAAAAAAACATTAAAAAGCATCAACAATACTCCATTTACATTTTGTGACTTGAATATTAATCAAGTATTAGTGATATTGTTATTATAAGCGCTAACGCAGACAAACTATTTATAGTGGCGCAGTGATCACTTCCATGTGTCCCATGTTTACATGGAGTGGTCTGCTGCTTCCTCGCTTCCCTGCAAGTTTATTGTAGATCATAAATCATGCCTCGCACCTGAAAAGTAGATGGCTGAGAATATAATCCTACAAGTTGGGACACTTTGACCACCATATAAAACCTGAAATTGGCGAGGACGACCCAAAAAGCGCTTGTTCCCCCCACCCCGTTTCTTCACGAGGATTATGAGTAGAAATGTCCGATAATATCGCAGTCCGATATTATCTATTCTGCACTATATTTGCAGTTCCTCTTTAGGAGCAGATCAATAAACAAGTTAGTTATGATTCAGTGCAGAGCAGATTTTACCTGAGCGTCTTGCTTGGCCAATGAAAGGTCGACATTTGGTCTTTCGTCACGATTACCCTATAGAGAGAGAGAGAAAAGTCTTATGTCTCTTGGTAGTTGCAAAGTAATATGTTTTGTTGTTGTACCTGTGCCAGAGAGATGAGGAGTCTACGGAAGTGTCCGGACGTGTCCCCGGTGATGGCATCTTCCACAGTCTGCTTGTATTCTGGAACATAGGAATCATGGCTATCAAACAATCCAAACCTTCCTTAGAATGTGGTCATGCGGGTGATAATGTGCACGCATCTTACCTGTTTTGTAGATGCGGTTTATCTCCTTGATTTCGGCGTTGGAACGAGACGACAGGATCTCTATCAGACAGGCCTCGTCGGTTCCAGCTCCCTGTGGGGAAAAGGGAACAATTACAATAATTATTTACTCCTTCTAGTCAAATTTGAAGCTACTGGGGCAAAATGGAGTGCACTACTTTGCTGCAACCAGCACAGGCGCTGTTAGTGTCGATTTCTGAAAAGCTACGGGCAGTTGTGCTAGGATCAGAATCAGCTTTTTTGGCCGAGTATATTTAACATACCATATTTTCCGGACCATAGGGCGCACCGGATTATAAGGCGCACTGCCGATGAATGGTCTATTTTCGATCTTTTTTCATATATAAGGGCGCATTAAAGGAGTCATATTATTATTATCTTTTTTTTTGTAAATGTAAAAGACTTCCTTGTGGTCTACATAACATGTAATGGTGGTTCTTTGGTCAAAATGTTGCATGGATTATGTTTTACAGATCATCTTCAAGCCGCTTTCTGACAGTCGCTTCAGGATGCGCCGTTTTGTGGGCGGTCTTATTTCCGTGGCTCACCTTTGACAGCGTCTTCTCCCCGACATTTTTGTTGTAGCGGTGTAGCGTGCAAGGACGGGAGTGGAAGAAGTGTCAAAAGATGGAGCTAACTGTTTTTATGACATTCAGACTTTACTTCAATCAACAACGGAGCAGCATCTCCTCATCCGGAAACCGTGAAAAACCGTCCGACCGAAACTCTCTAATAACTAAAGTTCCTTGGGTGAATAATGTAAACTCACTACACCGGTATGTTTTAGCGCTTTCATGGCGAGTTTACTGACAGATATAAGTAAGAACTTTACACTACTTTATATTAGAAATGGCAACAGCGGAGGATGAATGTCCCATAACAAGAAGATAGAGAAAAGGAAGAAGCTTATCGACTACGGCATCGTCACAGACTACAAAGGTACAATTTTCAGGATTTATGCAGATCCCAAATACAGATCAGCAGGTACCAGAAGGTAAGAAAAGTTGCTTTTGCACAATATTGCGAAACAAAATGCCAGATTAAATGTCTTACCTTATACATACACCATAATAATACTCCTTTGTTGAAGCACAGTACAATCCATCAAGGGGTGCGGCTTCATAGCTTACCAAAGTCGTACTAAAACATTTTGATAGATTTTTGAGCGCCGTGTGTAATGTTCTATATTTTCAATGGAACATATAAAATGTTGGTGATGTAAATTGCCATCACAGTGCAGTCTACACGTATCTCTTATGTTTGACTGCCATCTATTGGTCATACATATCATTACATCATGTACCAAATACAATTGCTTCAAGGTCGGTAAGCAAAACCAGAATTATTCCGTATATTAGACGCACCGGGCTTGATGCTGAGTGCCAAACAGGGAGGCACTCAGCATCAAGGGTTGGAATTGGGGGTCGAATCACCAAAAATGATTCCCGGGCGCGGCCACCGCTGCTGCCCACTGCTCCCCTCACCTCCCAGGGGGTGAACAAGGGGATGGGTTAAATGCAGAACACAAATTTACTCCGGCTTCCTCCCACCTCCAAAGACATGCACTTGGGGATAGGTTGATTGGCAACACTAAATGGTCCCTAGTGTATGAATGTGAGTGTGAATGTTGTCTGTCTATCTGTGTTGGCCCTGCGATGAGGTGGCGACTTGTCCAGGGTGTACACCGCCTTCCGCCTATGTGCAGCTGAGATAGGCTCCAGCACCCCCCGCGACCCCAAAAGGGACAAGCGGTAGAAAACGGATGGATGGATGGATGGATGGTTATAAGGCGTATTGTCCAGTTTTGAGAGGAAAAAAAAGATTTTAAGTGCGCCTTATAGTCAGGAAAATAGGGTACAAGGAATTTGACTTGCAAGACTGTGACTTTGTTCAATGCATGAAACACCAACGTATGATAAATTTATTCTGATCAGCGCAACACTGACATGGAAACAGGCGTTCCAAACATCCTATTGAAATGAATATGAAAAATATAACAATAGGTGCGTTTACCTTGATGGCAGCTTGGATCTCAGAGGCGTCAAACTGAGCAGGGCTCTTCAACATGGCCATGACCAACTTCCTAAAGTCGCCAGACAGTTCTGAATGTAGGTCCTTAATCAGATCCTGAACATAAAAAAAAACCATGCTTAGAATAACTGCAAGCCACCGTTAATTACAAGAGCTCACAAAAACACACTGTGGCGTAACCATAACAAGCACTGAAGCCATCCTCCGAGCCGCTTTCTATTTAGCCGACAGCACCTGTCATGTGCTTGTCAGTGCGAGCCAAGCTATGCGTGAGTCTATATTGGAGAAGGCGGTTTAAAACTATTTTAAAAACTGCACATTTTCCCATAATAGAAACAGGCATTGGTTACCACACACAAGGGAGAGTATTAAGCATGAACAGGACGGTTACCTTCCCGTAGGAGGTTTTGTAGAAGCGCAGCAAAGGCACACGCTGCTTGTTGGAGCGACTGCCCAGTAAGTCGATGATGGCCTGCTCGTCAGTTCCTGCACACACAAACTCTCAACATCACCAAGAGAATCCGTGTATCATATACTTAATTTCTTTTTCCATTTGAAACCGACATCAAAACAATGGAAAACGAAAGTATGTGTTTTTTTGTTTTGTTATTTATTACTGTTGGAAATAATAGTAAATAAACGTAACAGTTAGAGATGTCCGATAATATCGGACTGCCGATAAATGCTTTAAAATGTGATATCGGAAATTATCGGTATCGGTTTCAAAAAGTAAAATTTATGAGTTTTTAAAACGCCGCTGTGTACACGGACGTAGGGAGAAGTACAGAGCGCCAATAAACCTTAAAGGCACTGCCTTCACATAAAATCTACGGCTTTTCACACACACACACAAGTGAATGCCATGCATACTTGGTCAACAGCCATACAGGTCACACTGAGGGTGACCGTATAAACAACTTTAACACTGTTACAAATATGCGCCACACTGTGAACCCACACCAAACAAGAATGACAAACACATTTCGGGAGAACATCCGCACCGTAACACAACAGAACAAATACCCAGAACCCCGTGCAGCACTAACTCTTCTGGGACGCTACAATATACACCCGCTAACCCCTATTCTCCCCCCCGACCTCAACCCCGCCCCGCCCAACCCAACCTCCTCATGCGCTCTCAGGGAGAGCATGTCCCAAATTCCAAGCTGCTGTTTTGAGGCATGTTAAAAAAAATAATGCACTTTGTGACTTCAATAATAAATATGGCAGTGCCATGTTGGAATGTTTTTTCCATAACTTGAGTTGATTTATTTTGGAAAACCTTGTTACATCCAGCGGGGCATCACAACAAAATTAGGCATAATAATGTGTTAATTCCACGACTGTATATATTGGTATCGGTTGATATCGGAATCGGTAATTAAGAGTTGGACAATATCGGAATATCGGCAAAAAAGCCATTATCGGACATCTCTAGTAACAGTACAACATAATAAATACAAAAACTATTGTTAATAATAGATTAATTATGTTTTTTATTAATATAAGACTCAGAAAAACTTTGATTTCCAGAGGAAAATGTTACTTAGGTGGGCAATAAACTCAAGAGTTATTGTCATCAACTTTAATCCATGCCTGTTTACTCATTTAAAAAAATCTATATTATTCTGTGTTCTACAAGCTTAGTTACGTTAGAGTTTTACACTTGCTATACCAACTTACGAGCCCTACAGTATAGTTTATTCAAAGCAGACAGGAAGAAGACATCTACAACATTAAATGGTCACCAAACTAAGCCCTTGACAGGAGTACTGTGGTTTTAAGGGACACGTTTATATTTATTTACCAACTCAATTTGTCATTAAATATTTTGCCACTAGGCTTGTACGGTATATCAGTACTAGTATAGTACCGCGATACTAAAGATTCATATTCGGTACTATACCGCCTCTAAAAAGTACCGGTCCCCCCCATACGAGCATGTTCGGCAACACACAATCACGGAGTACTTACAAGCAGACAATGTGTGTAGACAGTTAAAGTTAATGTTAAAATCTTGTCTCATTCTCATGAACCCAATATTGTGTATCATGTCATGAGATAAGTGTATCGTCACACCCCTACCATTTACAAATATTACACATGTGCCCAAAATACCATGAAAATATTTGTGTTGAGGCGCCACTCACCAAAGCCCTTCATAGCCTTCCTAAGGACCTCCACGTCTTTAAGAGGGTCCGCTCCAGGAAAGTCCTTGATTGTCCCTCTAAATCCTTTCTGAGAGAACACAAGTCAAACAAATTTCAGTATTCCTGAAGTCTTCATCACAACATGATGAACACAATGAAACCTCCAAAGTCAAGAGTTTTTCCTCATTTCCAAATTAAAATGTTCCCATGAATAAAATAATATAGATAAGTGGTTTAATTTGGCAGCAAAATAATAGCTTTATTGACTATACAGGTGGTTTTCATAATCTTCACTTTCCTAACTGCCACATAAGTGTAAAAATAAATTAAACAGTGTATATATAGTAGAACTAAAATAAAGTTTTGACTTTTAAGACACAATCTTAGTTCAACTTTGCATTGTAAGACTTTTGGGCTGTTTGACTGTATATTAAAATCATGAAGAGAAAAGGTGGGTGTGGAGGGAGATGTGGCCAGCGCTGCCTGCAGAAGCAAAGGTCACCGCCTCTGTCCATGGTGCTGAGGACAGAGCACTATCAGACGGAGGCGTGGCAGTGCTGACGGCGAGAAACAGCTGGCAGGTGATCAGATTTCACAGGTGGTAAGTGTTAATCTAATCAGCACCGATGGCTTGGAATAACCGACAATCGAATATTAAACTTCAAACCCTTGTTACATTAAATGAGTTTAAAGCTTCTGTGAAAGGACTGCAGTCTACCTTGTCTGTATGCACATGTGTCATGTGAGCAAGTTTTAATGTTGTAAATGTGATGTTTTATGTGTTGTTTACTGTTTTTAATGTAACCTTGCTGCTGCCCTCTTGGCCAGGTCTCCCTTGAAAAAGAGATCTTTGATCTCAATGGGATTTTTTTTACCTGGTTAAATAAAGGCTAAATTAAAAAAAAAAAAAAAATAAATAATCATCTGTTGTCTTTAACAGTAAGCGGCCGGGAGCAGGAGGGGAGAGAGGATACGGACGTGACTGATAAGTCACGTTATGCGGGAGAAAGATTTTGGAAAAACCTATGTACGTTAAAAACTTTGTTAAAAACTGCACACTTGGCTCCCTGTGAAGTGTCTACAGTGGAACTGCTAGGAAGAAACTTCAACAGTGGGTTTTTTTTTTATAATTAGGGAGGTCCTTACCTTGATAGGAGCAGCCGCTGGGTTGACTGCGCCTCCGTACCCTGGCATCTGTGGATTTGGCGAGGGAACCTTTGGGTACCCTGGCATAGGTGCTGGCGCTCCTCCGTAGCCGGGCATTGTGGGATTGGCAGGTGGCGCTTGAGGGTAACCGGGCATAGGCTGGCCTGGGTAGCCTTGTTGCTGGGGCATGGCTCCTCCTGGCTGTGGGTACAGGCCATATGACTGTAGGTTAGGGAAAGGGGCACCATACCCGCCCGGGTGGTAGGCAGGTGGGTACCCCCCAGGGATGTAGGGGTACATGGGTAGGTTTGGAGAAAAACACCCTATGCCGTGGCACATCTGGTTGGCCTGTAATTTGGAAAGATTGGCATTCCATAATAATGTGCGCAGGTTACTTCAATGCAAGGCAATGAGATTTGGAAGACATTTAGATTTAATATGATGCAGAAACACTAAGTTCATCACTAAGTATTTAAACAAAGTAGGGCTGGACGATTCATCAAATTTTTATTTCGATTATGAAAATACAATAATCGGGGGGGGGACTAACGGGCCGCGAAATGTGCATGCAAATTCTGGAGCTTGTGATGGTGAAAAATAGAGATGTCCGATAATATCGGCCGATAAATGCTTTAAAATGTAATATCGGAAATTATCAGTATCGGTTTCAAAAAGTAAAATTAATTACTTTTTAAACGCTGCTGTACGGAGCGATACATATCCGGTAAAACACGGATGTAGGGCATAATTGCCAACCTTCACAATTTTCCCGGGAGACTCCCGAAATTTCAGTGCCCCTCCCGGAAATCTCCCGGGGAAACCACTCTCCCGAATGTCTCCCGATTTCCACCCGGACAACAATATTGAGGGCGTGCCTTAAAGGCACTGCCTTTAGCGTCCTCTACAACCTGTTGTTACGTCCGCTTTTCCTCCATACAAACAGCGTGCCGGCCCAGCCACATAATATATGCGGCTTTTACACATACATAAGTGAATGCAAGGCATACTTGATCAACAGCCATACAGGTCACACTGAGGGTGGCCGTATAAACAACTTTAACACAGTTACAAATATGCGCCACATTGTGAACCCACACCAAACAAGAATGACAAACACATTTCGGGAGAACATCCGCACCTTAACACAACAGAACAAATACCCAGAACCCCTTGCAGCACTAACTCTTCCGGGACACTACAATATACACCCCACCCCCTGCTACCACCAAGCCCCTTCATTGTTTTTGGAGCTGTTGTTTTGAGGCATGTTTAAAAAAAATAAAAAATAATGCACTTTGTTAAAGTCAAAGTATAGTATTTCCCATAGTTGTAGTGGGTATTAGGATTATCTCAGGGAGAGCATGTCCCAAATTCCAAACTGCTGTTTTGAGGCATGTTAAAAAAAAAGAATGCACTTTGTGACTTCAATAATAAATATGGCAGTGTCATGTTGGCACTTTTTTCCATAACTGGAGTTGAAGTTCTCTTATTTTGGAAAACATTGTTTTCGATTGATTGATTGAAACTTGTATTAGTAGATTGCACAGTACAGTACATATTCCGTACAATTAACCACTCAATGGTAACACCCGAATAAGTTTTTCAACTTGTTTAAGTCGGGGTCCACGTTAATCAATTCATGGTAAAGTTACATTGTTTAATGCATCCAACACAACAACAAAATTAGGCATAATAATGTGTTAATTCCACGACTGTATATATCGGTATCGGTTGATATCGGAATCGGTAATTAAGAGTTGGACAATATCGGGATATCGGCAAAAAAGCCATTATTGGACATCTCTAGTGAAAAAGATGAGGAGCGATTGAGTGAGAAAAGGGCAGATCGACGAGAAGTTTGGGATGTCACCATTGTTGCTAGTATGCATAATCAATAATCACTAAACTCAATAAAAACAAAAGAATTTGCGAAAGGAATCACATAATTGGCCAATAAAACGGAATCTGCTGGTCAACGCAAAAAAATATCAGGGAAATTAACAAAAATGTGAGCGAAATGTTGTCATTGTGAGAAGGAACATTTGTTTGGGAAAATGTGTCCGGTAGCGATCATTTATCCCCGACCCACTCAACTGCAGTCGCCCCGTCCTGACAATGTGGATGTCAAAAGACGGTCATTTGAAATAGCAACTAAACTACAAAGCTAAAGCGAGCAAGAACAATCTATACACCCACAACACATCTCATCTGCTTGTGTTGCTGTGTAGACATCATCCGAGCAACAACAATGACCAAAACAGTGGTCGCAACTTCAGAGGCGCTCTCTTTTTTTTTTTTTTTTTTTTTTGTACAGCCTTAATTAAGTAAGTCACCACTATACTTGTTAGGCTGAAAACAGCACAGAACACTTCCCCCTTTCACAATAATAGTGCGGTGCGCCACATCCGGTCTGATTGCACTAACAAAATAAAGATTTCAAAAAAGTACTTTGCAAAATGAATGAAATAAGTTTATTTCGGTCGTATAATCAACCATCAACCATTTTGTGTGACCAGTTTAACAGTACAGATTATACATATTTAACAATCATATACAAAAACAAAATAAAATAAAAAGAATGACCGAAAAAGGAATAGGCTGAAGCCAAAGCTTATATTTGCCTATCCTATACCTCCACTGAAAATAAGATTGCCTGGAACATCAACGTAAAAAAAAAAAAAAAATCAATGGGATGAAAGTAATTGTTACTATATTTTATAATTTTCAATTATTTCACCTTTCAAGGTTTTCTTAAACCTTAAAGAACTACATGTCTTCAATTCATCACTGAGCTTGTTCCACCATTTAACTCCTAAAACTGAAATACATTTGTATTTTATATTCCTTCTTACTTTACCTATTTCAAAAATCAATATCCCCGTAATCAGGGGTGCTCATTATGTCGATTGCGAGCTACCGGTCGATCTCGGAGGGTGTGTCAGTCGATCACCAGCCAGGCATTAAAAAAATAGTCCTAAAAATGAGCGATCATAAATCTTCACTATGACGTCACTTTCGTCACTTGATTGACATTCACGGCACTCGAGGGTCTTCAGAGAAGACGCTGGCTGCTGCCAGCTCATTAAAATTACCGACTGGAAAGCGAGAAACACTTTATTTCAACAGACTCTGGCGCCGTACCTGTCGTCAAAACTCCAAAGACCGACTGCAGAGTTGCACAGTTGCGCTAACAAAATAGGAGTCTCAGAAAGCTGGCGTGCACAAGCTAGCAAGCTACGGAGTTTGCCGACAATGTATTTCTTGTAAAGTGTATACAAAGGAGTACGGAAGCTGGACAAATAAGATGCCAAAAACCAACCACTTTCATGTGGTATTGGACAGAAAGGAGGACTTTTTTTCTCCTCCATTCGAAAATGCGGACCTTATCAACACCACTGTCTAATTACTATCAATGCAAGTCATCAGAATCAGGTAATACACCAACTTATATTCTTGTCTTCATGAAAGAAAGGAATCTATATGTGTTAAACATGCTTGCATTATCATTAAACACCTTTAACTTGTTAACAAAAACATATATTTCATAAATAAGTAAATGTAAATTATATATATGAATGAGGTAGATCCCCACGACTTGATCAATTGAAAAGTAGCTCGCCTGCAGAAAAAGTGTGAGCACCCCTGCCGTAAATTATAGTTTTCTCCTCTTAATTGAAATAACTTAAGAATACAAGCTGGAAGGCTGTTGTTCTTTACTCCAAACATAATTTCCATTGTTTTTCAAAACACAATATCTGAAAATTTTAACACATTAGAACCTATAAATAATGGATTGGTATGTTCATAGTAGCACGCTTTGTGTATTTTTCTAATACACAAAGCATAAAAGCATAATGTACTTAAAGCACTTTAATGATGCAATTACGGTACACAATTTATGCTTTGACCTAAAATTTTGGTCAAAATATAGGTGCAATTGTGTATTGCACCTATATGTAAAATATTACATTTGGATTTTACATAAAAAGCACACACTATATGGTGGTAAAATAAGTGTAAAAGGTAAAAAAAACTTAATTAGAAACAAAACGGGAAAACTGAAATGTATTGTTTTTTATATTCCCCTAGAGGGGGGGGGGTTACCCACATATGCGGTCCTCTCCAAGGTTTCTCATAGTCATTCACATCGACGTCCCACTGGGGTGAGTTTTTCCTTGCCCTTATGTGGGCTTTGTACCGAGGATGTCGTTGTGGCTTGTGCAGCCCTTTGAGACACTTGTGATTTAGGGCTATATAAATAAACATTGATTGATTGATTGATATTGCTATTGTTATTGCTTTTATTATTTTACTTGTCGTGGTTTGTTCGTTATTCATTTATATCCAGGTTTTTTTCAACTATATTTCAAGTTGAGTTTTGGTGGTACAATAAATACACAAGTTTTTTAATTAATAAATAAACGTGTAATTACCGTATTTTCCGGACAATATGGTGCTCCGGATCATAAGGCGCACTGCCGATGAATGGTCTATTTTCCGATCTTTTTTCATATATAAGGCGCATTAAAGGAGTCATATTATTATATTTTTTTCTAAATGTAAAAGACTTCTTTGTGGTCTACGTCAGTAGGGGGGGTGTTATGGATTATTTATTTTTTTTGGTCATAAAAAATACAATCATGTGAGCTTACGGACTGTATTGATCTATATTGATATATAATGTAGGAACCAGAAATATTAATAACAGAAAGAAACAACCCTTTTGTGCGAATGAGTGTGAATGAGTGTAAATGGGGGAGGGAGTTTTTTTGGGTTGGTACACTAATTGTATCTTGTGTTTTTTTTTAATTTTTTTTATTAAATCAACATAGAAAAAAACACACGATACACTTTCAACTAGTGCATCAACCCAGGAAAAAAAACCCTCCCTCACCTATTCACACTCACACACACCCACTCACACAAAAGGGGTTGTTTCTTTCTGCCAACAATACTCTGGTTTCCACAACATGGACAACACTTCTGCAAGGGACACAACACAGTCCCTGAAGCACACTTGATTGTTTGTGTTTTTTACGTTGATTTAATAAAAAAAAAACACTTGTCTACGTAACATGTAATGGTGTTTTTATGGTCAAAATGTTGCATAGATGATGTTTTACAGATCATCTTCAAGTAGCTTTCTGACAATCGCTTCAGGATGTGCCGTTTTGTGGGCGGTCTTATTTACGTGGCTCACCTTCGACAGCGTCTTCTCCCCGTCATCTTTGTTGTAACGGTGTAGTGTGCAAGGACGGGAGTGGAAGAAGTGTCAAAAGATGGAGTTAACTGTTTTAATGACATTCAGACTTTACTTCAATCAATAACGGAGCAGCATCTTCTCATCCGGAAACAACAACAAGTGTCCCGTCAAAAACCGTCCGACCGGAACTCTCTTATACCTAAAGTTCTTTGGGTGAATAATGTAAACTCACTACACCGGTATGTTTTAGTGCTTCCATGGCAAGTTTACTGACAGATATAAGTTAGAACTTTACACTACTTTATATTAGAAATGGCAACAGCGGAGGATGAATGTCCCATAACAAGAAGAATAGAGAAAAAGAAGCTTATCGATTACGGTTTCGGCACGGACTACAAAGGCGGACGCGTGCCATTTTCAGGATTTATGCAGATCCCAAATACAGATCAGCAGGTAACAGAAGGTAAGAAAAGTTGCTTTTGCATAATATTGCGAAACAAAACACAAGATAATATGTCTTACCTTATACACACACACCATAATAATACTCGTATAATTAATGCACCGACAATCCATCAAGCGGTGCGGTTTAATAGCTTACCAAAGTCCTACTGAAACATTTTGATGGATTTTTGAGCGCTGTTATGCCCCACAATGTTATTGTCTAAGACACCTAGTGGTGGAAATCAGTTTTGCAGTTTGTGTTCTAATTTGACCCTCCTGTCTTGCTGTAGCCAGCTTAGTGTGGGTGTGTTTCAGAGAGCAGTAGAGAACAGTTGAGAGCAGATGTCAAACAAACAGGACGTACTGCAGGCTTTAAGCTTTCTTTTCGACTTTGAAGGTCTAAACTTGTAAGTTTATGTGAATGTAACATGCATATGTACAATGTGACACATTATTTGTGCATTTTCAGTTTAAGACTGCTTTAGTAAGATATTTCTGCTCATTGTTGAAAGCTAATTACTGGCAGCATTTTGTTGGTTTGGACGCTATGTTGTATATAGATGGATGCTGAATGTAAAATGTTTGTTTATGTGTTTTTGTTCACAGTTTTACAAAATATACGATTGATCCTTCACTAAAAAGACCTAAACTACACTACAGACGCTTGGGACTCTTTTTTCATCAAGGATTATATCATGTTAGCTATCTGCCAAGCTAACCAGCAAAAAGCAAGAGCAGAATTGAGCAGAATAATGTTCTATATTTTAAATGGAACATATAAAATGTTGGTGTTGTTTACTTGAGTCATTGCCATCATAGTGCAGTCTCTTATGTTTGACTGCCTTATACTGGTCACACTTCTCATTACACCATGTACCAAACAAAATTGCTTCGAGGTCGATAAGCAAAACCAGAATTATTATCTACATTAGGCGCACCGGGTTATAAGGCGAGTTTTGAGGGGGGGAAAAGATTTTAAGTGCTCCTTATAGTCTGGAAAATACAGTAATCGCATACCTGCCAACTTTTGAAATCAGAAAAACCTAGTAGCCAGGGTCCAGGGGCCGCAGGCTCCGGTAGGTCCAGGACAAAGTCCTGGTGGGGGGTTCAGGGGGGCTTCGCCGACGCAAAATGATTATTAGCATTCAGACAGGTTAAAATGTTGCTAAAACCATCACTTTTCTATCAGTCACAGTGACTTTTCAAAACAAAAAATATTACAGCAAAAATCATATGGGTTGATTGACATGTTTATTCTGTAAGCTAACTTCAATAGTTTGAAATTATTTTGACAGTTAATGCCAGTTATCCTGTCAACCTTTCACAAGACTTCAATTTGTTCATTGAAAGTATAAATACTTTTTACAGTAAACAGATGGTAAAACAGTACTAAACAATTCCATTAAAAAAAATTGGTGTCATTATTAACTTTCTGTCCAAGTTTGTATAATCTACTGCCTTGTTCAATTGTAAAAAATATTCTGTGCCTAAAATTCACATTTCTATCACAATTATCACACTGTAAACATGGTAAGCTAACTTCATTAAAATTAATAGTCCTGTCAATAGCATGGAATTACAATTCAAATGTAGTTTTTTTGTAAGCCTTTCAAAAGAATTCAAAATATGAAAAATTAATGAAAATAAATTTAAGCCATCAGACACTTGAAAAGTGGCACATCACATCTCTAATGTAATCATTTTAACTTTTCAACAGAAATAGCACTGCAAAAATATTAAGGACATACTTCTGTATTTTGGTAGTTATGCTGTCAACATTTAACAAGATTTCTTCAACTTGGACTTGAAAGCATAAATAGTATAAACACTTTTAACAGTATAACAGTACTAAACAATTCCAATAGATAACATTGGTGTCATTACCTTTTTGTGGCTAAAATCCGAAAAACGTTGAAAGTTTTCCACTTGTATCGCTAGCAACGGCATTAGACTTGTGTTTTTTTGTCCCAACGTGGTCTTTTACATCGCTAATTCCTCCGTGTCCGATCGAAAAATCTTGTCTGCACAAGGTGCAATTCGCGTAGTTTTCACCCTTTTTGGAACGGATAATTATTCCCGGATAGGCTTTTGAATATTCTTCACGGAATGACTGCAGTTTTCTTTTCGGTTTAAGACTCGTTTGCGATTTTTCTCCGGCTGATTCCATGATCGTTCGCTCGTTTGGAAACAATGGCCTCGTGCTTGGCAGCGGTGCTATAAATAGCCTCGCGCATGGCATTCGGAATGACTCGATAGGAAGTTACGGGAAGCAGTGTCGATTGTCATTGTTGTTACGCGATTTCGTGAATAAAACTTTAAAAAAAAATTTTTTTTAATTAATGAAAAAACGTATTTTTTATCACTGCAACCGTAACCCGGAATAGGTTGATGAAAACCGTACTAATTACGGGAAAACCGGAGTAGTTGGCAGGTATGTAATTGTGATTACAATATCAGTCAAAATAATCGCGATTATTATTTTTGCCATAATCGTCCAGCCTTACAACAAGGTGAGGCCATGCTATGCAATAAAGATGGAAATCTGACAATAAAGCAAACATGAAAAAGGGTCAGAAAAGGGAAAGGACTACGAGTTGCACAAGATGGACAAGCATTAGAGGTATGACAGATAATGGCTTGTATGATGTTTCTCTTTTCATCATGCAAGAAAAAGCTAGAAAGATAAGCTGATTTTTTTTTAAAAAGCAACACATTGGATGCAGACTTACCATCAAGTGTAAGGGTGAAATATTCCAGTAATGGCTGTGAAATTCATTCTAACTGCAATAATCTCATCATGTACAATTGCAGATGTCAAATAAAACTTTCAGAGTGAGCAGGAACATTGTTTTGACTTTTATAAAGTGAACCTACCATGCCAGCGTTATATCCAGGGTTGGTGAGGTTGTTCAAACCAATGGAGGGATATCCGCCAGTCGGCCCACCACCCCAGCTGCCTGCAACACAAGAACACCTAATTGGTGCTCACAATAATGGTAAGGATTGTATTTGCTACGATATAACTTTGGGGCATTTTGGGCAATGAACGGAGAAATGACTGGAACTTTCCAACTAGCTAACAAGTAGGCGAAAAAGTGAAGGACCCAGAATAGGAGCTCTGTGGAAGTGTGAGTGGGTGTGTGAATGTCAAAAACTCGCATGGTAGCGGTAGTTGTGACCACAAGATGGGGAGACAGGAGACGACGTGCAGGTAAGACGAGTCTTTATCCCTCTAAACTAGTGCAGCTAGGAAGTGCACAGGAAAGACACAAGGAAAGCTTTGCAGCATGGCGGTACAAAGCAATGACAAGTGTAAAAGCTAAATACACTACACAGAATTCAATTATCCAAACCCGAAGGAAAGGCGAGGCTGGCATATAAAGAAGACTCATTGGCAACCCTAAACGGGTGTGCCCCAGCTTGCCAATCAGCGACAGGTGAGGGAGACAGAGAACTGGTGGAGTGTTAGAATAATCATGTATATATATTACCACACAACTTTAGTATGCTTAAAGTCCGTTGCTATAGTTATTAGATATTGTGCTCAAGTTAGACTTTTGTTTGTATCTGTGCAAGGACGAAACTTCTTGTCTGGGGGGTGGCCTCAGCCGCAGATGTTATCTTTGTTTTAGCCCGCTAACAGCCAAGGACTTCAAGGACCTCAACAAAGATAAGACGACAGCACGCAGACGAAGCAGAGACAACAAGGACCTGAACGCAGATAAGACGACAGCACGCAGACGAAGCGTAGACAAGGCGAAATCACAAGGCCCCCAGCACATTCCGTCACGTATTGTGCGTACTGGAGCTGCTTTGCATAATATATGTGACCACTCCTTTTAGAGGCGGCTTTAAGTGATGTTGACTGTGGAACTCCTGAATAAATAGAGGGACGAGGGAGCTGAACCTTAGAGCGTAGGGCGAGACTGTGACTAAGTGTGCAGCTCCATGCGTTCTCCTCATGAGATAAATTGAACTCTGTCTCTGCATGGTTCCTTGCTTCTTGTCTGATTAATAGATGTCATCAGTGTTTGAACCTGACAGGAGTCAAACAGGAAGTAGAACCAAACAAAGAGCTATACACATAAATAAGGAGATATAAAATGAGTCAGACCTGCATAATAGGTCATGACAGTGAAAAAGTCCTGTGGGTCTCCTAGCAACGGCACTGGAGGATTGTTTGTGTGGGTATGGGGTTATGGGGTGTTCTGCAAGTCACATTTAAAAGAGCTTTGGTGCGTACAAAAATGGTGTCTAATCTGCCTTACCTGCTGGAGGTGCAGCTGGGTATCCTCCAGCTTGAGGTGGGAAGCCGCCTGCCTGGGGTGGGAAGCCTCCAGCCTGAGGTGGGTAGCCGCCTGCCTGGGGTGGATACCCGCCTGCCTGGGGTGGATAACCCCCAGCCTGGGGTGGATAACCCCCAGCCTGAGGGGGGTATCCTCCGGCCTGAGGCGGGTAGCCGCCTCCTGACTGCGGTGGGTAGCCTCCTGCTTGGGGAGGGTATGCTCCAGCCTGAGGTGGGTAAGCACCAGGTTGTGGCGGGTAACCGCCGGCCTGAGGAGGGTATCCAGGGTAGCTCATGGCTTTGAAAGCAAAACAGAATGTTAGGTTATTCAAAGGAAACAAAATAAAAAATACACTGAAGTACTATAAAGTGCAGGCAATGGATATGACTGCTAATGTAGCGTTAGCAACAGTCTATATATATATATATATATATATATATATATATATATATATATATATATATATGTTGCCTGTTACTATTATTATTTTACATGCGGATTTACTCGTCATTTAAGGTTATGAGTGTTTTATTGTTGTGGTTAACTTATTTTCAAACGTGTTCAACTGATGACACTGCAAAAACTGAAATCTAAGTAGGATTAAATATGTCAAATAAGGGTGATATTTGCTTATTTTCTGTCTGATAAGATAATTCTTCTCACTAAGCAGATTTTATGTTAGAGTGTTTTACTTGTTTTAAGTGTTTTGGTCCTAAATGATCTCAGTAAGATATTACAGCTTGTTGCTGAAATGTTATGACCTATATTGAGTAAAACATGCTTGAAACTAGAATATCAACTGTTCCAAAGCTGTGTCATCAACACTCACAAGTATAAAACTACTTTTTTAAAGTAATAATTTCTTATTTCAAGCATGGAAAAAAATCATGATGCCGAGCGCATATGATTATGTCAAGATAATGGCACTAGCATTTACTTTATTTAAGAATATTTTTCAACATATTAAGCGAAAAGGTCTCTTTTTTTCTACCAAGAAAAGTGCACTTGTTATAAGTGAGAATATACTTATTTCAAGGTATTTTTGAGGTTCACTGAGGTTAGCTAATTTTACTTGTTTTGGAAAGTCTTGACAAGCCAAATGTTCTTGTTTTTGCTTAGTTCAAATAAAATACCCCTACATTTTGTAATTTTTTTTCTTGTTTTTGAACACTGATTTTTTTGCAGTGTAGTCCTTTGTTCAACTTATTTAGTTATACTAGTGGTGTTCCTCAAGGTTCCATTTTAGGTCCACTCTATTTCATTACGTGGGCTACTCAACTGGCGGCCTGCAGGTTCAGTTAAAAAAAAAAAACATGTAAGAGACTCACATTTTTGCAGCAGATTATTAAAAACACGAGAGTGCTGTCATATAGATGATCTTTGACTAGCTTTTTCACACAAAAAAAAAAACTTTGTCCGGATATTGAGTAAAAGTCTCTTTTTTTTGTACCAAGAAAAGTGCACTTGTTATTAGTGAGAATATACTTATTTTAAGGTATTTTGGGGTTCTTTGAGGTTAGCTAGTTTGACTTGTTTTGGAAAGTCTTGACAAGCCGAATTTTCTTGTTCTATTGGCAGATAATTTTGCTTAGTTCAAATAAAATATCCCTAATTTTTGTATTTTTTTTTCTTGTTTTTGAACACTGACTTTTTGCAGTGTAGAGCTTTAAAACGTTACCTTTAAAAAAAAATGGAAGGCTTTATAATAACAATATATTATTTTCTTTTGACTTTTTTTCCACAGCTAGCAAAAGTTCCACTGTGCTGGGGAGACCCCACATCTGCGGTCCCCTCCAAGGTTTCTCATTACGCCCGATGGGTTGAGTTTTTTTCTTGCCCTGATGTGGGATCTGAGCCGAGGATATCGTTTGTGCAGCCCTTTGAGACACTTGTGATTAAGGGCTATATAAATAAACTGATTTGATTGATTGACTTAAACTGTACCACCTCCAGAGCTGTTAAAATACCCAATATTAGCTGTATAAAATACACTTTCAACACCACAGGTATTATTTATCATAAAACAAGAAAAACGAGACAGAAAAGTCAAGAAGTACTGTATGCCTGTCCTCAATTGGCACAAGGGAAAAACGTTTCTTTACGTTATCGATGTGCAATCTGAACTGTACAGAAATTAACCTTTTAGATTAATAAATTAGACATTTTATTTCAGGCATACAGTAAATGGGCCACTATAAAAAACCTTGTGTGATCAAAGTTCTCTAAACAAAACACTTTTGGAAGACTGGACCCTAGATTTAGAAAAACTTGTGTAAAATACTAAAGTTTTTATTTTATCGTTGTTTACTTTTAAATAGATTAGATAAAGACTTAAGCTATGGACCCACTGTGTTTTACATGTTCTTCTTTCTTTTCAGCAAATTAAAATAGTATTCAGTGTCAGTAGCAGTTTGATAGATGTTGACAGTTGAGGGCAGAAATGCAGCTTTTTAGCTGTTAAAAGAGCCCAAAACAATACATCTACTCCAAATAGCTCAAGGACAGCTTTACGTATACTTTGGCTATGACTTTTATTTGGCATTTTAGTCACAGAATTTGGAAGAAGGGTTTAAAAAGAAAAGTGTTTTCTTCATACATTCCTAAATGCCATGGACAGCATTCTAAAGAAACGTATTAAGATCATAACAATATTTAAGGCAGCACATCACTCTGCTGAAGGCATGATCAAATGCATTATTAGGGATGGGTGTTGTTGACTTTTTAACCGATACTTAGGCCTTTTGCACAATGATAAATTGAACGACATTATTTAAAATAAAATGATAACGAAGTAATATATTTGAAAAGAATATATAATTTCGGTCTGGTTACTATCGTTTATGTTGGCACAGGTGCCATTATGAAACCGGGTTTCGGTAGACATTCCTCGTCAGGATGATGGCTTGTAGGATGTTTTCCCTACATTTGCCCATTTGGTCTGCTTCGGAAACTAAAATAATCACGTGGTTTGTTGTAAAATGGGACAAAAAAACAGACAAAGATGGACACTTCGTCCTATTTTAACATGTTTGGTTAAAATAACATGAGCAACACAATGTCCATCCATGCCTAATGTGAGTGCTTTTGGAGAATTGCTACATAGGTAAATGTGAATCATATGTTCCTATGGACTACTTGTTCCGTGAAATGACATCATTAGACTAATAGTACAGTCTTCTCTCTGTTTTGCACTTGCTGCAGTAACACACTTTCCTATATCCGTACATACAATAAGCTACTCAGAGTACACTCCTCACATTTTAGTAGACATTTATTGTACCTTCTCTCACGGGTGATGTCCAAACTTTTTCCACTAAAGGCCGCACACTGTAAAATTAAAAGCATGCGAGGGCCATTTTGATAGGTTTCATTTTCAAAACCGATACAATAATATTTTACATTTTTTAACCTTTTGGGCTGTTTTGTACCGGGGAACCAGAAGGGTCTCAGTCATAATTTTTTTTTTTTTAAATAAGTCATATATCAACTATACTTATTTTTGTCTTCAACGCTCGAACCTCTAGATTAGGGGTCCCCAAACTACGGCCTGCGGGCCAAATCCGGCCCGCCAGTGTCCAAAAAAACCAAAACATTTTTTAAATTTATTTAAAAAAAAAAAGTTTTTATTTTTTTATCTGTCCTTTCTAATCCATTTTCTACCGCTCGTTACTCTCTGTGTCTCCTGGCTACTCAGGCAAATCATATTGTCTAAAAATGCATGTTCCCATCGATAACATGACATCATCGCGTTCGGTATACCGGTATTAGTATAGTACCGCGATACTAATAAATCAATATCGGTACTATACCGCCTCTGAAAAGTACCGGTCAGGCCCCACACATGAGGACTTTGAATATGACCAATGTATGATCCTGTAACGACTTGGTATCGGATTGATACCCAAATTTGTGGTATCATCCAAAACTAATGTAAAGTATCAAACAACAGAAGAATAAGTGATTATTACATTTTTACAGAAGTATAGATAGAACATGTTAAAATGGAAAATAAGCAGATATTAACAGTAAATGAACAAGTAGATTAATCATTAATTTTCGACCACTTGTCCTTAATAATGTTGACAAAATAATAGAATGGAAAATGACACAATATGTTACTGCATATGTCAGCAGCTAAATTAGGAGGCTTTGCTTGCTTACTTACTAATAAAAGACAAGTTGTCTTGTATGTTCACTATTTTATTTAAGGACAAACTTGCAATAAGAAACATATTTAATGTACCATAAGATGTATTTATTTTTTATGTTTTCCACCCTTTTTGTCAAAACCTTGTTTTTTTATGGCAAAAACATATAACATGCAATTTGTGATGTGAAGTACTTGGAGCCTTAAATAGGTCAATGATTCATAACAACATTAATTTTAATACATTTTTTGAGCAATTCAAGTTTTTTTTAAAGTTCCGCTAAAATTATGGGGTATCCAAAAGGGCCCCACTTATAAAAGTGTTAAAACGTCATACATTTTTTTCAACGCTTACTGTATTTTTCGGAGTATAAGTCGCTCCGGAATAAGCCGCACCGGCCGAAAATGCATAATAAAGAAGGGAAACAACATATATAAGTCGCACTGGAGTATAAGTCGCATTTTTGGGGGAAATGTATTTGATAAAAGCCAACACCAAGAATAGACATTTGAAAGGCAATTTAAAATAAATAAAGAATAGTGAACAACAGGCTGAATAAGTGTACATTATATGAGGCATAAATAACCAACTGGTATGTTAACGTAACATATTATGGTAAGAGTCATTCAAATAACTATAACATATAGAACATGCTATACGTTTAGCAAACAATCTGTCACTCCTAATCGCTAAATCCCATGAAATCTTATACGTCTAGTCTCTTACGTGAATGAGCTAAATAATATTATTTGATATTTTACGGTTATGTGTTAATAATTTCACACATAAGTTGCTCCTGAGTATAAGTCGCACCCACTGCGACTTATAGTCCGAAAAATACGGTAAGTCTTTGGCTCAATTTCAGATCTCGCCGTCCATCGTAAGGTTTTATTAGTTTTTCATGTTGTTTTATGCACTTTTTTCTCAAGAAAAGTTATGTTTTCATATTACAAACACAAAAAATATGCAATATTATCCCCCAAAAATGTTTCAAACCGGAATTTTTGATGTGAAGTACTTGTGGCCTTAAATAGGTCAATAATTCAAAACATTTATTTTGATTCCTTATTATTTTTGGAGCAATGACTGCTATAAAAAAAACAGCATTTTTTTCTGGTTACATTTCACCTGTTTGCTCTTTTATTCCACTTCATGTATTTATATATTTGTTTTAATAGTATAGTTGAAAAATTCGCTGCGGGCCGCAAATGGCCACACTTTAGACACCCCCGGTATAGCCAGAAGGGATGGGCGATATGGCCTAAAATCTATATTGCGATATATATGATAGCCTCCTGCGATAAATATATATATGTATATCACAATTTGGAATGTAAATGACAATAGAATAATTTCAAAACGGTTTTGACAACAAAAAAAAGGATCATGGTGTAATCAATTAAATATTTAAATCATTTCCTACTATTGACCCTGATTTAAAAAAAACGGTGAAATTTAATTCCGTTTTTTTAGGTGGTCTGTCTAAACGTTTTTAGAACTATTGGACATTGTGACTTTTGGTATCAGTGTTCTTGAAAAAAAAGGACCCAAACACACATATTATACAGCAGATTGTTTGTGTACATATAATTTATACACACATACACATTGGCCCCCCAGACACATTTGTTTCTCTCAATGTGGCCCCCGACTCAAAATATTTGCCCAGTGTAGTACAGCCTGGGCAGCAGTATTGATTTAACGTACGCTTAGAATGAATCAACACATTATTATTGAGTACACCTCTCACTGAACATGTCTGAATCGTGGCCTAAGTGTTGTCAGAGGCCGATATTTACATATATCCGTATTTAAGTGTTACTTCTTTATTTTCATAATCATATTACAAAACAGCTAGTGTTTTTCTTCCAATTGTGATCTTTTGGTTGTCTGCAAATACTGTGTGCTAACCTTGAGTGTGGAATGTAAGAAAGAGAGATACTCCTTCTTCTTATCTATTCTTATGTCCAGGTGCGGAGGACAATGGGCATGTGTTTAGGCTGAAAAGACAAGACAACGAGGGTGGGAGAGAGAGAGACTTTATAGAAGAGAAGGTTTCCATTTTTTAAATCAGACCATCTTAGCTGCGCGATTGAATGTTCTATGCTGGACTGGTCTCATGATATTTACAAAGCTTTGCAAATATATTACAAAATACCTATCCTGTCTCTGGTGGTTCTTTTACTCAGCTTTAAGTGTCGTAAAGAGCTTGGGAGCGACGACCATAAACTTGAATTCCCTGGGAGGAACAACTGGTCCAAACGCAACAGTGTCAATATTTATGTCAGCTTCACCTTTACCTTCCTTAGCAAGGCACCTGTCACCTTTACTATGTCCGGAAATGGCCTTGCAGCCCAGTTTCCCATGGGCTTAAACGTTAAGTAGACGTTAGAAATCATGTTTAGTCCTCAGTGCCAGCAGCACTCATGCAGCGCGGGACTATGACAACCTCGAAGACACAATTATCTTGTATTAAATCACATGTGTTGTCAGATACTTAGACAATAGAATAAGTGTGTAGTCATTTTCAGTAGCTGGTGAATCTTCACTGCTATAAAAGTGAATCACTGAAGTATATGTAAGTTGAATTTAAATAGCATGGTTGAGAAGTTTGGATTTTATGACGAGGTCCAGGTCAATGATTAAAAAACACAACATAGTATTGCCTAAGGGGCTGTCCCGAGATAAAATGTGTCACTTCCTGGAGAAAAAGCCCTTGTTTGCGCTTCTATTCGATTGAAGCCATGACATGATGTGAGTCAACAAAAGGACAGTGGCTAATTAAACAATCCATCGGGGCTATTCAACCAGCAGTTCAGTTCAAAATTTGGGAGCAACAAACATTTTTGCAGCAGATTCCTGGGCATGGTCATATAGACTATACAGCAGACCTGGGCAAATTAAGGCCCGGGGGCCACATGCGGCCCTGTTGAGCTTTTAAATCTGGCCCGCCGGACATTCCCAAATATTTTTTTTTAGATCTTTAAGATGGAAAGTGTAGCTGCCATTATGATGTGCAGTGATGCTTTCTAATGACCGTAAGTCTTGAACTATACAAACTATTTCAATAGTTGGAATCTGCGCTTATGGATGATATACCAGTTACTATGGTAATCTAATTAGTTACTATGGTAATCTAATTAGTTACTATGGTAATCTACGTCACAGCAGCTCAGACGAGGCACCAAGCAGTGTGGGCGGGAAGCGTTTCCACAGACGCAGAAGGAGATTTTCACAACAAAGTCTAAAGCTTAGTGATATATAGAATAGAATAGAAAGTACTTTATTGATCCCTGGGGTCCGAGAGCCAGCTCCAGCTCGTGGTGCCCAAGACCAGACTTAAATCCAGGGGAGACATGGCCTTCTAAGCTCTGGAACACTCTGCCCCTCCATGTTCGAACTGCTCCCACAGTGGAGTGTTTTAAGTCTCGTCTTAAGACCCACTTTCATTCTTTGGCTTTTAACACTACGTGAGTTGTGTGGTCCTCTGTTGTCCTCTGTGTTTTTAAAATTTTGATTTCTATTGACTGTTTTAATTGGTTTTACCCTTTAAAATCATTTTTAATCATAATTATTTGATATTGCTTTGTTTTGTATGTATTTATTTTTTGTTTTTATTCAGTCATTGGTGGAGCTAAGGATAATATTTGAATATTGTTTTTAATATTGTTGTGCAGCACTTTGGAAACATTTTGTTGTTTAAATGTGCTATATAAATAAAGTGGATTGGATTGATTGGATTGGAAATTCAGCACATATCAGATGTATCAGATTGTAGGTGGGTTTATTTTGTACCCTTCGCGTTCATATTTCACTGTTGGTTGCATTTTTGTTGCGTTTCACTTGATTGTAAAATATGTCGATCGAAAGGGGGTGTGACATTCACATGTTGTCAATATTCAGTATTTTATCGTTCATAGAAAATTTTTAAATTCCATTAAGTTTTTTAAAGCGGCCTGTCATAACGTTTTTAGCATTCAATCAGACATTATTGTGAGGTTTTATATTAGTGTTCCTAAAAATAGATATACTGGCCCCCAGACACATTTTTTTTCTCTAAAAGTGCCCCCCGAGTCAAAATATTTGCCCAGGCCTGCTATAGAGGATCTTTGACTAGTTTTTTTTTGTTGCCGATACCTAAAACCAGCAGGGTGCTCCTGTCACATAGAGCAGTGTTTTTCAAGCACTGTGCCCTGAGATACGGTCTGGTGTGCCGTGGGAGATTATCTAATTTCACCTATTTGGGGTAAAAATATTTTTTGTAAACAAGTAATTATAGTCTATAGTTGAGTGTCGGTGCTGTCTAGACCTCGGCTGAGTAACAATGTTATGCTCTTCCATATCAGTAGGTGGCAACCGGTAGCTAATTGCTTTGTAGATGTCGAAACAGGGTATGTCGTGATCCCAATATGCAGACGACAGTGGGAGGCAGTATGCAGATAAAAAGGTATCTAATGCTAAAACCAAAAATAAACAAAAGTTCTGTGCCCCTAAGAAAAGGTATTAAAGCTTAAGGAACGAAACTAGAAACTGAACTGGCTACAAAGTAAACAAAAACAGAATGCTGGACGACAGCAAAGACTTACAGCGTGTTGAGCAAATACGGCGTCCACAATGTACATCCGAACATGACATGACAATCAACAATGTCCCCACAAAGAAAAATAAATTAAATATTCTTGATTGCTAAAACAAGTAGATGTGGGGAATATCGCTCAAAGGAAGACATGAAACTGCTACAGGAAAACACCAAAAAAAGAGAAAAAGCCACCAAAATAGGAGCGCAAGACAAGAACTAAAACTCTACACAGGAAAACAGCAAAAAAGTCCAAATAAGTCAGGGTGTGATGTGACAGGTGGTGACAGTACACCTACTTTGAGACAAGAACTATATTGATGCATGCTTGGTTATGGTTTAAAGTCATATCCAACAAATGTGACAACAACTTTTTACTGTCAACTGAGTTTTGTTTTTTAGTGATTTCTGCTGGTGGTGTGCCTCCGCATTTTTTCAACGCAAAAAATGTGCCTCGGCTCAAAAAAGTTTGAAAAACACTGACATAGAGGATATGTGTCTAATATTGTTGCAGTAAGTCTTTCAAAAGCATAAATTATTGATTCTGTTTCCCAATTTTGACCATTTTACACATTCGGCGAGGTGAAAAAAGTGAAGGTATGACCGTCTGAATGAACATTTAACATCAAATTCAAAAAGGAGAACTGAAGGAAGCCGAAGTTACTTGTGGTCAAAGACATGCAGGAAATGGACAAATGTTTGAAGATGACATCATCTGGACAACAAAGAAATAACAACTCACAAAAACATGATGCAGCTGAAGTCATGAATTAATAATAACTATTGTGCAAAACACCATTACACAATACTTTTAATTTACTAATGATAACTAATACGCTATTGCTTAGGTCAGTGTTTTTCAACCACTGTGCCGCGGCACACTAGTGTGCCGTGAGATACAGTCTGGTGTGCCGTGGGAGATTATGTAATTTCACATACTTGGGTTAAAAAATATTTTTTGCAAACTAGTAATTATAGTCTGCAAACTATGTGTTTTGTTGAGTGTCGGTGCTGTCTAGAGCTCGGCAGAGTAACCGTGTAATACTCTTCCATATCAGTAGGTGGCAGCCGGTAGCTAATTGCTTTGTAGATGTCGGGAACAGCGGGAGGCAGCGTGCAGTTAAAAAGGTATCTAATGCTTAAAACCAAAAATAAACAAAAGGTGAGTACTCCTAAGAAAATGCATTGAAGCTTAGGGAAGGCTATGCAGAACGAGACTAAAACTGAACTGGCTACAAAGTAAACAAAAACAGAATGCTGGACGACAGCAAAGACTTACTGTGGAGCAAAGACGGCGTCCACAAAGTACATCCGAACATGACATGACAATCAACAATGTCCCCACAAATAAGGATAAAAACAACTGAAATATTCTTCATTGCTAAAACAAAGTAGATGCGGAAAAAAATCGCTCAATGGAAGACATGAAATTGCTACAGGAAAATACCAAAAAAAGAGAAAAAGCCACTAAAATATGATAATTTCTGCTGGTGGTGTGCCTACGGATTTTTTCAACGCAAAAATTGTGCCTTGGCTCAAAAAAGGTTGAAAAACACTGGCTTAGGTTATATACAGAATAAATAAAGATTGTGCAATTCAGTTAAAATATTTACTCCAGTATTCACATATGTATGGATTCTCAATGCCTTTATTTGTTTGAATTTAATTGTTCCACCTGTTAGTTTTGCATTCATTATTAACAAGAAAAGGAGTATAATAAAATAAGATAGCTTAATTTGTGTCTGACACGAAAGCTACTGACAAGCTGCACGACTAATCGACATCGAATCGACAGCCAGGTTCACCGATCAGAATTGTTGAGGCTCACTCTGTGCATCACTCCCAGCACCTGAGCGTGTTTATATAACATTAGAATTAACTGAACGCAGTGAGCCTTCTTTTCAGTCATCCCTACTCGCAACTCGGTGCAAAATGACAAAAATTGGGGGGAAAATAAGATTACAAAGTCAAATCGGAAAGGCAATATGAGCCCATCAACACGGACGAACCAGCGAGAATGCCGTGATCACGTGATGACAAAAAACAAAAAGACAACGCTAGTTTTTCCAACTGGGAAAAAAAAAAGCACTTTAAGATGTTCATTATTTACTTAAGTCAAATGTTTGCTTACAGAAATGAGTCAATTTAATTTTGTCTTTGTTTATTTATTAAGGATAACAAAATGTACCTTCCAATTACAGTAAAATGGCAAACAAAAGTTGATGTTTTTTTTAAATGGTTGCTTGCATTATCAGTAAGTATTATGAATACATTACTTTATAAACTGTGTATCAATTATTTATTCAGTTTAAGGGCATAATGTGTGGCACCATGAGACAAGAATATGTTCATTCTCAGTCAAAAAGTAACCGGTCTTGGCACTCAGTATCAAGGGTTGGAATTGGGGGTTAAATCACCAAAAATGATTCCCGGGCGTGGCACCGCTGCTGCCCACTGCTCCCCTCACCTCCCAGGGGGTGAACAAGGGGATGGGTCAAATGCAGAGGACAGATTTCGCCACACCTAGTGTGTGTGTGACAATCATTGGTACTTTAACTTTAACTTAATTTCCTTCAGTCGTTACATTTACAGTTTTATGCATTTTTATATATAAAAGATTAAAAATCGTATCGCAATCACAATTTGAGAGAAAAACCACAATTTGTTTTTTTCCCCTCAAAATCTTGCAGCCCTAACTTACAATATTTATTGAATCTTACATTTTTGGACACACCAAATATTTATGCACTTAATTTTTTAGAAACTGAATTCCATTACACTGTTTTAACAAACTTAGTTTTTAAAGACATGCAATTTTTGTCACACATTTGTATTCAATAAATGGATGGATAAATTGAGAGTATAATTTGATGTAAAATAAATAAATAAATAAATATACACATATAAACATACAGTACAGGCCAAAAGTTTGGACACACCTCATTCAATGCGTTTTCTTTATTTTCATGACTATTTACATTGTAGATTGTCACTGAAGGCATCAAAACTATGAATGAACACACGTGGAGTTATGTACTTAACAAAAAAATTTGAAATAACTGAAAAAATTGTGTATATTCTAGTTCCATCAAAATAGCCACCCCTTGCTCTGATTACTGCTTTGCACACTCTCTGCATTCTCTCGATGAGCTTCAAGAGGTGGTCCCCTGAAATGGTTTTCACTTCACAGATGTGCTTGAAGCTCATCGAGAGAATGCCAAGAGTGTGCAAAGCCGTAATCAGAGCTAAGGGTGGCTATTTTGAAGAAACTAGAATATAAAACATGTTTTCAGTTATTTCACCTTTTATTTTGTTAGGTACATAACTCCACATGTGTTCATTCATAGTTTTGATGCCTTCAGTGACAATCTATAGTCATGAAACTATTTTTGCCTGTATTGTGTGTGTGTATATATATATATATATATATATATATATATATATATATATATATATATATATATATATATATATATATATATATATATATATATATATATTAGGGCTGCAGCAACTAATCGATTACCGGTAAATCGATTATAAAAATAGTTGGCGATTAATTTAGTCATCGATTCGTTGGATCTA